>NC_138176.1:112925265-113275783 GCF_964165515.1 Mesoplodon bidens | reverse complement strand
TTCTCCCTTCCCACTGACAACAGCTTTATTCGTATCTTATAGATACTTCCATACATATTTTATGCATATACAAGCCAATACATTCTTTTCCTTCTTTACACAAATGATGGCATACTATATACATGATTCTACTCCTTATATCTGCATTCAATAATACATGCTAGAAATTTATCCACAGCCATGTCAGGAGCTTTTAAATATTTTATGGCTGCATAGGACTTGTATAGACATAACGATTTATATAACTAATTCTCAAACTGATTGACATTTAGGTTACTCCCAAGTTTTTTCAACTGCAAAAAATACTGCAAGGATTAATCCTGCACATTTATCTTTTACACTTGTGCAAAAATAATCTGTAGGAAACATTCTCAAAATGGGCATTGCTAAGTCAAAGGGTACATGCATTTCTATTTGATGAATAATGACAAATGCCCCTTTCTAGTGGCTGAACCAATTTACAATTCCATTAGCTATGTATAAGCCCCCGTATCATCACAACCTTGCCCTTCACAGAATATTAACACACTTTTAGTTACCTGTCAGTCTGATAAGTGAAATACGTATTTTACTTGCATTTCCTTTTATGAGGGAAGCTAAGCATCTATTCATTTTGATCTCCTTTTCTGTGAACTGCCTGTTCAGAATCCTTTGTCCATTTCCTATTGGTTTATTGATTTTTTTCTTAATTTGTTTTTAAAATCTAAACTGTTTCCTGTATGGTCTTAATGATGAGATACTACATAATTCCTCAAATAAAATAATCTGAAAAGAATTGAAAGGAGGGACTCTAGCTGATATTTGCACACCCACGTTCACAGCAGTATTATTCACAACAGCCAAAAGGTGGGAACAACTCAAATGTCTACTGATGGATGAATGGATAAACCAAATGCAGTATATACACACAACGGATCATTCAGCCTTAAAAATGAAGGGAATTCTGCCGCATGATACGTGAATGAATCTCAAAAATATTATGCTAAGTGAAATAAGCCAGTCACAAAAGGACAAGTATTGGGGAATTCCCTTGTGGCCCAGTAGTTAGGACTCCACACTTTCACTGCCAAGGGTCCAGGTTCAATCCCCAGTCGGGGAACTAAGATCCCACAAACCACCTGGCATGGCTCAAAAAAAGAAAAGAACAAATATTGTATGATTCCACTTAAAAGAGGGACCTAGAATAGTCAACTTCAGAGAGAAAGCAGAATGGCGGTTGCCAGTGGCTGCAGGGAGGGGGAAATAAGGAGTTGTTTAATGGTGACAGTTTCACTTTTGCAAAATTAAGAGAGCTCTGGAGACAGATGGTGCTGATGGTTGACCAATAATATGAATGTACTTAACACTACTAAACTGTACATTTAAAAATGGTTAAGACGGTATATTTTGGACTTCCCTGGTAGCGCAGTGGATAAGACTCCGCAATCCCAATGCAGGGGGCCCAGGTTCCATCCCTGGTCAGGGAACTAGATCCCACATGCATGCCACAACTAAGACTCAGAGCAACCAAAACAAAAAACAAACCAAAAAAAAGATGGTAAATTTTATATTATCTGTATTTTACTACAATTTAAAAAATAATTTGAAATTTAATTCCCCAAATTTTAGGTTTCATATAACTTCGATTCAGCTTTAACTGGGACACTGAATCTTAAAAGTATGGTAATTCTCCATTTTTCAAAATATACTTTCCTGATACCCAAGGAAGCAGTTTGATTATATTCAACATTTTAATTGTTTAGGGAGACTCAAAAATACTAGAGTTTTGGGATTCCCTGGTGGTGCAGTGGTTAAGACTCCACCTGCCAATGCAGGGGACCGGGTTTGAGCCCTGGGCCAGGAAGATCCCACATGCCGCAGAGCAACAAAGCCTGTGCAGGACAACTACTGAGCCTGTGCTCTAGATCCTGGGAGCCACAACTACTGAGCCTCTGTGCCACAACTACTGAAGCCCGCATGCCTAGAGCCCGTGCTCTGAAACAAAAGAAGCCACCGAAATGAGAAGCATGCGCCTGCAACGAAGAGTAGCCCCCACTCGCCGCAACTAGAGAAAGCCCGCGTGCAGCAACGAAGACCCAACACAGCCAAAAATAAATAAATTAAAAAAAAATAGTACAGTTTCTTTTCCCACAATATTTCAGGATCTTCTACTTCACCTGTTTCTTCCTCCTTGTTAATGAGATTTCAAACCAAAGTAATCTTTCCTCTCATTTTGTTTCTTCCAAGGAATTTAAATGGTCAGGAAAAAAAAAAAATCAGATCCTGTCCCTAGAAAGGAATGGGCATCTAGCAGAACTTAAGATAGTTGAATTCTTCGATCACAACTCTATCTTATTTTTGTGCCACTTTTTTGTTTGTTTTAATATTTGTTTATTAGCACAGTAACAAATGCAGACTTAAGTAGTCCACGACACAGAACCAATCCAGTGAGCAACTCCTATTCCACGCCTTACAGTTAACAGCTTAAGGTATTTTACTACAGGTTTTCACAAGTCCTGATTCAAACCTCTATCTTTTCACAATAAAGTAGATTTGCATATAAAATAAAATACATAAATACTGATTTTCTATATGGTGTCTTATAGCCATGTATCCATTTTAATATATGAGATGAGAGTCTCTAAAAGCGGTTAAGTAGTGGGACTTCCCTGGCGGTCCGGTGGTTAATACTCTGCGCTTCCACTGCAGGGGGCACAGGTTCGATCCCTGGTCAGGGAACTAAGATCCCACATGCCACACGGAGCTGGCCAAAAAAAAGCTGTTAAAAATCAATGTTCCCTTCCAAGAAGGGAAAACAAGTTCCAATTTTTTAAAACAAAAAACTGTAGTCTTGGAAAGACTTTACGTAAAAGGCCATGTGGGTAACCTATACAAAATTAAGCTGTTTTAAATTTACAGACAAGAAACTGAACCCAAATGTCTATTCCTCTCTGTACTGCATTTCAGCTAATATTGCAGAACTAATGATAGTTTTAATAGTTGTTATCACCAATTCTATCTACTGTAGCAAAATACCTTAAGTTACAACAAAATCTTAGGAAATAACACTGAATAATATCTGTTACAGAAATACCCTACTCTTTACCAACTCCCACCCTCCCCCACCCCTTCAAAATCATAAGCAGCTCTGTGACAGACAAATAACATAAAGAGTTGTGAAAACCAGGACTTCCCTCATGGTCCAGTGGGTAAGACTCCATGCTCCCAATGCAGGGGGCCCCAGTTCAAACCCTGGTCAGGGAACTACATCCTGAATGCATGCCACAACTAAAAGTTCACATGCCACAACTATGAAGTCCGCATGCTGCAACTAAAAGATCCTGCATGTCACAACTAAGAGTCCGCATGCTGCAACTAAAGATCCTGCATGCTGCAACAAAGATCTTACGTGCCGCAAGTTAAGACCCAGCACAGCCTAAATAAATAAATAAATTTTTTTTTTTTTTTAAAGAGTTGTGAAAACCCTATTTATGTAGTGTATCTCTTGGCCTACTGTCTGGCCATTCTGTCATGTTCTGCTCTGTTGGTCATATACTGAGAGGCAATACTTCCCACCAAGGGGTCGGCAGGATTACAGTCTGTAAGAAGTGAGCAGATAGAAACGACTTCAGAAACAGCTAGTGCTGGACTCCAATTATCTTTCAATATGTCCAAGCAAATAACTCCTTGGCTGTTAATATTACAGTTCTGTGCCACTTTTGTAATCTGTATTGGGGGAGCAACAACCTTATTCTCCTTCTTACCAAATGATCTATAGCATGATCCATAGATCTCTTCTACTTCTTTCTCCTTTTGTCATTCATGTTTTCCACTCTAATGCCAAAACCCTTGGCTCCAAAGAAGTATATGTACGTTCCTGATATCCACTATCATTCTCACAAATCTTACACTGGATTGTTTTGAACAAAGACATATATTTCCATTCAAATAATGAGCCTATCCCAGCAAATTTTACTGATATTCACAGTACTGCATATATCTTCCTAGCAAGGACCACTGAAATCACAAGTTCAGTTACTGTGCTTTTGCCACAATATCTCTTCCTAAATAAAAATCTGGGGCTATTTCTTCCAGGGCTTTGGTTATCTATCACACTCTCTCTTCCCAACAGCATCTAATTTAATGTTTCATGGGCAACTTTTTCCCTCTGCATAAAATGTTAGCATCCATGCTTCTCAATCAAGTTTTCTTGATTCTTATTGAAAACTATTTTTCCCAGTGCCTCTGAGAGGCAGAATGAAGCTGATCATTATCTGGGAAGACAAGAAAGGAGAAGAGAGGTCAGGATCTGAGTTACTATACATGTTTATTAGGAATAAAATGTGGGAGGGAATATATCTCAGTGGTTACGTCATAACCACCAGAAATTCAGATTGGAGAAGGGTCAAGGTTAATTATCTGGCTTCAATGGATTCAAGAAAGCATAGATGACTCTCCCCCAAAGTGGGGACAGCACAATAACAGACAGTCCAGGTGGATGATTCTCAGAAACCCAAAGCCTGTCTCTAGGAAGGCTGGTCAAAGAAACATAATACAAGTCATGAGACTGGGGATCAGAGGCAACTAATAAGACCAGGAAGTTGGAGTGCTAGGCTGATTACCCATACAGAGCCTAAGCAAGGTGTTCTCTACCTGAGGTCCATAGACTCTCAAGGTATCTCCAAACTGAAGATTTTTCACGAACTTCTAACTGAAATTTAGCATTTCCTAAATTATAAAAATAAGACAAAAAAAAATCAGGTGGATTAGCAGCACCGGTGATCACAAGTATTTATGTAACACTACAGCCATTACAGACATCTCAAAGTAAACGTTACATTCATCACCACTTCAAAATTACAATATTTATTAGACCTGCCACTAGACTGTTATTTAACATATTAATAAAGAAACACACCATTTAAAAAAAAAAAAGGGACTTTCCTGGTAGTCCAATGGTTAAGACTCCATGCTTCCACTGCAGGGGCACGGGTTCAATCCCTGCTTGGGGAACTAAGATCCTGCATGCCATGCAGTGTGGCCAAAAAAAAAAAAAAAAAAAAAGAAAGAAAAAGAAACACACATATTATTATATTACAATTTTAAAAGTATTTTGTTAACTTTATTCCATGTAAATGATTTCATTTGAAATCCTGTTTTTCTGTATTTGAAAACATTCTAAGGAGTTCATAGGCTTCATTAGACTGCTATGAGGTCTCTATTCTAAATAAAGAATCAATTAAGAAAACTGGAGGACATGAGAGGAATTTAGTGGTGAGTCTCCAGCATCAATAACAAAGCATATGATTGAAAATAAATTACAGCACTGTACAAAGTACTTTCCTTTTCCTTATCTTAACTGCACAATATTTATTCAAAATTTTAATAATTTCTCAAATATAACTGGGGTTTTTTTAAAGGTAAGATTACTTTCTCTTCATATATTTATTTATTTTTATTTCTGGCTGTGTTGGGTCTTCGTTGCTGCGCGTGGGCTTTCTCTAGTTGCAGCGAGTGGGGGCTACTCTTCGTTGCGGTGCGTGGGCTTCTCATTGCAGTGGCTTCTCTTGTTGCGGAGCACAGGCTCTCGGTGCGCAGGCTTCAGTAGTTGTGGATCGTGGGCTCTAGAGTGCAGGCTCAGTAGTTGTGGCGCACGGGCTTAGCTGCTCCGCGGCATGTGGGATCTTCCAGGACCAGGGCTTGAACCCATGTGCCCTGCATTGGCAGGCAGATTCTTAACCACTGTGCCACCAGGGAAGCCCCTACTGTGTTATTTTTTAAGAGTGGAAGAATCTTAACTTGGGAAAGGCAAGTAAACAAAGAGCAAGAGCTGCCCCTATGCTGCCAAAATGGTTCTATTTTCTGCGCCTTTCAGCCCAGCATCATCCCCTTTTGGGAAGTGCACTTTCTCTGTCTAGTGGGCTACCATTCCCCCACTACAGGAGTAGACACATGACCCAGGATGGCCAATGAGATGACCCTTCAACCCCGTTTCCTTGCATACAGCAAGTGGTCCATGTGTGAAGATCCTAACCCAAACAGAGCCAATCTTTCAGGAAATGACAATGAAAAAAATTAATAAACAGAAACCTCAGTTAAATAGTCAGGAGACCAGAAAGGGGGAGCTCTCATGCCCTGCAACCCTAGCAGAGCCCAACAGGAGGAAAGACTCCTTTTCCTGAAAGTCCACAGCCAATGGAAAACCATGGACACTTTTACTTAGCCCTCCCAACTTCCTTTCCTCTCTATAAAAGCCTTCTCCTTCCCTTGCCATGTGGAGACTTGCACGTGGCCCACCATGGCTGCAAACCTGAACTGCAATTCTCTGCTGATCCCAAATAAACCCATCTTTGCTGGAGAGATAACTGGCAGTCCACTTGTTTTAGGTCAACAACATGGACCCTTGAAGAGAGGTCTTTCTCTTTCCCAAAATCTTAAAACAAAAGGACTACTTAGGGGCTTCCCTGGTGGCGCAGTGGTTGAGAGTCCACCTGCCGATGCAGGGGACTCGGGTTCGTGCCCCGGTCTGGGAAGATCCCACGTGCCGTGGAGCGGCTGGGCCCGTGAGCCATGGCCGCTGGGCCTGCGCATCTGGAGCCTGTGCTCCGCAACGGGGGAGGCCACAGCAGTGAGAGGCCCGCGTACAGCAAAAAAAAAAAAAAAAAAAAAAAAGGACTACTTAAACCTAGAATAGCTGAGGAACACCTTTGCCACTATGTGTGTTTTTTATTTTCAGAAAAAACTTGTCAAGGCCAAATAGAACAGCAGAGTTGACCCAGCTATGCCTAAAGCCTTTCATTAGCCCAGTTTATTGAACCATGAAATTCCTTCTTTTGTTTACATCAGTTTGACCTGGGATTCTTTCTCCTGCAACTGAAAGAATTCTGAAAAATAAATAAGAATTCAGGTCATTTTTGTTCCTATTTAATGTTATATGGACATTATATGCAGCCAGTGGTCTGGAGAGAAATTCTACCTCTCCAACTACATGCTAGCTATGGGAGACTGGACAACTTAACCTGTGTCTACGGTTCCCCATCTATAAAATGTAGATAACATTAAGACCAAAGGGCTGTTGTAGGAATTAAACGAGTTACTATGCGTAGAATTGTTCAACATATAGTAAACATGTTAGTCATTTAAGATCATAACTCAGACTCCACATTTTTTTATGTTGTTTTATTGTGGTAAAAATCACATAACATAAAACATACTACTTTAACCACACTTAACTGTACAGTTCAGTGGCACTAAGTACATTCACACTGTTGTGCAACTCTCATCATCATCCATATCCCAAATTCTTCACGTTCCTAAACTGAAACTCTATCCCCATTAAACACTAATTCCCCATTTCCCCTCCCCACCCCCCAGCCTCTGGTATCTACCAATGTACTTTCTGAGTCTATGAATTTGACGATTCTAGGTACCTCGTATAAGTGGTCAGACTCTATATTTAAATAAAGGAAAAAATTCCACAAATCAAAAGAAATACAAGGTCAAAATAACAGTAGCTGAGGCTGAAAACAAGATGGCGGAGTAAAAGAACCTGAGCCCACCTCGTCTTACGAAAACACCAAAATGACAACTAACTGCTGAACAGCCATTGACAAAAAAAGACTTGAACCTAACAAAAAAGATATTCTACACCCAAATACAAAGAAGAAGCCACAGGGAGACAGTAGGAGGGGCACTTTCAAAATATAATCAAAATCCCATACCTGCCGGGTGGGCGACCCATAGAATGGAAAATAATATATCACAGAGGTTCTCCTATAGGAGTGAGAGTTCTGAACCCCATATCAGGCTCTCTAGCCTGGGGGTCGGGCATCAAGAGGAGGAGACCCCAGAGCATTTTGCTTTGAAGGCTGGAGGGGCTTTTAGTGCAGGAGCTCCACAGGACTGGGGGAAACAGACTCCACACTTGTAAGGCACATACAAGTTTTCACATGCACTGGGACCCAGGGCAAAGCAGTGACTCCAGAGAAGTTTAGGCCAGACCTACCTCTGGGTCTTGCAGGGTCTCCTGGGGAGGCGAGGGCAGCTGTGGTTCACTGTGGGGGCAAGGGCACTGGCCACTGATGCCCAGGGAATACTCACCAGCCAGCATGAGCTCTCCCACAGGTTGCCATTTTCGCCCTGAGACCTGGCCCCACCCGTAAGTCTGCAGGCTTCAGTGCTGGGACACCTCAGGACAAACAACCAACAAGGTGGGAACACAGCCCCACACATCAGCAGACAGGCTGCCTAAAGTTGACCTGAGCCAACAGCCACCTATAAACACACCACTTGAGACGGCCCTACCCACCGCAGGGACAAGACCCAGCTCCACCCACCACTGGACAAGCACAAGTCCCTCCCACCAGGAAGCCTGCACAAGTCCCTGGACCAACTTCACCCACAAGGAGGCAGACACCAGAAGCAAGAAGAATTATGATCCTGCAGCCTGAGGAACAGAGACAACAAACACAGAAAGGCAGACAAAATGAGAGAGAAGAGAAATATGTTCCAGACAAAGGAACAAGATAAAACCCCAGAAGGACAACTAAGTGAAGAGGAGAAAGGCAACCTACATGAAAAAGAATTCAGATCACTGAGAGTAAAGATTATCCAAGATCTCTGAAAAAGACTGGGGGCACAGACTGAGAGGATACAAGAAATGTTTAATAAAGAGTTAAAAACTTTAAAAAACAAACAGAGATGAACAATAAAATAACTGAAATGAAAAATACACCAGAGAGAATCAATAGCAGAAAAAAAGAGACAGAAGAACAAGTAAGTGACCTGGAAGACAGATCACTGGAAATCACTGACATGGAACAGAATAAAGAAAAAAGAATGAGGGACTCCCTTGGTGGTCCAGTGGTTAAGACTGCATGCTCCCAATGCAGGGGGCCCAGGTTCAATCCCTGGTCAGGGAACCAGATCCTGCATGCTGCAACAAAGAGCTGGCATGCCACAACTAAAGACCCCGCATGCAGCAATGAAGATCCCACGTGCTGCAACTGAAAAAAAAAAAACACTCCACATGCCACAAGTAAAAAGATCCCTCATGCCACAACAAAGATCCCACCTGCTGCAACTAAGAACCCACATGCCGCAACTAAGACCCAGGGCAGCCAAATAAATAAATAAATATTTTTTTAAAAAAGAAAAGGAAAAAGAATGAAAAGAAATGAGGACAGTCTAAGAGACCTCTGGGACAACATTAAATGCACCCACATTCGCATCATAGAAGTCCCAGGAGGAGAAGAGAGACAGAAAGGGCCTGAGAAAATATTTGAAGAGGTAATAGCTGAAAAATTCCCTAACGTAGGAAAGGAAACATTCACTCAAGTCCAGGAAACATGAAGAGTCCCATACAGGATTAACCCAAGGAGGAACACAATGAGACATGTATTAATCAAATTAACAAAAATTAAAGACAAAGAGAAAATATTAAAAGTAACAAGGGAAAACAAACAAATAACATACAGGGGAATCCCCGTAAGGTTATCAGCTGATTTTTCAGCGAAACTCTGCATGCCAGAAGGGAGTTGCACATATATTTAAAGTGATAAAAGGGAAAAACCTACAACCAAGAATACTCTACCCAGCAAGGCTCTTGTTCAGGTTTGACAGAGAAATCAAAAGCTTTACAGACAAGCAAAAGCTAGAGAATTCAGCACAACCAAACCAGCTTTACAACAAACGCTAAAGGAACTTCTCCAGAAGGAAAACAAAATGCCACAACCAGAAACAAGAAAATTACAAATAGGAAAGTTCACCGGTAAAAGCAAACCTACAGAAAAGGTAGGAAATCATCCACACACAAACATGATAACAAAACCAGCAACAGTGAGAAGAGAAGAGTACAAATGCAGAATACTGGAAACACATTTGAAATTAAGAGACCCACAACTTAAAACAATCTTGTATATGTATAGACTGCTATATCAAAATCTCATGGTGGGAATTCACTGGTGGTCCAGCAGTTAGTACTATGCGCTTCCACTGAAGAGGGCCCAGGTTTGATCCCTGGTCAGGGAACTAAGATCCCACAAGCCATGTGGTGTAGCCAAAGAAAACCAAAACAAAATCAAAAAAACCTCATAGTAACCACAGTCTGAAATTTTACAATAAATACACACAAAGAAGAAAAAGGAGGACTTCCCTGATGGTCCAGTGGTTAAGACTCTGTGATCCACTGCAGGGGGTGTGGGTTCGATCCCTGGTGTGGGAACTAAGATCCCATATGCTGCATGGCACAGGCAAAAAAATAAAATAAAATAAAGCCATTGCCAAAATTTAAAAAAAAACAAAAAGATTAAGAAAAAGGAATCCAAACACAACTCTAAAGTTAGTCATCAAATCACAAAAGATAAGAAGATGAAGAGAAGAAAAAATACCTACAAAAACAAATCCAAAACAATGAACAAAATGGCAATAAGAATATACGTATAAATAATCAAAGAAGGGCTTCCCTGGTGGCGCAGCGGTTGAGAGTCCACCTGCTGATGCAGGGGACACAGGTTCGTGCCCCGGTCCAGGAAGATCCCACATGCTGCGGAGCGGCTAGGCCCGTGAGCCATGGCTGCTGAGCCCGTGAGCCATGGCTGCTGAGCCTGTGAATCTGGAGCCTGTGCTCCGCAACAGGAGAGGCCACAACAGTGAGAGGCCCGTGTACTGCAAACAAACAAACAAACAAAATCAAAGAAAATGAAAATGTATTAAATGCTCCAACCAAAAGACATAGAGGGCTTCCCTGGTGGCGCAGTGGTTGAGAGTCTGCCTGCCAATGCAGGGGACACGGGTTCGTGCCCCAGTCCGGGAAGATCTCACGTGCCGCGGAGCGGCTAGGCCTGTGAGCCATGGCCACTGAGCCTGCGCGTCCGGAGCCTGTGCTCCGCCATGGGAGAAGCCACAGTGGTGAGAGGCCTGCGTACCACAAAACAAAACAAAAAAGACATAGAGTGGCTGAATGAATACAAAAACAAGACCCTTATATATGCTGCCTACAAGACACCCCCTTCAGACCTAGGGACACATACAAACAAAGTGAGGAGATGGAAAAAGATTTTCCATGCAAATGGAAATCAAAAGAAAGCTGGAGTAGCAATACACGTATCAGACAAAATAAACTTTAAAATAAAGACTATTACAAGAGACAAAGAAGGACATTACATAATGATCAACGGGTCAATCCAAGAACAAAATATAACAATTATAAGTATATATGCACCCAACACAGGAGCACCTCAATACATAAGGCAAATGCTAACAGCGATAAAAGGAGAAATCACCCATAACACAATAATAGTCGGGGACTTTAACACCCCACTTACATCAATGGACAGATCATCCAGACAGAAAATCAATAAGGAAACACAGGCCTTAAATGACACATCTGACCAGTTGGACTTAAATGATATTTATAGAGCATTCCATCCCAAAGTAGCAGAATACACATTCAAGTGCAAACAGAACATTCTCCAGGACTGATCACATGCTGGGCCACAACGCAAGCCTCAGTAAATTTAAGAAAACTGAAATCATATCAAGCATCTTTTCCAACCACAATGCTATGAGATTAGAAATCAACTACAAGAAAAAAAACAACTGTAAAACACACAAACACACTGAAGCTAAACAATATGCTACAAAACAACCAAGGGATCACTGAAGAAATCAAACAGGAAATCAAAAAATACCTAGAGACAAATGAAAACAAAACCCCAATGATCCAAAACCTATGGGATACACCTAAAGCAACTAGAGAAAGAACAAACAAAACATAAAATTAATAGAAGGAAAGAAACCCTAAAGATCCAAGCAGAAATAAATGAAATAGGGATAAGGAAAACAACAGAAAAGATAAATGACACTAAAAGCTAGTTCTTTGAAACAATAAACAAAATTGAGACCCTTTAGCCAGACTCATCAGGAAAAAAAGAGAGAGGGCTCAAAGCAATAAAATTAGAAATGAAAATGGAGAAATAACAGCTGACACCACAGAAATACAAAGGATCATGACAGACTACTACAAGCAACTAGATGCCAATAAAATGGACAACTAAGAAGAAATGGACAAATTCTTAGGAAGGTACAATCTTCCAAGACTGAACCAGTAAAAAATAGAAAATATGAACAGACCTATCACAAGTAGTGAAATTGAAACTGTGATTTAAAAACTTCCAACAAACAAAAGTCCAGGGCCAGATGGCTTCACAAACAAATTCTATCAAACATTTAGAGAAAAGGTAACACCTATCTTCTGAAATTCTTTCAAAAAACTGCAGAGGAAGGAATACTTCCAAACTCATTCTATGAGGCCACCATTACCCTGATACCAAAACCAGACAAAGATACCACAAAAAAAGAAAATTAGAGGCCAACATCACTGATGGACGGAGACGCAAAAATCCTCAACAAAATACTGGCAAACTGAAGCCAACAATTCATTAAAAGTATCATACATCATGATGAAGTGGGATTTATCCCAGGGATGCAAGGATTTTTCAATATCCGCAAATCAATCAGGGTAATACACCACATTAACAAATTGAAGAATAAAAAACATATGATAGGGCTTCCCTGGTGGCGCAGTGGTTGAGAGTCCACGTGCCGATGAGGGGGACGCAGGTTCGTGCCCCGGTTCGGGAGGATCCCACATGCCGTGGAGCAGCTGGGCCCGTAAGCCACGGCCACTGGACCTGCGCTCCATGGTGGGAGAGACCACAGTGGTGAGAGGCCCACGTACCACAAAGAAACAAACAAACAAACAAAAAAAACATACGATAGTCTCAGTAGATGCAGAGAAACTTTTTGACAAAATTCAACACCTATATATGGTGAAAACTCTACAGAAAGTGAGCACAGACGGAAACTACCTCAACATAATAAAGGCCATATATGACAAACCCACAGCAAACATCATTCTCAATGGTGAAAAACTGAAAGCACTTCCTCTAAGATTAGGAACAAGACAAGGATACCCATTCTCTCCACTTTTAGTCAACATGGTTTTCAAAGTTCTACCCATGGCAATCAGAGAAGAAAAAGAATAAAAGGAATCCAAATTGGAAAAGAGAAGTAAAGAGAAGTAAAACTGTCACTCTTTGCAGATGACATGATACTATACATAGAAAATCCTAAAGATGCTACCAGAAAACTACTATGAATTTGGTAAAGTTGCAGGATACAAAATTAATACACAAAGGGACTTCCCTGGTGCTCCAGTGGTTAAGATCCTGCACTTCCAGTGCTGAGGGCACGGGTTCAATCCCTGGTCAGGGAAGCTAAGATCCTGCAGGGTGCACACCATGGCACCCCCCCCAAAAAGAAACTAACTTAATACACAGAAATCTGTTGTACTTCTACACAGTAACAACGAAAGATCAGAAAGAGAAATTAAGGAAACAGTCCAATTTACCATCGCATCAAAAAGAATAAAATACCTAGGAATAAGCCTACCTGAGGAGGCAAAAGACCTGTACTCCAAAAATTACAAGATGGTGATGAAAGAAACTGAAGATGGGGGGTGGGGGGAAAGAAATTAAAGATGACACAAACAGATAAAAGAATATACCATGTTCTTGGATTGGAAGAATCAATATTGTCAAAATAATTACACTACCCAAGGGAATCTACAGATTCAATGCAATTCCTATCAAATTACCAATGGCACCTTTCACAGAACTAGAACAAAAAATTTTGAAACTCGTATGGAAACACAAAAGACTCCGAATAGCCAAAACAATCCTGAGAAAGAAAAATGGAGCTGGAAGAATCAGGCTTCCTGACTTCAGACTATGCTACAAAGCTACAGTAATCAAAACAGTATGGTACTGGCCCAAAGACAGAAATATAGAACAACAGAACAGCATAGGAAGCCCAGAAATAAACCCACAAACCTATGGTCAATTAATCTATTACAACAATACGACAAAGGAGGCAAGAATATACAATGGAGAAAACAGTCTCTTCAATAAGTGGTGCTGGGAAAACTGTACAGCTACATGTAAAAGAATGAAACTAGAACATTCTCTAACACCATACACAAAAATAAACTCAAAATGGATTAAAGGCCTAAATATAAGACTGGATACTATAAAACTCTAAGAGGAAAACACAGGCAGAACACTGTGACATAAATCACAGAAGTATCTTTTCGGATCCACCTCCTAGAGTAATGAAAATTAAAAAAAAATAAACAAATGGGAACTAATGAAATTTAAAACCTTTTGCACAACAAAGGAAACCATAAACAAAACGAAAAGACTACCCACAGAATGGGAGAAAATATTTGCAAACAAAGCAACCAACAAGGGACTGATCTCCAAAACATATGAACAGCTCATGCAGCTCAGTATCAAAAAAGGGAACCCCAATAAAAAACTGGGCAGAAGATCTAAACAGACATTGCTCCAAAGAAGACATACAGATGCCCAAAAAGCACATGAAAAGATGCTCAACATCTCTAAGTATTAGAGAAATGCAAATCAAAACTACAATGAGGTTATCACCTCACAGCAATCAGAATGGCCATCATCAAAAAGTCTACAAACAGTAGGGCTTCCCTGGTGGCACAGTGGTTGAGACTCTGCCTGCCGATGTAGGGGACACGGGTTCATGCTCTGTTCCAGGAAGATCCCACATGCCGCGGAGCGGCTAGGCCCGTGAGCCATGGCTGTTGAGCCTGTGCGTCCGGAGCCTGTGCTCTGCAACGGGAGAGGCCATAACAGTGAGAGGCCCGTGTACCGCCAAAAAAAAAAAAAAAAAAGTCTACAAACAGTAAATGTTGGACAGGGTGTGAAGAGAAGGGAATCCCCCTACACTGTTGGTGGTAATGTAAATTGGTACAGCCACTATAGAGAACAGGATGGAGGTTCCTTAAAAAACTAAAAATAGAGGTATCATACAATCCAGCAATCCCACTCCTGGGCATATACCTGGAGAAAACCATAATTTGAAAAGATACACGCACCCCAATGTTCACTGCAGCACTATTTACAACAGCCGAGACATGGATGCAATCTAAATATCCATTGACAGAGGAATGGATAAAGAGAATACGGTACATAAAGACAATGGAATATTACTCAACCATAAAAAAATGAAATAATGCCATTTGCAGCAACGTGGATGGACACAGATATCACCATAATAAGTGAAGTCAGAGAAAGACAAATATCACATGATATCACTTACATGTGGAATCTAAAAAAAAAAAAAGATACAAGTGAACTTATTTACAAAACAGAAACAGACTTACAGACTCTATAAACAAATTTATGGTTACCAGAGGGGAAGGCAGGGGGAGGGATAAATTGGGAGATTGGGATTAACATATACACGCTACTATATATAAAATAGATAATCAACAATGACCTACTCTATAGCAGAGGGAACACTACTCAATATTCTGTAACAGCTATATGGGAAAAGAATCTGAAAAATAATAGATATATGTATATGTATAACTGAATCACTTTGCTGTACACCTGAAGCTAATACAACACTGTAAATCAACCATAATATAAAATAAAAAATTAGATTAAAACAAAAATAATGGTAGATGACATGGGGAAGTCTAAACCCAGTGAGCCTAAACCAACAGTAGGTACAGATTCAGTTACCATGTTTCCTACTTTGTTTAGCCACCAAGGGATCCAAGGGATCAAAAAAGATGTTTGACATACAACAGAAAAGTTGAAAACACTGGCATTTTGTGAATTAATTTTAGAAAAAAGTTTTCCAGCTTTACAGACAAGCAAAAGCTAAGAGAACTCAGCACCACCAAACCAGCTCTACAACAAACGCTAAAGTAACTTCTCTAAATCGGAAACACAAGACAAGAAAAGAACCTACAAACACAAACTCAAAACAATTAAGAAAATAGTAATATGAACATACATATCGATAATTACCTTAAACATGAATGGATTAAATGCTCCAATAAAAAGACACAGGCTCGCTGAATGGATACAAAAACAAGACCCATATATATGCTGTCTACAAGAGGCCCACTTCAGACCTAGGGACATGTACAGACTGAAAGCGAGGGGCTGGAAAAAGATATTCCATGCAAATGGAAATCAAAAGAAAGCTGGAGTACCAATACTCATACCAGATAAAGTAGACTTTAAAATAAAGAATGTTACAAGAGACAAGGAAGGACACTACATAATGATCAAGGGATCAATCCATGAAGCAGATATAACAATTATAAACATATATGCACCCAACAAAGGAGCACCTCAATACATAAGGCAACTGCTAACAGCTATAAAATAGGAAATCGACAGTAACACAATAACAGTGCGGGACTTTAACATCTCACACCAATGGACAGATCACACAAACAGAATTATTAATAAGGAAACATAAGTTTTAAATGACACAACAGACCAGACAGATTTAATTGATATTTATAGGACATTCCATCCAAAAACAGCAGATTACACTTTCTTCTCAAGTGCGCATGGAACATTCTCCAGGAGAGATCACATCTTGGGTCACAAATCAGGCCTCAGTAAATTTAAGAAAGTTGAAATCATATCAAGCATCTTTTCTGACCTCAACGCTATGTGATTAAAATTCAAGTACAGGGGAAAAAACATAAAAACCACAAACACATGGAGGCAAAACATAACATTACCACATAACCAAGAGATCACTGAAGAAATCAAAGAGGAAATAAAAAAATAGCTAGAGACAAATGACAATGAAAACACGGCGACCCAAAACCTATGGGATGCTACAAAAGCAGTTCTAAGAGGAAAGTTTATAGCTATACAAGCCTACCTCAAGAAACAAGAAAAATCTCAAATAAACAATCTAAACTTACACTTAAAGGAACTAGGGAAAGAAGAACAAACAAAACCCAAAGTTAGCAGAAGGAAAGAAATCATAAAGATCAGAGCAGAAATAAATGAAATGGAAACAAAGAAAACAATAGCAAAGATCAATAAAACTAAAAGCTGGTTCTTTGAGAAGATAAACAAAATTGATAAACCATTAGCCAAACTCAAGAAAAAGAGGGAGAGGACTCAAATCAATAAATTTAGAAATGAAAAAGGAGAAGCTTACAACACACACAGCAGAAATACAAAGCATCCTAAGAGACTACTACAAGCAGTTCTATACCAATAAAATGGACAAGCTGGAAGAAATGGACAAATTCCTAGAAAGGTATAAACTTCCAAGACTGAAGGATAAAACGGAGCTGGAGGAATCAGACTCCATGACTTCAGACTATAGTACAAAGCTACAGGCATCAAGACAGTATAGTACTGGCACAAAAACAGAAATACAGATCAATGGAACAGGATAGAAAGCCCAGAGATAAACCCACACTCCTATGGTCAACTAATCTATGACAAAGGAGGCAAGGATATACAATGGAGAAAAGACAGCCTCTTCAATAAGTGGTGCTGGGAAAACTGGACAGCTACATATAAAAGAATGAAATCAGAACACTCCCTAACATCATGAACAAAAATAAACTTAAAATGGATTAGAGACCTAAATATAAGACCGGACACTATAAAACTCTTAGAGGAAAACATAGGAAGAACACTCTTTGACATAAATCACAGCAAGATCTTTTTTGATCCACCTCCTAAAATAATGGAAATAAAAACAAAAATAAACAAATGGGATTTAATGAAACTTAAAAGCTTTTGCAAAGCAAAGGCAACTACAAACAAGATGAAAAAATAACCCTAAGGATGGGAGAAAATATTTGTAAATGAATCAAGGGACAAAGGATTAATCTCCAAAATATATAAACAGCTCATGCAGCTCAATATGAAAAAGCAAACAACCCAATCCAAAAATGGGCAGAAGACCTAAAGAGACATTTCTCTGAAGAAGACATACAGATGGCCAACAGGTACATGAAAAGCTGCTCAACATCACTAATTATTAGAGAAATGCAAATCAAATCTACAATGAGGTATCACTTCACACCAGTTAGAATGGGCATCATCAGAAAATCTACAAACAACAAATGCTGGAGAGGGTGTGGAGAAAAGGGAACCCCCTTGCACTGCTGGTGTGAACGTAAACTGATACAGCCACTATGGAGAACAGTATGGAAGTTCCTTAAAATACTACAAGTAAAATTACCATATGACCCAGCAATCCCACTACTGGGCATATACCCAGACAAACCATTAATTCAAAAAGACACATGCAAAAAAAAAAAAAAAAAAAAGACACATGCACCCCAATGTTCACTGCAGCACTATTTACAATAGCCAGGTCATGGAAGAAACCTAAATGCTTATCGACAGACAAACAGGTAAAGAAGATGTGGTACACATATACAATGGAAGATTACTCAGCCATAAAAAGGAATGAAACTGGGTCATTTGTAGAGATGTGGATGGATACAGAAACTGTCATACACAGTGAAGTAAGTCAGAAAGAGAAAAACAAATATTGTATATTAACACATATATGTGGAACCTGGAAAATGGTACAGATGAACTGGTTTGCAGGGCAGAAATAGAGTCACAGTTGTAGAGAACAAACATATGGACACCAAAGGGGGAAAGGGGGGTGGGATGAATTAGAAGATTGGGATTGACATATATACACTAATATGTATAAAATGGGTAATAAGAACCTGCTGTATAAAATAAATAAAATTCAACAAAAAAGTTTTCCAATATGTATTGTTATCTCTCTCTCTCTCTTTTTTTTTTTGTGGTACGCGGGCCTCTCACTGTTGTGGCCTCTCCCGTTGCGGAGCACAGGCTCCGGACGCGCAGGCTCAGCGGCCATGGCTCACAGGCCCAGCCACTCCGCGGCAATGTGGGATCTTCCCGGACTGGGGCACGAACCCGTGTCCCTTGCATCGGCAAGCAGACTCTCAACCACTGCGCCACCAGGGAAGCCCTGTTATCTTTCTAAATGTATTTTGCTTAATCTTTCCTGATATTTGTTCTAAATTGTACCAAAATAATTGGCATGAGGTCTGAATTATCACTCACAGACTGACACCTATCAAGTAGAAAACTCAACATCAACAGGAAACAGGCTTCACTGAGATTAGAAACTGTAGTCACTAATCCTGGCTCGGGAACTTACAAGCAGTGAATCCTGACATTCCTTAACCTTCCTCTGTCATGAAGAACATAAGCAAGTAGAAGACATGCACTTACAGGAAATCAGAGTTTAATTAGAAGAGATAACTAACAGCAAACAATTAAGACCTATAATTAGTAATGTAAGGATCAAATTCAGTGATGAAGAAGAAACAGGTGGGTTAAGAGTGAGGCGGACTCCATGTGGAAAGCATTCCCTGGTTAAGCTGACAGAAATGAGCAGCAGAAATTAAGAGAACAAGCTTTCCAGGTAGGGAAATGTAAGAGGGTTTCACTGACGTTTTGGAGGTTCATGATGGGAGACTAAAGAAAGTGAAAATGTAAGGGCAAAACATGTCATTTGCTTTCAAATGACCACCTAAAATGTAACAACTTCTGAGTATTTAATAGCCCAATTTTAAAGAATCCCACCTGCTGTCCTTTTTAAAAAGAAATTTGTCATAAAATATACATTCCATAAAATATATCACCTTAACCATTTTTAAGTGTACAGTTCAGTGGCATTAGATACATTCACACTGTTGGGGAATCAATCACCTAAACTTTTTCGTCTTGCAAAACTGAAAGTCTCTACCCATGAAACAACTCCCCATAGCCTCCTCTCCCAGACCCTACCTTCCATTTCTATTAACCTGACTGCTCCAAGTATCTCACAGAAGTGGAAGCACACAGTATTTCTCTTTGGTGACCGGCTTACTTCACTTAGCATAATGTCCTGCTGTCCTCCATGCACGTCATAGCTAATGTCAAAGCCTGTGTACAAGTTCTACTACATGCTCACAGTAGTTCCTTGGCCCTCGCACACTGAATTGTCTCATCATTTTAAGCAGCTCCTCCAGAAAGCCTTAGGCTTTCTGAAGAGGCTGTAGACATGTCTTCTCTCTCAAACACCAATGACTGAAATCCACACCAAACCCACAATTTTTATGATACAACTATATGAAACAGAAATAATAAAATTAATGAACCAATCAGTGCCTTTTCTCTACACACTTTCAAATACCACCAAATCTTCCCCAATCACTCCTCCACAAATTTATTCCAGCTGCTCCTAATAACCAGCAAACTGTTAAATTCCCTCTTTTCTGGTAGCCTCTACCTATTTTATATTCATTTCACACTTAATAATGTCTATGATATTATTTTCTAATGGACTCTTTTGTACATTTCCCAGCAAAATGCTAAGGTAGGGAAAGTATCATATACTTTTTAAAAAATAAACTTTGGAAGGCTAAGTAAACAGTAGATATTCTATTAAGCTGTATGACAAATTTACTTTAATAAACCAAAAAGGAAAAAAATCAAGACCACCAGAAAATAGTAACAACTACTAGTTTTACTGTTGAACGTTTACATCTTATGAAAATAAGTACTGAGGTGATCCAGGAAGCCTGTTAAAATCAGTAGCTCACAGGTAAAGACAATATTGTTCTGCAAGGTTAAGATTCTGATTAGATAAATTAAAAGGTTAACCACTATAAGAACAGAAGTAACATATATATAGTAACATATCTTCCAAACAAGTAGAAGGGGAAAAGTGAAGAGAGAAAACAAGACAAAACCTCAATTCAAAAAAAGGCAAGAAGGAGAAAGCACAGAAAGTACAAAGTATCAGATGGCAAAAAAAAAAAAAAAAGGCCAAATCCATTTTTTCAACAATTATATTATGGAGAGCCCACTAAAAGCCAAATATTGTTTTAGGTACTAGGGATACAGCTGTAAACAAAACACAGAAAAATAGCTGCTCTCATGAAACTTCTATCCTAGTGGCATAAACAGTAATGAAGCAGAAAAATGAATAAATCACATGGCACGTATTATGGTAATAAGTACAAGCGGAAGGAGTACAATGGAAATATAAGGGAAGGCTACGTCAAGGAAGACCTCACTGAGAAGGTAATATTCAAAAAAAAACCCCCCCAAAAAACAGGAGGGAGGTAAGGGATTAAACCATGTGGACAAAGGAACTGCAAGTGTAAACATCCTGAGGTTAGGATGTGCCCGAGGCAACAACATAGAGCAAAGAGGGAGAGTAGCCAGGGATGAGATCAGAGGGAAAGCAAGGGCCAGGTCATACAGAACCTTGACGGCCACTCTAAAGAAACTGGCTTTTAATCTGAGTAAAATGGGTAGTCCGTGCAGGATTTTTTTTTTTTTTTTTTTTTTTTTTTGCGGTACGCGGGCCTCTCACTGTTGTGGCCTCTCCTGTTGCGGAGCACAGGCTCCGGACGCGCAGGTTCAGCGGCCATGGCTCACCGCTCCGCAGCATGTGGGATCTTCCCAGACCGGGGCACGAACCCGCGTCCCCTGCATCGGCAGGCGGACTCCCAACCACTGCGCCACCAGGGAAGCCCCGTGGAGGATTTTTTGAGAGGAGGGAGATAATCTGATTTTTTTTTAAAAAAAGAATCACTCTACATGCGATGGAAAGACTGAAAAAAGAAAAAGCAGACTATTTAAGTGGCTACTGCAGAAATCCAGGTGAGAGATGGCTGTAATTTGAATAAGGGACGGTGCTGAGAAGGGCTTGGGACTCTGGATAGATTCTGAAGGCCGAGTTCTTGGATTTGCTGATAGATTACATGTGTGGTGAGAAAGAAATGGGTCAAGGATGATGCCGAAGGTTTATAAGTACAATCAGCCTGCCAGTCAAAAGGCTGAGGCTGTCCACTTGGTTTAAAAAAAAAAAAAAATTTCCCATCAATATGCTAGTTATAAAAGCATACGTAAAGGGACTTCCCTGGTGGCACAGTGGTTAAGAATCCGTCTACCAATGCAGGCGACACGGGTTCGAGCCCTGCTGCGGGAAGATCCCACATGCCGCGGAGCAACTAAGACCCGTGCGCCACAACTACTGAACCTGCGCTCTAGAGCCAGCGAGCCACAACTACTGAGCCCGCGTGCCGCAACTACTGAAGCCCGCGCACCTAGCGCCCGTGCTCCACAACGAGAAGCCACCACAATGAGAAGCCCGCGCACCGCAAAAAAGAGTAGCCCCCGCTCTCAGCAACTAGAGAAAGCCCGCGCGCAACAACAAAGACCCAACTCAGCCAAAAAAAAAAAAAAAAAAAAGAAAAGATATATTTACAAAAAAAAAAAAACCCTAAAAAGATGAAAAGTTGAGCCAAGTATCAAATGACAGTGGCCATGGATATATTAACTTCAGACAAAAGACAAGTCTGTTCTCACCCACAACCTAGAATAGTCCCCGGCTGGTAGTGAGTAATATGCAAAACCTGTAAACGTTCTCCACCTACTTAACGTTATTTCTCCTGCATCACAAATGTTAAAGGATTTGGACGGTCAGGGCTGTTTCTCTAACCTGGCACCAAGTCGTGGGTCGCCTGTGCCAGTTTCACCTCTTGCAGAGTGACAAGTCAGTATGAAGTTCAGTGCGGGGCTTCCACTCCCGCTCGCCCGCCACGGGCCCCGGCCCGGGACCCCGCTCGCCCCCACGAATGCCTCCTCTGGACCCGGCGCAGCCGGGTTCGCTCAAAGCCCCAGGAAGCAGGCAACGCCCGGCCACCTGGGAAGTTTCTAAAGGGAAAACAGACCGAGAGCCTCGCAGGCGTGCACCGGTCACGAGCCAGCCAGGTACGCACGCCTCCCTCCGCTCCCCAGACCCCGAAGAAACTCACCTACCCGCGGTCCGCCAGGGTGGTCTGAGCGGCGGCCCCCGCGTCGCGTCTTGCCCCAAGGCAGCTTCCGGCTGTGGGCGGAAGTGCTCCTTTAGGAAGATAGGAAGTCCCGCCCCCTCGGGAAGGAGCGGCGGCAGCTGGAGCTCAGCGGTGGTAATCAGCGAGGGCCTGGGGAGCCAAAGGTGTGGTCAGACCGCCCAAACCCAGCGGAGCTCGCCGCTCCTGTGCTGCTCCAGCGAGTCCCCGAAACCCGGGATGACAGAACGACGCAAGGGACGCGCAGGTTCCAGTTTACTTGTTATCCCGGAAGCGAGTTACAAGTCCTGTATGAGATTCAGTTGTACGTTCATTGAGAATCTACCACGTAGGAAGCCTGTGGTGGTCACAGAGAAGAATGTAGGGTTGATTCCACAAAAACTAGGGGAAGAAAATTAACTCGATGAATCGCAAAGCAGGATGAAAGTAAATGCAGTAATAGAAAACGCAAATTCCGTAGGCATGTTAATTTCTAAGAGTTTTCTCGTATCTCAAGAGTTGTGAGGATCAAATGAGATGATGCATAAATAAACGTTTAGCCGTGGAGCCTGGTACATGATTAAAGCATATAATACCCATAGTATTGTTATCGTTGGTGAAAATAAAAGAGGCCTTTAACCCAACCAAAGGGAAATTGAATAACAACACTTCAGGGAGGTAGCCTTCAGGCTGAATGTTAAATTTAAGCAGAATTTCAGCACATAGAGATACCCATTATGAAGCTGTAAAAACTGCTTTTGTTGATTAATGAAACAGCATAGGCTAAAAAAGCTTGTTCCAAAAAACAAACTTTCAGAAGCTTTATTGTTTGAAATCATATGAGTAATAATGGAATATCCCAAGTCTGCCTGGCAGAGCTGAGTCCTGGGGATCATTTTGACACTTTGCCAGCCCAGGCATAGTGCTTCAAATAAGAAATTTTCAGATATAACATTCCACATTTATTTTAACTTTATGGTTTATTTCAACTTTATGGTTTTAACATGACCTTGGAGTCGGCTTCACAGCTGAGGCCTGAGCCTGCTTAATTCTTATCTATTAATACACTCCACCAAATCCTATGCTATGTCTGCCTCTTCCTTTTTGTTTTTTTTTCTTCCAGTTAAGACTCCCCCAGTTCCTTTGGTGGGTGGTTTTCCTTGTTTCAGCAGCTTAATAAATTTTGTTAGACGACAGGTTTGACTCAGATGGCTTTATCAGATGGGCTTTATCACTATTTATTTTGATCAAGCCCCCTGTACTCATGAAGGTTGGAGGACAACTTTGGCCCCAACGTAGACAAAAACTGAAGCAGAATAAAGGTAAGTTATTTACTGACATTCAGCTGTGTCCCGAGAAGAGCTGTGCGCTTTCTAACTGAAGAGTTTTAAATTATCTTTCGGCAGAGAATGGCCACACTTCTTGAAGGTTACTGGCATCCACCAAATTCAGACCAGCCCCACAACAGATATAGGAAACATGCGCCTTCCTTTTCTTTGTAAAATATTTTCCTGTCTCCACTGAGTTGTGACAGCATTTGCCTGGTTTTGCCTAGAGTGAAAGAATGCTCTCTCTCTGCCTTCTGTCCTTTTCTCACGACACTGATCCTGTGTACTGCTGCCTCAACCATGTTATCTCCGTGAAGTGCTTTCTCTGCTAAAGTTTTTCCCTAGAAGAGATCTATACACCCTTTCTCTCATTCCTCACCCTCCTCTCACTTTAATCTTTTTCAGCCTGGCCTTCTGGCGTCTGTCTTCCCTCTAGTTCTTCCACAATTATCTTTCAAATATCACCACTGACTTCAGATCACCAAGGTGGTTTCTTAGTCCTCATATCCCGTGATTTCTCTATAGCATAGGTTGATAGGGTTGCTTATCCCCCTTTGTTGTAAAGATCATAGTTAAAGCACTGTCTCAAAAAAGCGCAAACTTAAAATATCAAGTATTTGTAATGCAATTCATTTTAAGTCTCATCATTCATGCATCAGGTAAATAAGTGCCAGCTCTGCACCAAACACTATTTTTAGGCACTGGAGATCTAGCAGAGAAAAAGAGATGCAATGTTCCAGTTCTGGATAAATGTATATCTTAATGGTATGAGACAGATGATATATAAATAAAATGAATAAGATAATTTCAGATTATGTGAGGTGCACTAAAGGAAACAGATGGTTCTGTGATAATATGTTACAAACTAAAAGTAGGAAGTAAGGGGAGGGTAGCTTTCAAGGTGACATTTGAACTGACAGCTGCAAGGTAAGAAGGATCAAGCAATGTAAAAAAAAAGAAAAAAAACTGGAGGAAGATCTTTCTAGTTCTATAGGTAAACAGGAGTGGGAAGCAGGGCTGAGGGAGTATTAAGAGGGTCACTTACGGTGAATTCCCTGGTGGTCTGTGGTTAGGACTTGGCGCTTTCACTGCCAAGGGGCCTGGGCTCCATCCCTGGTTGGTGAGCTAAGATCAGCAATACGAGTGGCCAAAAAAAAAAAAAAAAAGAGGGGTCACTTACGAGCTATTGTAGTCAATTTATCTGGGGCACAAAAGGAAATGGTGGCTTAAACCACAGAGGTCGGAGCAAAACTGGAAGACTGTGGGGTCACCGCTGCTGAGAAGTCAAGCTAGATGAGAAGAGAGAACTATTCGCTAGATTTCACAAAATAAATGTCAGTGTCGCTGACAAGAGCAGTTTTGGTAGAGTAGCAGCCTCAGAAGCCACAATACAGTGAGCTGAAGTGGAAAGGAGGTTGAGGGAGCACAACTAAATGGCTCTTCAAAGAAGAGACCTTCTAACTGCCATACTGATTGAACATTTTTCAGTCAATATCCTGTTGGGTATCTCTACTGCATTATACTTGAATGGTTCACACCTTGAAACCACATGCTTTCTTTCCAGTGATTAGTTTTTGGTTTTGTTTTTCTTTTCATTTCTTTTTCTCTTCTTTGTTTTGGTCGTTGTCATTGACCAGGAGTTAAAAAATAACTTTGGAAATCTGATGACAGCTATCCACATATACGCAAATTTCATACATAATTCAGGGAGTTAATCCTTTGAAGACAGTTAATGGGCCCCAGAGAAGTCCATGGATCACAGATTAAGAACCTTCTCTCTTTTTAATTAGCTGGTCTCTTCCTTCGTGGTTTCCTTATTCCTTTAATTGTTCCCTCCTTGGTAACTGTCCTTGATTACTGCTCTTCTTGGGCTACATCCTTTCTCAGTGACTACATCTACTTTCTTGATTTTTGTCACTGGGACCATGACACCTATTTTACTTTTTTAAAAAAATTGGTTTTATTGAAGTAAGGTTGATTTACAATGTTATGTTAATTTCTGCTGTACAGCAAAGTGATTCAGTTATACATATGCATACATTCTTTTTCATATTCTTTTCCATCATGGTTTATCAAAGGATATTTAACATAGTTCCCTGTGCTGTAGGACCTTATTGTTTATCCAGTCTCTTTTTTAAAAAATAAATTTATTCATTTATTTATTTTTGGTTGTGTTGGGTCTTCATTGCTGCACGTGGGGTTTTCTTTAGTTGCAGCAAGTGGGGGCTACTCTTCATTGCGGTACACGGGTCTCTCACTGTGGTGGCTTCTCTTGCTGTGGAGCACAAGGGCTCTAGGTGCGTGGTCTTCAGTAGCTGTGGCATGCAGGCTCAGTAGTTGTGGCTTGTGGGCTCTAGAGCACATGCTCAGTAGTTGTGGCGCACAGGCTTAGTTGCTCTGCGGCATGTGGGATCTTCCTGGAGCAGGGATCGAACCTGTGTCCCCCGCATTGGCAGGTGGATTCTTAACCACTATGCCACCTGGGAAATCCTGTTTATCCATTCTGTATATAATAGTTTGCATGTGCTAATCCCAAATTCCCAATCCAGTCCTCCCCCATCCCCCACCTTTGGCAACCACAAGTCTGTTCTCTATGTCTGTGAATCTGTTTTGTAGAAAAGTTCATTTGTGTCATTTTATATTCCACATATAAGTGATATCGTATGGTATTTGTCTTTCTCTTTCTGACTTACTTCACTTAGTATGATAGTCTCTAGGTCCATTCATGTTGCTGCAAATCCATGTTTCATTCTTTTTAGGGCTGAGTAGTATTCCATTGTGTATATATACCATATCTTCTTTGTTCATTCATCTGTCAATTGACACTTAGGTTGCTTCCATGTCTTGGCTATTGTAAATAGTGCTGCTATGAGCATTGGATGCATGTATCTTTTTGTTTGTTTGTTTTGGGTTTTTTTGGCTGCACTGCATGGCTTACGGGATCTTAGTTCCCTGACCAGGGATTGAACCTGGGCCAAGGCAGTGAAAGTGCTGAGTCTTAACCACTGTTTGCCAGGGAATTCCCAACTATTTTTAGTTTTTTGAGGAACCTCCATACTGTTCTCCATATTGGCTGCACCAATTTACATTCCCACCAACAGTGCAGAAGGGTTCCCCTTTCTCCACACCCTCTCCAGCATTTGTTATTTGTAGACTTTAACGATGGCCATCCTGACTGGTGTGAGGTGGTACCTGACTGTAGTTTTGATTTGCATTTCTCTAATAATTAGAGATGTTGAACATCTTTTCATGTGCCTGCTGGCCATCTCTGTGCATGATGCCTACTTTAGTACACAAGCCCTTTGAAGTTGTAGGGTAACGTAAAAGAAAATCAAGATCAGTTAAACCCATTCAATTTCTGGAGATTTATTTGATTTCACAGTGTCTTACTGGACACCACAGGAGTTGAGGCTATGAATAATTGTTCATAAGGACATCCTGAAAAAGATTTATATAAGAAAAAAAATCAAAAGCTAATTATTTTATTGTAACATTTTACAGTCTTCTTCCATATCTGTCCTCCTCACAGTTCCATCCCAAGGAGGAGTCAGCCCTCCACAGGGGACTTCATAGTGGCAGAGGTTTATCATACCAAGTTCTCTCCAGCCTTCTTCTAAGGAACTTTTGGTACCTTCTGATATGCAACTTTTCATCTTGGCATGTGGCTGTGAAGGTTAATTTTATGTGTCAACTTGGCTAGGCCATTGTACCCAGATACTTGGTCAACACCAGTCTCAATGTTGCTGTGAAGGTATGTTTTAGATGAGATCAACATTTAAATCAGCAGACTTTGAGTCAAGCAGATTGCCCTCCATTATGTGGGTGAGCCTCACCCAACTGGCTGAAGGCCTTAAGTGACAAAGACTAAGGTCCCCCGAGGAAGAGAGAGTTCTGTTTTTCCTGAAACACATGGCCATGGAACATGGGGAAAATATCAAGGTTCTTTTCATGAAGTAGAAGTGAGGGATGACTGTTAGGAAGATAAACAACAACAGCTGCCATAGATTCAATTCAATGTCTCCTCAGATCTCTCCAGTGATACTACTTACAGATTATGGTTTGTCTTATTTTGTTTTAAGGTGTTCTCTGTTTTTTCTGTTTCCTCTAATTTGAGTTTTTCTATATTTTTCTTGTTTCATTTTGTTTTTGCTTTTTTTTTTTTTTTTTACCTTGGTCTTTCTCTGTCATACTGCAGGTATTCTATAAATGTGTGGGAGTTTCTGGTTGTCCATTTGTGTTTCAGACAGAATGAGGCATGAGAAATGCTAAATGTGAGCTAATGGGAGCTCAGCTTATGCAAGCGGGGCTGGCTGGCTGACTGGTAAGTTTCAATGTCATGTGATTGGGAAGGGAGCAGCCATGATGCTCCAGGAAGGCTCCCTGATGCCAGAACAGAAAAATGTAGCTCTTTGACACCAATACCTTTCCTATTTGCTCAGATTCTTCCCAGAAACTCACTTCTACTTCTCTAAAAAGATGTCTTACTCTTTTGCTTGAGGATAAAATATCTGGCAGTGATGATTTCGTTTGCCCATTGGGGTGTAAGAAAGAGGTAGCATGGGGAGATGTACCCTTCCATTTACAGACTATCAATTAATTTCTGTTTTCATCCACATTTATCTCTCCAGTCCTCTTTGTTGACAGGTATAGAGCTGTTCCAGTTAGTTTCCTATTACCACAAACTTAGTGGCTTAAACAATATATATTTATTATATAGAGTTCTGTAGAAGTCCAACACTTCTCAAGGTATCAGCAGGGCTGTGTTCCCTTCTGGAGACTCCAGGGGAGAATCTGTTTCCTTGTCTTTACAGTTTCTAGAAGCCACCTGCATTCTGTGGCTTGTGGTCCCCTTCCTCCATGTTTAAAGGCAGAAACAGTGGGTTGAGTCCTTCTTATCACACCACTCTGACTTTGGTTCCAATGTCACATCTCATTCTGACTCTCCCCTCTGCCTCCTTCTTCTTTGAGGAACCTTGTAGTTACAGGTGGGTCCACCTGCATAATGCAGGATAATCTCCCTATTCTGAGATCATCGATTAGCAACCATAATTCCTCTTCAACCTTAATTCCCCTTTCCCATGTAATCTAATCTGTTCACCAGCTCTGAGGATGAGGACGTGGACATCGCTGGGGGTCCCGTTTTTCTGCCAAGTACTTTCAGTTCTCCTGAGCCTGCTGGGTCCCATTTCAGCCACAACCCCTTCTCTACATAGCCTTAGCTCTGGTCATATCCCCACTGCTTACATCAATCAGTAGTCTTTCTGCTTTCTGTATTCCAGACATTTTTTGGAATTTCTCATCTACTAACAAAGCCCTTCCAATTCTCAAGGTTATTTTGATATTTTAGCCTTTTTATTCTTTTTCTTTCCTTTTAGTATTCTCTCAAGAGGGAGAAAAGATAAACATGTACTCAGTCCAGCATCTTGAAAGGACGAATGTTCTTTTTTCACTCCCTTCTTGCAGGGCTAGCAGAAATTTAATCTCAGTCAGTGTTAGGGCCTCCTTACCTCTTAACTGCAGGCATCAGACTCCATTGGCAGGTTTATTATTGAAGCCAACAGTGATTCCTCAAAGCCTGGCACTTTTCTGCTTCCCTGTCCCAGGAAGAGAGCAGGAATGTTACTGTCTAGTCCATCCTCCATGAAGTCTTGCTCACCTCCTACAGTACTACCAACAACCATGGGAACTTCTGGCTTTTGTTCCCTTCCCAGGAATCTCTCCTCTCTCCTCTGTTCTGTTTGCCCTTAAAGTCACTGCTCATTTTCTCTGTGTCTCCCTTCCAGTACACCTAGCCTGATCTCTTCAACAGGCTCAGGTTGTAGGAAGATTAATTCAGAAAGGAAGTGTTTTACAAGAGCCTTCTTTTAGCTTTATCATCATAATACTTCCCTGAGGCAAGACAGTACAAAATGGACTGGGTAACTTTCTGTAACTAAAGATGGAAAAAATAGAGGGCAAAGAACACGAATATCTAAAAATTATCTTGCTACTATATATTTTACGTATAGTATACAGATAGTTTTGCTGCATTAAATCACTGAACTGTGACTTAATCAATTCATATTGATGAACATTTGTTACTTTTTTTCTATTACAAATAATGCTGCAGGGACTTCCCTGGTGATTCAGTGGAGATCCCACATGCCTCCCAGCCAAAAAACCAAAACATAAAACAAAAGCAGTATTGTAACAAATTCAATAAAGACTTTAAAAATGGTCCACATCAAAAAAAAATCTTAGAAAAAAACAAATACTGCTGCAATGAATATACTTTTATGTACATTTCTGTACAACTAAGGGAGTATATCTTAAGAATATACTCCCTCTTCAAAATGTAAAACAAAGGTACCGTATGACTCATCTAGGTATTTAACTTTCTTAGTTGGCTTGGGCTGCTGTAATAAAATACCACAAATCGAGTGGTTTATACAACAGAACTTTATTTGCTTATAGTACTGGAGGCTGGAAGTCCAAGATTAAGGTGCCAGCTGATTTGATTCCTGGTGAGGGCTCTCTCCCTGGTTTGCAGGTGGCCACCTTCTTACTGTGTCCTCACATGGTGTAAAGAGAGAAAAGGGCTCTCTTGGGTCTTTTTTTTTTTTTGGCCGCATGGCACGTGGGATCCTAATCCCCCAATCAGGGATTGAACCTGCGCCCCCTGCATTGGAAGCGCAGAGTCTCAACCACTGGACCTCCAGGGAAGTCCCCTTGGGTCTCTTCTTGTAAGGAAATTAATCCTATTGGATCAGATTCCCACCCTTATGACCTCATTTAACCTTAATTACTTCCATAAAGATCCATCTCCAAATACAGAGATACTGGAGGTTGAGGCTTCAACATATGAATTTTGGAGGGACATAAACATTCAGTCCATAGTATTACCCAAGAGAAATGAAAATATATAGCCACAGAAAAACCTGGACACAAATGTTCATAGCAGCATTATTCATAAAAGCCAAAAAGTAGGAACAATCCAAATGTCCATGAACCAATGAATGGATAAACAAAATGTGGTACTTTCATATAATGGACTATTATTCAGACTGAAAAATTACTGAAGTTATGATATAAGTAGTATGGATGAACCTTGAAAACATTATGCTAAGTGAAAGAAGCCAGTCACAAAAGACCACGTAGTATATGATTCCACTTATATGAAACAACCAGAATAGGCAAGTCTATAAATACAGAGAGTAGGTTAGTGACTGCCTCGGGTGGGGGTTAGGGGTGGAGTGGGGGCAATGGGAGTGAGTGCCAATAGTGATGTTGGTTTCTTTCAGGGGAAGCAAAAATGTTATCAAATTAGATTGTGGTGATGATTGCATAACCCCATGAATACACTAAAACCCACTGAATTGTATCCTTTAAAAGAATTATGTGGTGTGTGAGTCAATAAAGCTGTTTCTAAAAAATTATACATAAGTATAAATATATATACATATATATGTGTGTATATATAAGATGAGAAGCAGATTACAGGGAGCTTTGATTGTGAAGCTAAAGTGTTTGTCCTAAAAGGAAATGATTTATGAATAGAGGCATAAAGTGAAAGCAAATTAATTAAGATTAGTTTGGCAGTTCTGTGCAACATGGGCTGAAGGAAGAGAAGGGATTCCAGTAAAACAAGTTAGGTGACATTAATTATCCATATATGCTATGATGATACTCCAAGGCAGGAGGAAATGATTGGTTTGATCTTTTGTTTGTTGCAGCAGTTACTAGCTAAATGATACTCCTGTCTGAGCCATGATGTAACACAGTAAACTGCAATAAATTCTCCCAACAACTTCCTCATTAAAGTGATAGTCATGGGACTTCCCTGGTGGCCCAGTGGTGAAGACTCCATGCCTCCAACGCAGGGGGCGCAGGTTCGATCCCTGGTTGGGGAACTCAGATCCCACAGGCCACGCAGCGTGGCCAGAAAAAATAAAATGAATAAATTGATAGTCATAGGTGACTTGTGGTCTCAATAAATTGAAAATTTCTCCTAATATATTAATGACATTCTTTTGCTGAATCCTCTCCTGGTTCCCTCTGAACTACCAGGAATTATATTCAAAATTCTTCTAAGCCTTATAATAGTGTCTAAAATTATATATTTTATATCTTTAGTGCTAAGTCATTTAGTGAATACTGTCATTTTATTTTTGTTCTTCTTCGATCCCAAGCTTTACAAACTTAGGTTGGCGAGGTTTCAGGATTCAATATATTGAACTTACAAAAATTACGCTTTCATATCTCTTATCAAACCACAAATGCATTTTCATAAACCATATTAGAAAATCTATTAGTTTGCCTCTTAGAATAGCTACTTTGTTTTGTTTCAAAGGGCTTATCATTATTTGTTTCAATAACCTTCTGCTTCATTTTCAGTTTCCTTTAGTTTAATTGACTTTTTTGATTTTATCTGTCTTTAATAAATCATTTCTTTCTTGTAAAATATGGACAGCTGTTAGAATATAATTTACTAAAGCTAAATCTTTTTAAATTTTTTACTTTTCAAATATTTAACTATTCTCATTTTGCAATTTCTATTATGTGACTTTACAAGTTTTGGTGAGATTTACAAATTACTTTTGTAGCTTACCATTAGTACTGCTTTGCCCATTGAGGTCTAAATAGCTTCTATTATCCACTATACCAATTTTCAATTCTTCAGATATATTTTTCTTTCTGTACAGTAACAAATATAATTCAAAGAAAATAAATGGGTCATTCTCCTAAAGCATAGAGTGCTTTAGAAACAACGTGCATGACAAGGCAGGTAGTGCTGCAAATGTTTCCCAGATATCTCTATGACAAGATGCCCATTAAACATTCTACACAATTAACTAATGGGTTAATATGGAAATTTGTATTACTGATTTTTGCTTACTGCACGTACTATTATAATCTTTACCAAGAGTATAGTAAAATTATGCCATACAACTGTAAGGTCCAATATAGTCAATCACATAAAAGCTAAGGTTGCATTATTACAAGATTTAATGAAATAACCAAAGCAAGTGTGCAGTTAGCCAACTGGAGGTGGTGGGAGGTTGAGAAGCCAAATGCCAATTGTATCCTGAGTTCATATTATTGTAGTGTTCATTATCATGAGTCCTTTTCTGTATTCCAACCACCAAATATCAGCCCTGCATGTATGGCAATAAAGGCTGTTCTAAGTGCCACAGTGAAAATGAAAAGGAAGTGAGAATGGAAAGTAAGGGACAGATAAGAGACATCTCAAAGGACAAGGCTATAGGACTTAGGAGGACTGGATAGGAGGCAAGGGTAAGAAATAAATCAAAGACACTCCTGGATCACTTTAAGAATGACAATAGTGATAGAAGAGGCGGGGGGGTAGAAGTGGTTTCATTCCATCATTTGGCTTGGTAAAGGGACAGGGAGGGAGGTATAAGTTGGTTTTAAATATGATTTCAAGCTGATAACAGGAAACTCAGATGAACAATTAAAATATAGGACTTCAATATGAGGAGGTCAGGGTTTTGATACAATGGTAATTATGGACAAAATTGAAAGTAAAGTCTAAGAATGCTTTCAGAAGGGAAAACATTGAGTAAGAATCATTAGAGAGGGGCTTCCCTGGTGGCGCAGTGGTTGGGAGTCCGCCTGCCGATGCAGGGGACACGGGTTCGTGTCCCGGTCCGGGAGGATCCCACATGCCGCGGAGCAGCTGGGCCCGTGAGCCATGGCCGCTGAGCCTGCACGTCCGGAGCCTGTGCTCCGCAACGGGAGAGGCCACAGCAGTGAGAGGCCCACGTACCGCAAAAAAAAAAAAAAAAAAAAAAAAAATTAGAGAAAGAATTAGAGGTAGAAGAACCACATTAACATAAAAGCTAACATTTGAAGTTTATGATATCTTTTCACATACATTATATTTAATGGAACCCTTGAGAGGTGGGAGATTAGTTTCAAGTAGATTTATTCATTCACAACTATTTATTAAGTGTTACTGAGAAGAGGAGGGTAAGTCACAGTCCTTGCCCTTAATGAGTTTCTAATCCAATGGGAGAAGCAAACATGTAAACAAGAAATTAGGGGTCCTGATTCCAGCACTAACAATACTGTTTAAGAATTGGCTACTTACTTCCCAGTCTCCATTACAGAAAAATCACATAAGGCTAAGAGATAGTGTCTACCACTCTTCTATCTCCAAAGTCTAGCAAAGGATTTAGCTTATAGGCACTCAAGAAGTATTCTAAATGAAATGAATGAAAAACAGAATAGTGTCTCAGCAATGACGAACATTATTTTCTGGCAGAGTATAATGTGTGTGGGGAGAGTAAAATATTAGGAAATATGGTTGAAGTCATTTGGAGATCAGATTTTGGAAAGCCTTATATACTCTGCCAAGGAATTTACAGGTGGCAGTATTGAGGATTCAGAGAATTTAAAACATGGGAATGACATAATCAGATTTGCACTTTGGAAAGACAACTTTGGTTGGAGTGTGAAGGACAGACTGGAGTGGGTAGAGATTATAGGAAGGAAGCTGTTTAGTACATTATTACAATAGACCAGTGCTTTCTAAACTTTTAAACATATTTAAGTGTGCATTTAGAATGGGAGGCCAACAGTACAGAAGAGCAAAGTGCTCTGACCTGTATTCAAGGTCCTGGATCTGCTCAGTAAATGCTTGAAGAAAAAAACATAAAACAGTGGTACCTAATAGGTCCTTCACAAATATAACTTTCTTCCCTCTTTCCTTCCTCTCAGTGTAATGATTAAAACAGAGCCAATGGATAAATCCTGAGGATATAAGGCAGGGAATGAAATAAGGCCCTCAAGAGGCAGAAAGAGGGAATCAAAAACAGGAGAGCTTGTTTGGTCTAGGGCAGGAGGACAAACAACTTTTCTTGAGATGAAAGGCAGACCTAAAGCAGCATAGGGGAGGAAGGTTAGAAGAGTTTACATTTAACAGGAGAAAAATGGAGGAGGAGGGAATGCTGGATTGACAAATTTCATTTATTTTTAATTTTTTTGTAAATTTATTTATTTTTGGCTGTGTTGGGTCTTCGTTGCTGCGCATGGGCTTTCTCTAGTTGCAGCAAGCGGGGGCTACTCTTCGTTGCGGTGCACGGGCTTCTCATTGCAGTGGCTTCTCGTTGCGGAGCATGGGCTCTAAGCATGCGGGCTTCAGTAGCTGTGGTGCACGGGCTTAGCTGCTCCACAGCATGTGGGATCTTCCAGGAGCAGGGACTGAACCCGTGTCCCCTGCATTGGCAGCGGATTCTCAACAACCGCGCCACCAGGGAAGTCCCTAGATTGACACATTTTAAACCTCCATCAGGATTAGATGAAAAAGAAAAGGGCTACTGAGGTTTTAATACATTAATTTGCAATGGCTACAGCAGTTGGGAAAACGTTCCCCAGCAGCACTTAGCAACGTGGGAGGAGCAAAGCACGTGGACCACTGGATTCACGCAGGATTGGGAACTGGCAGGATGAGAGGGGCCTAAGGAAAGGAGGAAAGTGATCCGAGAAAGCTCTTGAAAGGCTCCCTGAAGTGAACGACTATAGGTTAAGAAGAGAAGGAAGTCAAGTAAGGAAGTTGACAGAGCGGAGTAAGAGACGAGCTGATGTATTTAAAATCTTGCCAAGGTCTGAAAGTCATTTATAGCAACATAACTAGCCTTCATTCTTTTGATTTTGCCAACAAAGAAAATCAATTTGATTTTCTTCTGTATTAACCATCATGACTATGGTTCAAGTGAAAAGAATAGGTTTTTGATGATTTAATACATAACTGTTTTTATAAGTCCCCAGTTCAATACCAAGCATTTCTGTCACTGAAAGGCAAGATAAAAATGACAAAAGAGGGCTTCCCTGGTGGCACAGTGGATAAGAATCTGCCTGCTAATGCAGGGGACACGGGTTCAATCCCTGGTCTGGGAAGATCCCACATGCCGCGGAGCAACTAAGCCTGTGTGCCACAACTACTGAGCCTGTGCTCTAGAGCCCGCGAGCCACAACTACTGAGCCCACGTGCCACAACTACTGAAGCCCACGTGCAGCAACAAAGACCCAACACAGCCAAAAATAAATTAAAAAAATAAAAAAAAATAAATGAGAAAAGAATCATGAGTAGCACCAGGCCAAAATTAATTTGATTAGCTAAGAAATAATCTACTTAAGCAATCATTATACTTATAGGTAAATAACTTCATTTCTGTCTATATAGTTAGCATTAGATCTTTTTTAATATCAAGTTTGTTATAGGTTCATAAAAGCAAAGTTCAAATATCCATAGTATAACACAAATATGTATGATTTTCAGAAGGTTTCCTTGGATCAATTAAAAAGGAAGATTCAAATTATTCTCAAAGTAAAGGCAATACCCAACTTTTTAAAAAAGATTTAGGCTGAGTGCTTTGGTGGGAATTTCTCATACAAAAATACGGTGGTTTTATCTAAGATAACACACTGTACAACCAATCAAGCAAAATGTAATGCTACTGAGAAGTACAAACTTTCATTCTGGGATGTCAGTGACGCTTCTCATACAGAAATCACGGTCTCTTTTTTCATCCCTCTCGTGCCGTAAGATAGCTCTAGGGGCTGAGGGCTTAAAATGAAACAAAAGGGATAGTCAGGGTTAAGGCACTATTAAGCTAACTGTGCCTGATAGTGTAGCCTTTGGCTAATTTTCCGTCAGGCACTAGCTCGCAGGTTAACACTTTTCTTTCCTTTAATCATAGATTAAAGATGCCTACTTCCTTTTCCATTCAAGCACTAACTGCCTATAGCGGGGTTAAGGATGCAATGCGGGTGGGAAGGAAAAGGACAGTTCCCCCAGCTTTTGTACTTGTGAGCAAACAGCTCTTGCATGATTTTTACTACTAATGATAAGACAGCATAAAAAGGTTTAAAGGCTCCTTCCTAAAATACTTTTTCCATGTACCTTCCCCCCCGCCCCGCCACAAATGGAAAGATACTGCTGTACCCAGATACTAATTAGTTTTGAGGCACAAGTTACATAAGAAGAAAAAAGAATTTGGGCTAGTGTGTAAATTTCATTCAGTGGAGACTCCTTGGTTAAATAAACAGCAGAATTTGCTGGGTTGGGAGAAAGGAAAAGAGGCCCAGAATGCTTACTGCTTGTCACTGTCAGCTTTCTCATGGAAGACTTTACTAAGGGAGTTTCCAGGGAGGAGAATGAGCTATTCTAAGCAACGACATTTAGGAAGAAAGAGCAGTTCCTGTGGTCTTCGGGCCAGCTAGCTATAGAAACTGGTCCCAAGTAGTCAGTGGCTTGGAAATGGGGTAGATGAATTGTGAACTGCCCATATAGTACAGTTAGGAAGTATGTGGATAAAAATTCCTGGAGCTGAAGTCTTCTTTATTGACACAATCAACAGAACACGCATGGCAGAGTTGGCCACAACATCCCAACACAGCACATTCTGACATTCAAATTAGACTCATTTAAATGTGGCTCCTTTTGATTCCTTCAACTTGGTACTATGATTATCTGTACACAGGGATTCAATATTGAAACAGCCTCACTCACATCACCACGATCACTCAGTTTTTGGAGACTAACAGATTGGTCCAAATTTTAAAAAAGGTAATAGGCTTAAAGACAAAAAAAAAAAAAAAAGTCAACTAAGCTATCAGGCCTAATCAAGAATGGCTTAATATTATTCATTCTCTTCTTTGAACATTTTACTTAAGTGTTTTACTAGAGCTACTAGCTCAGGGTTCCCACCACATGCATCGATTTGTTTATAGGCTTTAGATTCAAGCTCTTTAAGAGTATTCCGAGTGTATTCAAAAGAACCTACATTCTCAAGATAATGTACACAGTATTTTTTAACATCTACATTTTCGGTTCTCTGGCGCAAGATATTCTGCACCTGGGTGCTTTCAGGCCTCGACCAAATAGCATGAATAGTAGGGAATGAGAACTTTCCCTCTGTTAAATCTTCACAAAAGCTTTTGTTTTCACTATATTCTTTGGAGTGCAGATTAGCATAATCATCCCTAATTTGGAAAAAGAGCCCAAGTGTATTCAGTAGTGGCTTTAAATCTTCTTTGTAATCAGAGAACAACTGCATGAGACCTACTGCTAATCCAAACAGTCCACCTGTCTTCTGCAGCACCATTGCTTTATATTCCTCTTCAGTGGGACAAGTGTAATTATCCCTCCAGTAGATATCCAGGCCTTGTCCCTGATGGAGTTCTAAAAGCTGGCGGGTAAAAAGCTTTACTGCATCTGGGTGATCAAGGGTTAAGACTTTCTCTAGGCCAAGAAAATATACATAATTGGCAGAATTGATGACAGATGGAATTCCATAGATGCTGTGTGCCACTGGAAAGCCACGACGGAGTTTTGAGTTGTCTTCAATGTCATCGATGAGTAAACTGGCATTATGCAACATTTCCGTCACTTCAATGATAATCTAACAAGAAATACAATTGAAAATTTTCATTTTATTTGAATTATTCAAGAGCTTATAAATACTTAATGTATATTAACAGATAATCAGTGTCAGGTGCCTTAGTTTTTACAACTAGTTATTATCTAGCAACCTCAATGTAAGATATTGTATGATCATTAAACTGAATTAAGAGCTAGGAGTATTTTTACATGATACCTATTAATTTCTTGGAGATTAAGAATAAGGTTAGGGCTTCCCTGGTGGCGCAGTGGTTGAGAGTCCGCCTGCCGATGCAGGGGACACGGGTTCGTGCCCCAGTCCGGGAAAATCCCACATGCCGCGGAGGCTGGGCCCGTGAGCCATGGCCGCTGAGCCTGCGCGTCCGGAGCCTGTGCTCCGCAACGGGAGAGGCCACAACAGTGAGAGGCCCGCGTACCGCAAAAAGAAAAAAAAAAAAAAAAAAAAAAAAAAGAATAAGGTTAGAATTGCCTAAATACCTGTAGCTTGTCTTCTGGAACTTTTAGCCAATGATTAAACGCCTGTGAAAGTTTGGTTCTCACTTGTTTACCTGCATTTAAAGAATAAAATTCGGCAATAAATTAATGTTTTTAATTACAAGAAACACATTCAGAAACTTCCTGTGAAACTAATAAAACTTGACAAATTCAGCCCCACCAATCCATTATCTACTGTAGAGCTTGTCTTCCACTGCTGGGCCCTACTACCTCCCTCCACCAAAACTCATACCCTAACACGCACAACCTTTTAAAATGAGGGCAAGCAAAAGAGAGTTCTAGGACTCCAGGGACCCATCAGTAAGCTCACTCCTTTCATCTTAACTTATATCAACAGTTTGGGAATGGAATGTGCTTTTTTTTTTTTAAACATCTTTATTGCTTTACAATGTTGTATTACTTTCTGCTGTATAACAAAGTGAATCAGCTATATGCATACGTATATCCCCATATTCCCTCCCTCTAGCGTCTCCCTCCCACCCTCCCTTATCCCACCCCTCTATGTGGTCACAAAGCACCGAGCTGATCACCCTGCGCTATGTCTCCCTGTGCTATGCGGCTGCTTCCCACTAGCTATCTATTTTACATTAGGTAGTGTATATATGTCCATGCCACTCTTTCACTTCTTCCCATCTTACCCTTCCCCCTCCCCGTGTCCTTTATTCCTGTCCTGCTCCTAGGTTCTTCAGAACCATTTTTTTTTAAGAGTCCATATATATGTGTTAGCATACGGCATTTGTTTTCCTCTTTCTGACTTGCTTCATTCTGTATGACAGACTCTAGGTCCATCCACCTCACTACAAATAACTCAATTTTGTTTCTTTTTATGGCTGAGTAATATGGAATGTGCTTTTAGGGACTTATGATCTAATTCATTCCTTTTTTTGAAAAGGGAGCCAGTCTAGTTAGTGGCAGTTAATTAGCACCATTCACTTCAGAGGCTATAGGTTTTTTTTTTTATTGACATGTAGTTGATTTTCAATGTTGTGTTAATTTCTGCTGTACAGCGAAGTGATTCAGTTATACATATATATACATTCTCTTTTAAAATATTCTTTTCCATTATGGTTTATCACAGGATACTGAATATGGTTTTCTGTGCTATACAGTAGGACCTCGTTGTTTATCCATTCCATATATAACTATAGGTATTTTTTTGTTTTTGTTTTCCTTTTAGTTTTCCTTTTTACTATACTTTCCTCTAACATCAAATGGATGGTTTTGGATAGCTCCTTTTTCTTTTTTCTAACTTACTAGTCCAATATACAATGTAACTGAAAGGAATATTTTACTTTTTTTTTTGTGGTTTGCGGGCCTCTCACTGCTATGGCCTCTCCTGTTGCAGAGCACAGGCTCTGGACGCACAGGCTCAGCAGCCATGGCTCACAGGCCCAGCTGCTCCGCGGCATGTGGGATCTTCCCGGACTGGGGCACGAACCTGTGTCCCCTGCATCGGCAGGCGTACTCTCAACCACTGCGCCACCAGGGAAGCCCAACTATAGGTATTTTTAAGTAAATGTACTTTGCTATTGAATTACCTTATAGAATTACCTCTTAAAATTATCTACCATTCGTTTATATTAAGATTTTAGAGACTGGACAGCTCTGCTTCTTTCCTATCAAAAAGTGAATTACCACTCCCTGAAGTATCCCCTTTTAACATCCTGAATTTAGTCAAAAGTTAATCTCTTTATTTTGACTAGGGCCATTAGTTTTTCAATATTATCTTTTTCTTACACAGAAAGCTCAAGAGAGGTCTTTGGGTAGTAGTCACCATTAGAAGTCGTTTTAGCCCAAATATAAAGGAATGGTAGATAAAAACCACAACCAGTTCATTTAATAAAAATGTTCTTTCTATGAGCTTCCTGCTAAAGCGAATGCACAGTAACGCCCTAATTTCAGATTAGGTTTCAGGAAAATAGTTACATAAAGTTTCAGTGAACAAGAACAGTATTTTGGAGTCCTATCTGTGTTTTCTCTGCACCAATCAGCCAAACAAATGAATACACACACCCTCATCACATACCCAAATGGAACAAATTTCACTTTCTGTAAGAAGTCTAAAAGGGAAGGATCTCTTAGGGCTCTGGAAGCAGTATTCTCTGTCTACTAACACTTAGAATGTGGTCTGAGTAGCAATTATATCCTTTATCCTTCTGATTTACTTTCCAGTTTGACAAAGGTCAATCTGGGCTATACTGAGAAGGCACAACTGTGCAAAGTAACCCTATCACCTTAAAAAAAGAAGATGAAGAACAGAGAATCAATGTGCAGGCACATTTCCCCCTTCACTTCAGAATGTATTTAGAAAACAGTACAATAAATGGCTTAACTTACAGGTACTCAGGTATGTATGTATGTATCTATGTATTTATTTATGGCTGTGTTGGGTCTTCATGCTTCATGGTCTTTCTCTAGTTGCAGTGAGCAGGGGCTATACTATTCGTTGCGGCGCGTGGGCTTCTCACTGCCGTGGCTTCCCTTGTTGCGCAGCACAGGCTCTAGGTGCAAGGACTTCAGTAGTTGTGGCTCATGGGCTCTAGAGCGCAGGCTCAGTAGTTGTGGCACACGGACTTAGTTGCTCCGCGGCATGTGGGATCTTCCTGGACCAGGGCTCGAACCCGTGTCCCCTGCATTGGCAGGCGGATTCTTAACCACTGCGCTGCCAGGGAAGTTCCCTCAGGTTTTGTTTTAATATTACAGTAATTACTGTTTCCTCGTTAAGACTTTAACGTTACTGGCTCCCTTTCTGCAGGCCCTCTTCTTCCTCCATTTCAAAACCCACCCTCCACCTCCCACTGCAAAGGCCTGGGGACCTACACTTCTATACTAGGGTAAATAAAGAAACATAAATAAAAGTCATTCTACTTCACTAATTTCAGAATATCCTAATATCAACAATTATTAATTATTATAACCTCTTTTCAGCAAGAGTAACTTTACAATAGAAAAAATGGCCTGATGAAGAGTGGCCCCCGCTCTCTGCAACTAGAGAAAGCCCTCGTACAGAAGACCCAAAACAGCCATAAATAAATAAATTAAAAAAAAAAAAATGGCCTGGCCCATCTTTAAGTCACTTTGGTAACTTTGAAGCTCTCTGTGAAAAATACTTTATGCATAACAGTTTCCTCTTTCTTTAGAAAACTCTTTTGAGGTTCTATTGTATCATGGGTGCAAGAGTATATTTAATTTGAAAAATAAAAAGATGGGATACCTAATGAGAGTCTTAAATATGTTATCTAATGGCCTAAAACATTACTTCCAAATAATGAGGATTAAAAAAAAAGTTACAGAAGTAGTTCATTACACAGGTAAGCATTACTGTTAAAATGTAACTATAGGCAGTCCTTGTTCTGCACAGTAGTGGAGCAGAGACGCTGGGTGGTGCTAGTTGGACACTTGTCATCACTGGTAACTAGCATGTTTTATGGTAGCCCAGTTCCAACCAGTGTTTGCCAGCGTGTAACAAAATAAGTCCAGCAATAGGTGGGAAGAGTACAGGAGAAATAGTGCTACCTTTCTCAATGTGAGACTCTAAAATAAGTAAAGTTACTGGCTGCTGAATAAATGTCACTCAAAAGCAGTCTCTTGGCTTTTTCTTAAACAGTAGGCAACTTTTCCCTTGCATTCTCCGCTTGTCTCTCCTCCATTCTTTTGAAGCACTGACATTAACAAGTATGTCTCCATGAGGGTCTGCCAGAATAGAAATGACACTAATCATGATGGTTTCCAAGGTGGAGGTAGGGAGCTACCACTCTTCTGGCTCAGACAACAGCACTTATCCTCCCCAGACTCATGAAGAATAGAAATGCCATTGAGGAGTGCTCATCAAGAAAAGTGTGCACTTTAGAACAGAAATGAAAAACTTTTTGTGATTGAGTTGAGATCATCACTACAGTTGAGCCACACTATGGGCTAAGTGGGTTTCTATAGTTGTCAACTTATCACCTTACTTTTTTTTTTTTTGGGCCATGCTGCGCAGCTTGTGGAATCTTAGTTCCCTGACCAGGGATTGAACCCGGGCCCTCAGCAGTGAAAGTGCAGAGTCCTTACCACCGGACTGCCAGGGAAGTCCCAACTTATCACCTTTTAGTAATTGGTTTATACATGAAGTTTTTTTTTTTTTTTTTTGCGTTACACGGGCCTCTCACTGTTGTGGCCTCTCCCGTTGCGGAGCACAGGCTCCAGACGCGCAGGCTCAGCGGCCATGGCTCACGGGCCCAGCTGCTCGGCGGCATGTGGGATCCTCCCAGACCGGGGCACGAACCCGCGTCCCCTGCATCGGCAGGCGAACTCTCAACCACTGCGCCACCAGGGAGGCCCTATACATGAAGTTTTATTACAAGAAGCCACACTTATCACATCCATGAGTTTTTCCTTGCTACTATCATTTCCCAGAAAAGCTTAAAAAAAAAAAAAAGAGCAAAATAAAACAAGCACTTACATATGATTAGGCAGGTATTTCTTTAGGAAGCCATGTTCAAGTGACTCATCTTTATATAGGAATAATGTGGGCTATGCTTCCAAGTAATGTGCTTTGGATGCTTTACTATTTGTCTCTTAAAGGAACTAGTAGTATAAGAAATGCAGTGTATGTGATAATGGAAAACCTGAACAGGGAAGTTAAGTGAAGTTTCTTGTTTCACAAATTGGCAGAACATCCCCTAATATCTAAAGAGTAGGGAATAGGAATGTGTGGCATCCATAAAGAATAAAACTTCTAATGATACTCAAATGTTTTAAGTGTTTTTTTTTTTTTAGTTGTTATAAAATTGGATATTTTTAAAGGGGTGCCTCAAAAACGTCCCTTTTAAGAACAAAAAGTTGTAAAAGTTTATTATTATTTTCCTCATATGTATCTTCTTACAAAATAGAAAACAGAAACTCTCAAGAGCTGGCAATTCTAACCTTTTCTGTATGCTAATATTTAAATGGCCCTTACTTTATATAGATGACCCTATATGTACTATAACTAAACTGTTACCTGGTAACTGAAGTAAGTACTTGTAAGGTTCTAGAAGAATTCTTTGGGCTGTTTCTTGAGTCTTCTCCATTGCTTTTTAATTTCAAAGCTGATCTGTAAAAAAGGAGAAACATAAAGATGATGCAGTTAACTAAATTACCTGAGTATCAAAGTGCAAAGGAATTTGTATTTGTATTTCAAGGTGTTTTAGTAAAGGTAAACTTTCAGTTTGGTTTTAAATGAAAATTCTACACCTATGTAATCTTGAAAACATTATGCTAAGTGAAGGAAGATGGTCACAAAAGGTCACATATTATATGATTCCATTTATATGAAATGTTCAGAACAGGCAAATCTATAGAGACAGAAAGTAGACTAATGATTGCATAGGGCTGGGGTGGGGGGAAGAGAGAGTGACTGCTAATGGGGGTTTCTTTTTGGGGGGATCAAAATGTTCCAGAATTAGATTGTGGTGCTGGTTGCCCAACCTTGTGAATATAACAAAACACACTGAGTTGAATACTTTGAATGGGTAAACTATATGATATGTAAATTATATCAAAGTCTCTTTTAAGTGATTATATTGGTCAAGGTGTTCACCTGGATTTTAAGTGGTTTCCTTAGTTATAAAACTTACATTAAAAGCCTGTCCTATTTTATCAACCACAAAATGCTTAAATTGTTGACATCAACATCAAAAGAAAACAACAGAATTAGATACTTCTATACTTAACTGAATTAAGTTAAATAAATTAATAAACATACTTATTTATAAATTAATAAACATATAAATTAATAAACACACAAATTAATAAACACATAACAAATTAATAAACACATAATAAACACATAAATTAATAAACATACTTGTTTTTCTAAGAGCATTAAAATGAGTATGTTTTGGGGCTTCCCTGGTGGCACAGTGGTTGAGAGTCCACCTGCCGACGCAGGGGACATGGGTTCGTGCCCCGGTCCGGGAGGATCCCACATGCCACGGAGCAGCTGGGCCCGTGAGCCATGGCCGCTGGGCCTGCGCGTCCGGAGCCTGTGCTCCGCAAAGGGAGAGGTCACGACAGTGAGAGGCCCGCGTACCGCAAAAAATAAAATAAAAAAAAATAAATAAATGAGTATGTTTTATACATTTGACCCTTAAACAACAGTGGGGTTAGGGGCACCAACACCCCCCCTCCGCACACACACACACAACTGAAAATCTTCTGCAGCCACAGATTCAACCAAGTGCAAATCATGTAATACTGTAGTATGTATTTATTAAAAAAAAATCCAGGTATAAGTGGAGCCCAGCAGTTCCCACTCATGTTGTTCAGGGTCAACTGTGTATTTAAAATAAAAGCAGAAAATCCTATTCTGCATTTTCTTCACAATCAATCCATTTTAGACATTCTGATTAAGACATGCATTTACTTGAGTGCAATTATATTATTAAAAATATTCCCCTGTAGTGACTTACTATTTTGAATTTTATATTTACTTCAATATTTCCTAGAACATCACTCAGTTTTCCTAGAATCCCCCTTTACTATTGAATCTCTACTATTTCTTTGTAAATATCTATTGCTATTTTTGTTTGTCCTCCTATGAGGAGTCTTCATTTCTGTTGTTTTTTCTCTTTTTGGGGGGATGGGAGAGAGTTTTCATTTCTAACTGGCACACTTTAGAAGGTTTCTCACCTTTGTCTACTTTCTTTTGCTTCTTAGGACAATGATTTGGTCTCTAGGATCATGAGCCTAAAAGATTGAAAAGTGTATTTTCTGTAGTCTACTCTTGAGTATGTAGGTGAAACAATAATAAAAAATCGGCACTTCCCAAAGGAAATCCTTTCAGCAATATGAATCCTAAGAGAAACCTTTCATATAGGAAACTTCTACATCTGCCTTGACCAACAATTAATGTTAAGTATGTTGCAAGGGAAAAAAGCTCAGAAAATATTTTGAAATAATCCAAATACCAGTTTAGTAACCTATTACCTATACTGTTTAAAGTTTGACACAGATTATCTTATTCTTAAGAGATTAAAGAAAGAAAAGATGATGCGCAGGAAGAATAATCACTTAGGTTAAAAGATTATTGAACAGAATTAAAAGTAGAATTTTAAAAAAGCATCTCATATACTATTCTATTTAAGCCAGTTAGTAGCCATCTCTTCCCAACTAGGTTGAGAAAATTATGTTTATCTTTTTCACAGCCTCCAGAACACATATGACTTAACTTAAAAATCAGTAAGACCAACTTTCAATAATTCTCTTTTGTCTCTGTATCAGTAACAACAATACGCCGCTAGACAGATTTTCAGCGCTAATCTGTTTCAATTCTTAGGGCTTAGCTGGTTGATGTTTTTTGTTCGACTGAAAATATTAGTTATGAACTTTAAAAAATCATTCTTTCCTTTGCTCACTCCGGTAAGTTTAAGAATACTCACTTAACAAATAAATCAATTAATGTTCCTTCCCCAGAGAATGTTTGCATGCAAGTATTCTCAACAGTGGGAAAACACAGAAGCCTCAATTTTGCTAGGTACCGAAAACGAAAGTTTCCTGTCTTCTAAAAGAGTCTGAGGGTTTCTACATTACCGTGGCATATACTCTGATTTGGCTCTTCTTCTCTTCTTCTTTTTTAACCCAAAAGACTCCAATTTATCACACCTAGAAATTTCAGCTATCACATACTGGACCCGAATATAAAGAGGCATTAATGTGTTACATGAACTCTACTAATTTACTTTTTAAAAAGTCATTAATTTTTAAACTATTTTACCGAAGTATAGTTGATTTACAATGTTGTGTCTAATCTAGTTTTAGAACGAACCACCACAGGATGCCTCTGTGAGAGTGTGAAACTACTCATTTTCAAAACTGGGAAACTGCTTTACATTTGTTCAAACAACACATGATGAATATTAATTAACACAAAATCAGATTCTCTCCTCCGTGTAGCCTACTGAAGCAATATCCCCCTGGTCCTCTACTCTTCAGCCAGTGACCTTTTCGAAATTAAAATCTGGTCCTATCTCCCTTCTGATTGGCAACCCTCCGAAGTTATCCCATGGCTCTTACATAAAAACAAAACTCCCTCACATAGGGTATCAGGTTCGGACAGCCAATCCCCGCGCCCCCCCACCACCCCCCGGCCCAGCCGCTCCTCATGGTTTAAAAAGCTCCCTCCTGGAAGAAGGCTTTCCAACGTGATGTTCTTTCTCTCTGGAATGTTCTTTCCGTAGTTAACTCCCGCTAACCCTTCCACTCTCGGCTCGATCCTCACTCCCCCGGGAAAGCCTTCCCTCACCTCCCTAAGGCAAACTCCCTATTTCCAATTCTCTTATCACCACGAAACTCTCCTTCGTGGCACTCACACCTGTTGCAATATCACACTGACTTGTGTGGCCATCCTGCCTGTCTCACTAGGCTCAGGTTCACGAAGGCAGGGACCACACCAGGCGGTGGCGTTCAAATGTGGGAAAGACGATATGAACGAAGGGACGTAAGGCGAGTACCTTCCAATGCGTTAGAGGACGAAATCCGGGCACACGCACAGAAAAGTGAAAATATCGTGCAAAGTAATTTTTAAAAAAGGGATGGGTCTGTTTTCAGAATTGCTAAATCGACAAAGTGTAAGCGACGCTGTGAAGCGCGGAGTACATCCTTCCACTTCAACTCCGGGAGACGATGGATGGGTGTGAAGTCAATTGCTGGAGAGGTGCATGGAGGGAATTTAAATAACTTCGAGGCATATTTTCCACAGAGGCTTGGCAGAAGGGCTTCCAACGCCGACTCCGTCTAGCAGAGCCCGCAGGGTCGGTGAGGTTCCTGCTTCCTCGCCGACCAGAGGCCCCCTTCCGCTCCGCGGGGTCCCCTACCGCTCCTCCCCTTCTCCAGCGAGAGGATGGAAAATTCAGACACAATCCGGTTCAGCATCCGGGTCCTCACCCTCCTTTCTTTCTTTCCTCTCAGCTCCGCCTCCCAACCTCCCCCACCCTCACTCCCCATCCGGGTTCCCCCCAGGCGCCACCACAGCCACTCACGGTTCGAGGATGATATCACAACTTTCACGCCGGGGGTCCGGGAGTAGCAGTACGCAGCATCAACTTCCCACCTTATAGTTCAGAACAAGGCTCCCCCGGATGCCTACATGAATCCCTCCCCTCACTTCACGATAGCACTCTCCGCCCTCCTCACCCGCCAGCGACACCGCATTGCTCGGTGCAAGAAAATGCGCCATCCCGCTCACACTGCGCAGGCGTCGTTGCCGCCTCCCCTTTGCTTTGTCGCCCCGCCCCCTTTCCCTCCCCCCCTTCCCTGTCTCACGTAGGCGCGGGGCGTTGCGGGTCTTGCAGTTCTCAGGGGCAAGGCCTCGCGCATTGGCCCCAGAGGCTGGACTACATTTCCCGGGGAGCTTTGAGGCGTAACTTTCTGTTTCCATAGAACTGGTGGGAAAATGGCGTCGTTGTTTGTATCGCGGGGACCAATAGGAACAGTGTATGGGCGGGTTCTAAAGAAGTCTAACCAATCCGAGGTCGTCTAAGAGGCCATCCGGGAAAGAGGTAGGGGAGGGGAAAAAAAGTCTAGGGGAGGGGAGAAAGGAGGGAAGGGGGGGCACTTGGGGTGGGGGGAAAGCGATGTTTGCCCGTCAGTCGAGTCCGGAGTGAGGAGCTTAGGCGCCGGAGCGGAGGGAGACTCTTTCGCTTAAGCTTGCAGCCGCCACGGCCACCGCCTGGACCTTTGCCCGGAGGGGGTCGCAGAGGGTCTGTCGCCGCCGTCCTCTGCAGGGCAGCGCGACTGGGGGCCCGGACCTCCAGTCCAGGAGGGATTTTTCGTCGTCCCCCCTCCCCCCAGCGAGGGAGCCCGAGCGGCCGCCAAACAAAGGTACCAGTCGCCGCCGCGGGAGGAGGAGGAGCCGGAGCTTCAGCCTCAGCCACCGCTGGACCCGCCGCCCTTCTTCCCCCATCTCTCCCCCGGGCCTGCTGGTTTTGGGGGGGAGCAGGGGAGGGGACTCTGGACGTGCCAGGGTCGGAGCTTGCCTCTGAGGAAGGTAGGGGCATTTTCTGGGGCTTTCGCTGTCTCGTAAGGGGGTCTTCGCGGGGAGTCACTGGGCCCGGCCGGGGAGCCGGGGAAGATCGTTGGGATGGTGTCCCTCGGCGCCCCAATTCGGGGCCTCGGCCTCCGAGGAACTCGCGCCGCCCCCCTCCCCGCCGCAGTTGCCGAGTCCGAGTCGCCCCCCACCCTGGCGGCCGCACACTCGGCGCTTTAGTGCCCCTCAGCCGCGGTGGAGGGCCCCGACCGGTGGGGGGGCTCTGCCGCCGCCCGGCCCCTCGGCGCTCTCGCCGTCCCCGCGGCCGGCAGACGTGGATCCCGCTCGCACTTGTCGGGTGTCCGCCCCGGAGCGGGACGTGGGCTGAGGCTCTGCGGCGGGTCGGTGTAGCCCGCGGCCCTCCGGCGGGTCCGCCGCCCCCGCCGTGCTCCCCGAGGCCCGGCCCGCGCCCGCTCGGACGCACCCCGCACCTTCCGAGGGGGAGCGGCCGGGCCGGCGCGCAGGCCCGCGGGCAGGAGGGCGGTTGACCCCGCGCCGGCCCCCGGGCTTGTAGTGAGTTTCTTCTCTGACAGAAATGGCGTCATTGTCGGAGACGGGAAACTCCGTCGGTCCCGACAATGGGGACGGGAAGCTGTCGAGCTGTGTAGGTGGTCGGGTTTGCGGGGATGGCGGGGCCAGAAGGGGCCCCGGCTCGGCGTTTGGTGGTTCGGGGACTGACGCCTCCTTCGGCTCCTTGTCGGGGTGCAGGCTTCGCACGGTTCCCTCCGCCTCCGCCGGTGCAGAGGGGTGCCCGTGGTGTTGACGGGGTGTCTTTTGTTTCGCCTCCAGGTGCAGGTGAATCTGGTGTTTTAGAGGGGATCGCGGCCCCAGGATCATCATGAAGGTAAGATCGCCTCCAGAAAGCCAGCCTCGGGAGCTAGAGGATCCAGGAAGTGGGGAGTTTGATCGGGGTCGTGTGAGCGACCCCCGAGTTTTGCCGAGGAAGGTGTGTGGGGTGGCTTGGGGCCCGAGCTCGTCCCCGGGGACGACGGGGGTCAGCTGCCGTGGATCTCGGTGGGCTTTGCTGTGGACTTGGAGCCGGTTATAGGATATCTCGCTGAGAATGATGTTTTTTCCCTCGTATAGAATCTCTCTTTTTTCAGGGAATGAATGATAGGAATAACTGCGTGAATTTAAGTGTTTTAAAAGCAGGTCAAGTAATCTGACTCTAGAAACTGAACCGTACTGTGGTTCTATCGGTTACGCCGATGAAAGAACATCTCATTTATTGTGTGAACAGTACTGTGAATTTTTAGTAGAAGACCTATTAGATTAGCGAAATCAAATATAATCTTAATCGAAAGATTTTTCAGGAAAATGTTGGTGATCTTTAGACAACTCAGAGATAGCAGTTGTTCCTCGTATTTCCGGGGATTTAGGATTATATGGTGTGTTTTCCTCTACTGATCCATTTGGTCTCTAAATTATCAGATGCTCTCTTGCATTGTGATAAAACCGACGTGGAAAACCGATGGTCAGGTTCCTCTTAAATGTAAACATGTTAACTGAATGTAGAATGTTGTCTAAAAAGTACAATCTACTTAAATGGTGGAAGAAATTATAGTAATAAAAGGACAGGTTTTCTTTTTTCACTTTAGAGAATATGTAATTGAATGCTGTCATATTTTTTAACGCACTTGAGGATGAAAAGCCTTAGATATCTGAAATGTCTAGATTCAACTGGTGGAACTTAGAGACTAGCAGATATTTTTCATCCATTACAAATTCACAAGTGCTTGAAAGGAGTACAGGGTTTTCACAAGGATAGAAATGCAACAGTTAGTATGTTAAAATATGGGTGTCATCTACTTTTGATAGTTCCTTTGAATTTTTTTAAAAAAAATTTATTTCTCTTCAGAATCGGGACCGCTTTCATAGTACTGCATTCAGATTAAGATTTGCAATACTTGTGTTTATGGTAGAAAGTGAAAGCTGTGGCCACTTAAATATTTATCAGTTATACAAAGTAATTAAATTTCATCCAGTTTTTTGGGTTTTTTTTTTTTAGGTTTTTTTATTCTTGAGTTTGGGGTGCTGTAAACTCCTACCTGAAACAGTTTATATCTGCTGAATTACTATTTCACCTTCATGTAAATGAAAAAACAGTGATGTTTCAGAAGTGAATCCCTTTTGTTAATCACAGATGCTAGCTACATCGTCTGTGACCTGTATGAATCAGTGACAAGTAAATTTATCAGGGAAAACTATATATCTTCTTTGGTGTTGGACAACAATTTCTTAAGAAAAGTGTTGGGTTGAATAATATACAATAAGTTCAGAAGCAGATTAATACAGGATTTAGTTTGGAATAAATGTTGTAATCTGTCACAGTTTCCAGTGTAGTGCCTGGCACATCTCGAGCACTCTGTTAATGTTTGATTAAAAGAAATGTAGTAAGTTGAAGGTTTTTTAGATTTTAGATTTTCTTACCTTTTCTTTCTTCCTTTCATTTCCTTTTTTTTTTTTTCCCTTCAACTTATCTGTTTAAAAAAATGAAAGTACGTTGGAAGCTTCAGCCCTGAAAGTTTCACGGTATTAGGCAAATGCAAATATTTTGGTATCATTTTAGAACTACTCATTTTAAGGGCTCAGCATTTCCATTATTACTGGCTTATAAAAAAAAGTTACTAGTAATGTTAAAAGGAAAGAATTGTTAAAGTAATCTTCTAATTTTATGAAAGAAGAACTTCTGTTATTGTCAGTATAGTAAGTCCTCTCTTTGGGAATCTGTTAGTAATCAGAAGTCCTAAAGATGTAGCTTATTTCTTTCAACTTAATTTTTTATGTTGGGAAAGTTGAGAGGCTGCCCATGATTGGTATTTTGCTTTAACAAAATTGCAATTCAAAAAGTATGTAGTATTGATTATATTAGACTTAGATTTTCTGGTTTGTGTGTTCCCAGTTTCTATATTGTAATGACAACTGAGCTGTAGAAGGACTTATGCCAATTATCGGATCTTATCAAACAGATTTGTATTGTGTAGCAAGCTTTTAAGTTTGTAGTATGTGTCCTACTAGTCACAGAATTAAATTTTATTAAGTGATAGTGTATTGAGGCAATTGAAAGTGTGTAGGAGTACACTTTTTTGGTTGTTGCTTTAAAGTCCCCAAACAAGGAAAAATATATGTAGCATTTTAAGTGCTATATGTTTTAGAAGCAATTTTCCTGTTAGAATTTACTTAAATAAATAAATAAATAAGGCCCCTTTACTGACGAATATACTGTATCTCATGGTATTTTTGCCCAGTGTGTTTTTGAGACATATGACTATAACGTAAAAGCAATTTTGTGCTTTAACACAGATCATGATGTTGGTGTTATGTTCAGTTTATTTTTCATCTTTTTGGTAAACCTTTCAATGTCACCGATAGCACATTATCAGGAAATAATAGATTATTGAGGTTTATAAATAATTCTAAGACTTAATTATGTCAGATACATTTCCTACTTTTTTCTAAAACTTTTTTTTTGCTTTTCTATTGTGCAAGTTATTAACATTTCTCATTACACTGCAGTAAATTTTGAAGTGGAAATGGGCTGGATAGAATAGACATTTCAGAATCTTTAGGGGATAAGTGATTTAGGTGGTTGTACTTAGGATCTGGGGAGATGGGCTTTTTCAGATATACCGTTCTCTCCTCAGTAATCACTGCCTGAGACCACATAAAAATAATGGATTGATTACAAGTGCCTTTTTAAACATCCTTTGCTTGTGTGAGTATTCTCAGTCCCTTTCCCCTTCCTCCCCCCCTTCCTTTTCCCTTTCCTCTTTCTGGATCCCTCCCTCCCTCTTTCTCTTCTACCGTTCCTTCCTTTCTTCCTCCTTATTCTTTCCTCCCTCCCTCTCCCCATCTCCCTTCCTTTCTCCCTCCCCCTTTTATAAATCATTCATTTAACAACAACCTCTTCCATGTGTCAGGCAGTGTGGCATGATGGTAAATACGCTCTCAGACCTGCTGTCAAGGAGCTCACAATTTAGTTGAAGACGCAGAAAAATGAAGCAAACAGTGCATATTGAATTATAAGAGTATTTTTTGCAATATACAGTATTTGTGATAAGTGCAATGGGAGGACATAAGAGGACACTTAAAGCAGAGAGCCATTGAAAGTTCTCTGGTGGAACTGGCATCTAAGCTGAGGGTTAAAGCTTTTGCTAGGGAAGAAGAGTAGAAGACAGTGTTTCAGATAGGGAACAACATATTGGAAAATAAAGGAAAGAACAAGATGAGGTATCTGGAAACTGTAAGTAGTTCACTATGGCTGGATTAACTTAAAGCGTGATGTATTTGGGGTGGGAATAGGAGGGCAGTGATGGGAGATGAAGTTAAGTTAGGGAGTTGAAAATATTCTCGAAAGCTACATGGAACCGCTGAAGGTAAAGACACTGGTTTGTACTGTAGAGAGATCACTTTGGTAGTATTGTAGTGAATACGTCAGAAGGGAGATCTGAATGGAAAGTCTGGAGATTCCAGGTGATAAATCAAAGTGAGAAGTGAATAAGGACCTGAACTAATGTGGTGGGAGCGGAACAGAGGGAATAGATCTGAAATACCTAGGACGTAGAATTCAGGGCTAATAACTCACCCTGGGGTGGGAGAAGATGGAGGTTTCTCTCTCCGGGCATGAGATAGATGTTATCGTCATTTGAGTCATGCTGTCACTGGAGTAAACATGAATAAGGTTCTGAGTATTTAAGGGACCTGTAGGAGGTCCACATCCAGGTGGACTTACTAATTAAGATGTAAGGGTAAGAGCAGGTCGAGTGAAGAGAAAGCAGAGGCTTGCTTAATCCAGTGTGAATGTTAACCTGTAGTTAATATTCATAATATTTCAAGGGATTTAGACCCATAATATGGCAAATGTATTTTGTGCTATAAATTTGTGGTCTTTTTGATGAACAGGTAATTTTATAAAATACCAACTTGTTTTCTGTCCAAATTTCTAATCCTTTGCTTATTGTAATTTTGAAAAGTATGCTAAACGAGTACATATTACACTGAAGAGTGTGTTTTTGCTAACTTAGCTTGTAAATTCAGTCTCTGAAGAGATATTGTGTGCCTTCTTTGTACCAGACATGGTTGTAGGTATTGAGGATACAGCGGTAAACAAAATAAGAATTCTTGTGGATTTACTGTCTACAGTCGACCCTAGGACTGCACTTACGTGTGGATTTTTGATAAATACAAATATGCAGTGTAAATATATTTTCTCTTTCTTATGATCTTAGTATTTTCTTTTCTCTAGCTTACTTTACTGTAAAATACATATAACAGTCAAAATACGTGTTAATTGACTTTTTGTGTTACTGGTAAGGCTTTGGTTAACATTGGATTAGTAATAGTTCAGTTTGGGGGAAGTCAGAAGTTATACATGGATTTTCCACTGCGTGGGGGTGGTGGCGCCCCTAACTCTTACATTGTTCAATGGTCGACTGTATTAGGGTAGACAGACACCAAACCAGAAAAAAAGAAGTGATAAGTGGTACGAAGGGAAGTGAAGCCGAATCAGGATAAGAGGGTAGAGTGACCGAGAGTGTTGCTCTAGATTAGATTGTTTGACCTTGAGATGTTTAAGGAACAGGAAGGTGGCCTTTAGGGCTGGAGTGGGAGATGAGGCTTGAGAGGTCACAAGGGCCGGAACAATGTAGGCCACAGCAAGGACTTAGAGTAAAACATGAGTGTGCTAGGAAGTCACTGCAGAGTCTGGAGCAAGAGAGTGAAGTGGTTGTGTGGAGAATAGAGTGTAGGCAGCAAAAGCGGAAGCAGGAGGTGAGTTGTGCGTCAGTTCTGGTGAGAGAGATGGTGGGGGACCAGGTGTGGGAGATGGATGTACTGAAGGTGGGGACCTAGAATTCTGATGGATGGGGTGTGAGGGAACGGTTCTGCTTGCTGCTTATAGATGACTAACCCTCCCATCTCTGGCCCCTTTAAATAAAAATCTTTTTGCTGTGATTAGTTGGAGGATGGGATTCTTGGAACTGAGTGTAGCCAAGAAGCCGTTCCCAACTCTTAGCCTTCCCTTACTGGTGAGCAGTGAACACTGAGCTGAGCAGTCCTTTGTTTTTGTTTTTTTGTTTTTGTTTTGAATTTTAGGAAATGAGGTAAAATTCACCCTTTAAAGTATGCAATTCAGTATTTCTTAGGCTTTTCACAAGATTGTGTATCCATCACTACTGTCTAACTCCAGAACATTCTCACCTTCCACCCAAAGAGTTCTCTCTTCCCTTTACCCCTCCCCTGGCGATCACTAACCTACTTTCTGTCTCCAAGAATTTGCCTATTCTGGACATTTCCTAGCAGCGGAATCATACAGTATTCCTTTTGTGTCTGACTTCTTTCACTTAGCATAATATTTTTAAGGTTCATTCATTTTTGTAGCATATGTCAGTATTTCATTCCTTTTTATTGCTGAATAATATTCCATTTTCTGGATGTACCACATTTTGTTAATCCGTTTATTAGTTGTTGGACATGTGGATTATTTCTACTTTTTGCCTATTATGAATAATGCTGCTGTGAACATGATTTACAAGCTTTTGTGTGGACATGTATTTTTCAGTTTTGGGGGGCATCCTAGGAGTGGACCTTTCAGTTTTCACCGTGGTGATACTACCTGTGGTAACCCTGTTGAGAGCTGAGTGTTGGACTTCAGATGTTTTGTGTTGCTGTGGCAAATGGCCACCAAGAAGTTTGACATTGAAAAAATTCACTTGGGGCTTCCCTGGCGGTCCAGTGTTTAAGACTCCGCACTTCCACTGCCAGGGGCACAGGTTCATCCCCACTGCTTCTCAGTGTGGCAGAAGAAAAAATTAGTTCAACATTTACTGAACGGTTACGTGCGAGTCTCTGACCTAACCATTTAGGATATATCAGGGAACAGGACAGGTAGAAAGTCCTGGCCCTGCGGATGTTACCTTTTAAGGTGGGGAGGTGGGCACACAAGTAGATTATCTAACCTGTTAGGTGGTCAGCAGTAGGGCACTAAGCGGGGAGCTCGGTAAGGAGGATTGGGACTGTGGAGTGGGCAGGTTGTAGCACTAAGTGAGATGGTCATGTAGGGCTCATTGAGAAGACATTTGTGCAAATGCGTGATGGAAGGATGTAAGGGAGCAAGTCATGTAGCTTCAAAGGCATCTGGACATGTTCAGTGAAGTGCACAGAGGCCAGGGTGGCTGGAGTGGAGGAAGGAAGGAAGGAAGGAAGGAAGAGATCGGGAGTGGACGGAGTCAGACAGGTAAGGGGGATGCAGGCTGGGGGTGGAGCAGATCAGATCACATCACCTGGGACCTTGCAGGCTTTTGTGAGGATTTTGGCTTCCACTCTGATAGAAATAGGGAGCAGTTGTGGGTTTGGAACAGAGGAGTGATGCAGTCGCATTACAGAGTGGCAGATTTTCATTATATATATATTTTCTTTTCTTTTTTTTTTTTTTTTTGCGGTACGCGGGCCTCTCACTGTTGTGGCCTCTCCCGTTGCGGAGCACAGGCTCCGGACGCACAGGCTCAGCGGCCATGGGTCACGGGCCCAGCTGCTCCGCAGCATGTGGGATCTTCCCGGACCTGGGCACGAACCCGTGTCCCCTGCATCGGCAGGCGGACTCTCAACCACTGCGCCACCAGGGAAGCCCCATTATATTTTTAAAGGATCACTGACTGCTGTGTTACAAACAGGCTGTAGGCAAATCTACAGGATAGAACCTGACCAGTTAAGAAGGTGTAGTTATAAGGAATGGTGGCTGGCTGCCACCGTGAGGGAGGTGCGGAATGGTCAGATTCTAGATGTGGTTTGAGTGTAGAGCCAAAAGGAGTTCTTGTCAGATTGAATGCAGAGGAAAGGCAAGGAGGATACCAAGATGTTTTGGCTGAATAACTGGAAAATTGGGATTTTATGATGAAGTTAGGGCTGCGTAATTTTTGGACGTAAACATTTATATTTAATAAATTTATAAGATATATTTTATATTTGTGAAGCATGCTGACTGGTATATTGCTCTGTGAAATGTGGCTGTAAACAAAATGTAGGTATGCCATACAGTGGACCCTTGAACAGCATGGGTTTCAACTGCTTGGGTCCACTTAGACGAGAATTCTTTGCAGTGAATACTACAGTCGTACTACACAGTGTGTGGTTGGCTGAATCTGAGAATATGGAACTGCAGATAAGGAAGGCCAGCTGTAAAGTTATAGCGAGATTTTCAGCTGCGCCCTTAACCTGGTGTTGTTCAAGAGTCAGCTTGGTTAGCTTTTTAGTAACAGACGTTTAGAAGCGTTGGAGCCTTTCATTCTTGTTGAATTGTTTAAAAACAGGACTGCTGCTGCCGCCTTCATTTTGGTGTCACAGAACAAGGATGTTTCTACATTCATGAGACGCATGCACTAGTATCCTGTGTAAGATGACACCCACAGTCATCTGTGGGTCAAAAAGGATCAAAATCTTTTTGACATTTAAATGTTGCAGATTCTAGAAGGCGTGGATTTTGATAAGGTATATACTGCAAGTAGAATTATTTAAAATTTGTATTGATTACCTAAGTGCAAAGCATCACTTTTAGCTTGTAACTTAATTTGAATATAAAAGACAAAATATTAAAAAAACAAATGTGTCACTATTTCTTTTAGTTGGGCCTTCTTTAAACCTAGTGGACATTGAATGAAACATAAGCTATAAATAATGAGCTTTTGTTCCCAAGATGATTGAACTTTTTCATTTATTTACTTTACATCAAAATAAGACAGTATATTTGTTACCTCTTAAACTACTAATCAGTATGTTTAACTTAATTTTAAGAAAGAGCTTTTGTTATAAAAATTATTACATTTCTCTTCTTTTAGGAGTGTAGGAAATCTTGACATTCGAGTTTTCCATGGAAGATAACGTGTTTCTAGAAATCTGATACTTTTCATACTAAGATTGGAGACAGCATTCAAGTTTGGGGAGGAAAAATGAGTTTAAAAAAATATGTAAACAGTTTACCAGAAGATAAAAAGATCTGCTAGGGTCAGTTTACAAAGACAGAGAAACCAAACTTCATGTTCACCTTGTATACTAACAGTCATGTTTTAGGCTGGTTAATAGGAGTAAAGGGACAAAATAAAAGAGGCAGAAAAGCAAGTTTTAAAACAACACTTGTCTTACTCTGAGGATAATATCCAACTGTGAATAACTAGATGTACTGAGCTTTAGGACAGTTGGAGATAAGTGTACAATTCTACTTACTCTGCCTGGTGTGTCTTCCCAGCTTAACATTGGTGCTGGCAGTCAGGTGTTAGAGAGCCTGATTCTCTGGGCCATTATTATGATTTGAAGGAAGAAAATCTTTACAGAAAGTAATGTATCACCTTTAAGTTATAAATTTAGCTATTAATTAAGAGAATAATAATTCCGTACGAAGTCTTTTACTATTCAAATGTGTCAGATTACAGTCCATATGGGACAATGGGATGGATACTTTACTTAGACTTTCCGTATTTAAGCCATTTTTTTCTGATTAATAGATGAATTTTTGGCAGTGTGACTTAACTCTAGGATATCTAAAGTCCTATGTCAAGGTTTTGACAAGTAACAGACTGCTGTCTCCTAATTTGATAATCTTGCAGGGCGTAATTGCTTATGAGAGTATAGTCATTGATAACTGTTTAATAAGTTTCATTTAAAGTCACACTAATTTTTTATTATTTTCTTTAATAGCAGAAATGAAGATAATAAACTGCCAAACCTTTGATCAAATGGTACTTAAAGAAAAAACTCATACTGATAGTCAAAGTTAAACTTGAAAATGGCTATAAAAACCACTTTGTTTAGTTAAAGTACTCAGTAAATCGTGTAGCTTAGTCATTAAGAGCATATGGCTGGGAAAGAGAGAGGTCTTGTAGCCATTCCTGTCTTTCTGTGTTCTTTACTTTGCTGTTGAAGTTTAGGTAAAGTTATTTATTTTTGAATTGAAAGTAAACATCAGTTTCATTTTTTGCAAAGTGGGGTAATAATAGTTACATCACGGGGTTGTATAAGTACTAAATGAAATTACTTTTGACGTACGCTGTGCTCGGCATTGTTCTGAGCAGTCAGTACATGGTAGCTTCATTATTCTGGTAAAAGCCTGTCATTTCTGTTTTAAGTGGATAGAGTGAGGATTCTTTCATCAAGACTGCTTGGGATTGAATTGGAACTCTTGTGCTACCAAGTTGTGGGCAGTTTTCTTAAACTCTCTAGGAAGGCTGGTGTCCTTGTCTAAGATGAGGAATGGTGGTAGCACTTACCTCATGGGGCTGTTGGGATGACTAAGTGTAATAACAAGACCTACTCCATGATAAGTTATTACTTATTATGTAAAATTGTAGCTATTATTATTAGTTCATGGAAAGAATGTGTAAACTCTTGTGAATTTAAGTAGGCTTTTGGGGTGATGCAGTGACTCTAGTCTCTTAAAGGTTGATTTGGAAGTTGGGGGAAGAAGTTACAATTTTGCGATTGAGATTAAAGCCTGTTATTGCTGTCTTTATGAAATCCTTAAAAACAGAGTGTTCAGTGGAAGGTGAAAACCAGATTTCTTTATTCTAAGAACTCTTTGCTCCCATTTCAAACATTTATTTGTTTTAGCACTTCCTGATGCAGAAGCTTCTCTTAGTAAATACAATACTTGTTCTCTCTTCTCGTTTGCTGCTCGCTTGCCCAGATGGGATTCTTTCAAGGGAAAAGTAAATTTTACTTCCAAGCCTAGAGGGTGGTTATTGCATTAAGTGAGCCACAGGAGATCTTCACTTTCTAAGTGGGCATCCACCTCCAGACTTGCTTATGTGGGGACATTTTTTTTCTTCTCAGGGTCAGATCACTGTTGTGATGTGGCAGTTAGTCACCTGAAGCTGCTCTAGCGTGGCAAGCCTGTGGGGATAGGGCCAACGCGTGCTGGGGCCCCTGCCAAGCCTGTGTCTCTACTCAAGAGAGTAAAAGGAAAACCGAACAGGCTTGACGATAGACAGCTACTGTCGCTGTCAAAGTTTAAATGAGGCAGCTTGGCTTACACCTATTTGGGAGTCTTTAAAACATTTAGCTTTTTATATTTTCAGCTTTATCTTGGTAAGTATAGCTCATCCGAGGTCCCATTTCAATTTTTTATCTGAATATCCTTGTTAAAAGTTGTTCACTGATTTTTTTTTTTTTGGCTGCACCCCGCGGCTTGTGGGATCTTAGTTCCCGACCACGGATCGAACCCGGGCCGCCTGCAGTGGAGGCATGGAGTCCTAGCCACTGGACTTCCAGGGAAGTCCCATGTTCAGTGATTTTTTTTAAAAAAAGTGGTTCAGTGTCGGAGGGCTCTGGAAACTTAGTAAGTCACCTAATATTTTGCCCTGCTCCAACTTGGAGAAATACTTCTCTAAACTAGTTCTATTCCTAGCAAAATTAAGTAAGTTTTCTTTTTTAATTGTAAAAGCAATACAGTTTGCTGTAAATATTGAAAATTACAGAAATGTAATACATACAGTGAATAGTAAAAGTCATTACCTTCCCCATTCTCACTTCCTGTTGGCAATTTGATTTAAAAGTTTGGGGTGTATTCTTCCATACGTTTTTCCTTGAACATATAAACAGACATCTGAGTATTTTTTGATATGCTTGGTTTTACAAAAATGGGCTTATACTTTGCCTATTGTTCTGTGGCTGTTTTTACATCTTTCTATATCAGTATATAACAGATCAGTGTCATTCTTTTTTGATGCCTTCAGCAAGGTTTTATTTGCATTCAGTGTGCTATTTTCTCTACCACCAAATGATTTATTTAGGTCACCACTGTGTTTCTTTAGCTTTATGTTATGGCAGATATGTATAGGGCTTGCTTAGCAGTGTTCAGCATTCAGTAGATACTCAGTAAGTATTATTAATGTATTTGAATATCTAGTATACTAGGTGGTGAATAGTCCCAGTCATCTGTAACATTTATAATAGCCTCTCATAACCCTATGGATTATTATTACAGCTACTATTAATGAAATCTGATTGCATGAGATTGCTTTTTAAAAATGTTTATTTATTTATTTATGGCTGCGTTGGGTCTTCGTTGCTGCGTACGGGCTTTCTCTAGTTGCGGTGCGCCGGGAGCTGCTCTTTGTTGCAGTGCGCGGGCTTCTCATTGCAGTGACTTCTTTTGTTGCAGAGCACAGGCTCTAGGCGCGCGGCCTTCAGTAGTTGTGGCACACGGGCTCTAGAGTGCAGGCTCAGTAGTTGTGGCGCACGGCCGTAGTTGCTCCGTGGCATGTGGGATCTTCCCGAACCAGGGCTCGAACCCGTGTCCCCTGCATTGGCAGGTGGATTCTTAACCACTGCACCCCCAGGGAAGTCCCGAGATTGCTTTTAAAAGGTAAGCTGTGAGAGGTAGTGAGGGAACATCCTGTGCTATATGGCTGCTTCTAAAGAAGCTAATGTTGTTCTTGTCTCTTATTAGAAAGTTTAATTTGGGACAGACCACTGTAGGCAGTGACCCCAGCAGATGTTTAGAGTCAGAATATGTGGTTTGTAAAGGATTTTGTAACACTACAGTTAGGTTTTTAAATGACACATTATGTTTGTAAAGTTTCATAATCATTAGTTATTTCTTATAACATCCCTTTGAGGCAGGTCAGCAGCATTTTTCCTCTTTTATGGTTGAAGAAGCAGATGCAAAGATGTTGAGTGATTTGCCCACAGGCACACATTAAACTGATGGCAGAATCTGTTCTCCTGTTAGTAAACTGAACCATGCTGCCTCTGCTAGTTACAAGAGAGTAATAAAGGTGTTGCCATTTAGTGACCTTTTGATGGCTTTATGGAATAGTTAGTTTAGAAACCTTTTACCTACTTTTATTGAAAGGAACAGTTTTAAAGCTAGAATTTATTTGCATTATAGTATTAAATATTTTAGGGAAATCTGTCCTATTCTCTTATAAAACAGAAAAAATTATATGAAAATATATTAAAATGAACCGCAGTGGACTTCATTTTCCTGGGGTAACCTATACTGGCTTGAAAATTAGTATCGTAAATTAGAGGAAAACAGTACAAGGCTTTGAAGATATTTTAAATAGGAGAAAAATGAATCGTCAGGGTATATTTCCGCAAGTAATTTTGAGTTGAAACACTGTGGCTCATAGAGCCAGAAGAGACTTGCAAAGAATATTTGGACCTGTGGATTTAGACACCAACTGTTCCACCATGTAACAACATGGAGGTTATCTAGTCTAAAAAACTTTCTGCAATCTTGGTGGCATTCCTTAAGTTATAAGTTTAGTTGTGTGAATCATTCTCTATTTACTTGTTAGGACTTGATTCTATTATTCCATAAATTGCTGTCATATTTTAAAAGAATATTTTAAAATTCAGGGTTAATTCCTGTGTAATTGTTTTTTAAAAGTCAAGAAACTATTATGTAAGAGTATGCAAGTTGAATTTTGAGGCATTGAATGGGACAGAGGTTTTTATAAGCTAATCATGGCTAAATTTTACTGCTTACTACCTATGTTCTTCACAAAACTGTTTAGCAAATTCTTGTAGAATGGTGACAGATTTAGGCTTTATTTGTTTCATATTGCTGCTGTAACAAGTTGCCACATATTTAGTGGCTTAAAACAACACAGACTTTTTATTTTACAGTTCTGGATATCAGAAGTCTGAAATGGGTCTCACTGAACTGAATTCCTTGTGTGGGCTCTAGGGGAGATTGTTCCGTGCCTTTTCCAGCCTCCGGAGGCTGTGCACATTCCGTTGCTTGTGTTCTCACCTCCGTCTTCAAAGCCAGCAGTTTTAGTATCTTCAGATCTCTCTGGCTTTGACACTACCTCTTCTGCCTCCCTCTTTCACTTATGTTAGGACCCTTGTGATTTCTTTGGGCCCATCCAAATAATCCAGGATAATCTTCCCAGGTCAACGTCAGTTGACTAGTAACCTTAATTCCATGTACAATCTTAATTCCCCCTTGCTGTTTAACAACAATTTCACAGATTCTGGGGATTAGGATACAGATATCTTTGGGGAGGCCATTATTATGCCTACCACAGACTCTTTAGTTCAGCAAAATCTCTTTAACCTTTCAGGCTTTTCTGTAAAAGGAGATTAATATTACTGTTTACTACAAAGGAGTTTAATGAAAATGGCAATTATATGCCCATGCAGACAGACCATGCATAGAATACACTCAGAAATATTAACTGATGCTTTCTGAGTTAGGTGGATGCTTGCGGATAGGTAGTCTCCAAGGTAACCAGTGAGTGGGCTTGGTAAACTCCAGTCTGAATATCTGGAGTTAAGCTTGGCCTCTGGAAGCAGAACAAGAAGTCAGTGAATCAAATGCTTTCCAGAGAATGAGGCTTCATTACTGTTGTTTACTCTTCATTTGACTCTTATAAAGGCAGGCTTTTGTTTTAGTATTCAGCTTTTCCAGACCTTTGCGTGTTGAGGACAATGATAATTTATAGCATAGTGTTGAAAAAAATAGATCAATGCCTAACCGTAATTTGTTTTATGGTTGGAATCTGTTTTAGTCTCAAAGATACAACACATTTTTTAAGCAGTAGGCTTTTCTACTTGCTAGGATTTTTCAAAGAACTACTATGACAATAATTAATGGAGAGGCCTTCAGTAAGTGCAGTTTTAAATCTCAATTGCTTATGATTGATTGTTTTGTATGTGCCAAGTTGGTATTCCTTTTTGTAGTTAAACTTGGAGACTTGCTGTGTTTAATGTGATTTCCTAATTCTTCTTTGTGAGTCTTTCAACTCTCACAACTGTGGTGTTGTGAGGCAAGATTCACAGGGTGAAGTAGTAGATAGTGAAAATGGCTGTTAGAAAACCCTGCCAAAGCGAATTGTAGGGGTAGATATGTCTTCTTTATTATTTCTATATCCAGGTTAAAATTTGAGTTACGTAGCTCTAGAATAAATTTAGCAAAACATTTCCATGTGATCATTCACTAGGTTACCTTGTAGATAGTATAAATGGAAAGAAATCCACTAATTCTGTTTTATTACAGACCTGTTTCAAGTAAGTAAGTGATTGAAATTTTCTCAGTTCTGTGGTTGGAAAAACTTGTTTTTTTCTACGTTGCATTATCATGTATTTCTTTGCACACATAGCTGCTGATTGAATATGGTTTAAGTTAGAATGTGCCTAAGATTGAGTTGTAACCAGTCATTTGGTTCTTGTAGCATGACAGGGTCCTCTGACTCTGATTCTAACCCTTCTCTCCTTTGCCCTATCACTATACACATATTTCTAGCAGTGCCCCCATAACACTCTAATGACAGGCAGTAAATACTGGACAACTGTTTATTTGCATCCATGCATCAGTACACAAAATAAGTTTCACAAAGTTCTGTCTGCCTGAGTCGTAAATTTATGCTCTCAAAGTTTCTGTTTTACATATATAAAATATTTTGTCTAGTGTTTCTTAGAATACAGATATATGAATGATTTGAGTTTGATAGTGCATATGGTACTCTCTTCAAATTATCTAACTTTTAAAAAATTAGATCTCAGTACCTCATTTTAATGGAGGTGATAAATTCAAGCACCACCCTTCCCTGTCAGACTTCATCACAGGTGTATTAGAAGCAAAAGAGCCTGTGTTTCAGGATGTGCTGTTGCTTGCCTCATCACCCTGATGGTAGAGAAATAGTGGATTGAAGTTGTTAGGTTTAAATCCTGCTCTGCCCGTTAACTAGTTGCAGGGCCTTAGGCAGTTATGGAAAATGGGGAGAATAATATATATTCTGGATACGTCATACATTTAAAAAGGCTCTCAGGGACTCTAAAGACTTCTGCTGCTCCTAAAAGAAGCGTTAGAATCCTTTGCAAACTAATGCTTTAGGCAGCTACCACCCATGGATAAGAACTATGAATTCAAACTGGTGTGGGCCAGCCTCCTCGCTTGGATCTCTTGACTCATAATCCAGTGTTCCTGTCCATCATATCACAGAGAACTGCTTCTACTTCTAAACCAGCGCCAGGATTCAGATCTCTTCAGATGGCAAGGTTCAATAATGATAGGCAAGAAGCATTTTTGATTTTTTTTTTTGTATGAGAAAATAACTCCTTGATGTATTAGTGTCTGGTGTTAATTTTTTGACCGAGGCTGAACTCTCAGGATTTGTTATTGTTATTAGGATATTAAGCTTTTGGATAATTTTAAAAACACAGTTTATCCCCTAGAAAAACACTAAAAGCTTCTTACGTATATGAGCTTGGATTAGGTTCAGACTTTAAGATGGCTCTAGAAAGTACAGTGAGAGACTTATAAGACTGCAGTTTTTAATGAATGAAATGCCTCTGTGTATGGATCGAAGCTGGCTTTTATGGCAAGCATTAACAAGGTGGTTTAGTTCCCCATCTCCATGTCCCTCCAGTTATAACTTAAATTGCCTTGATTGCATATTAGCTGTGATTGTTAATGAAACAAATATAGGGTCCTAATTAAGCACAATAAAGATCTCAAATAAAGTGAAGCAGTATATTACTAAGCACCAATCTGCTAAACAAATATTTAACCAGTCTAGTGGATAGGCACAGTGACTGTTTATAATGCAGATAGTAAGTTATATATTTGTTTAATATGATGTAGTAATTGGCTTTAGATTAATATAAACATATTAATTGAAACAAAGTTTTTTTAATTTTGGGGAAATTCAATGATATTCAAATTTGGGGACTCAAAGTAATAAAAATAGATGGTCAGAGATGAATACCCTGGAGGGTAACAAACATGCTGGTGATACACAGCTTTAAAACTTTATTATGGAAATTTAAAACATACTAAAATGAAGTTCAGCTAATTTTCCCATACTTATCACCTAGCTTTAGCCGTTTTCCACATTTTGCCATTCTTGTTTTATCAGTTTCACTCTGCTGCTCCTTCTCTCCCCTCCCCTCTCACCATGTAGCATTTTAAAGCAAATTCCAAGTATCATTTCATTGATATCTTTATCTAAAACATAAGCACAATGCTATTGTCTCAGCTAATAATATTAACAATTCCTGAATGCTATCCTGTAGTTAGAAATTTTCAAATTTCTCTGTCTCAAAAATACTGATTGGATTATTTACATCAGGATCCAAATAAAGTCCTCATGTTGCAACTGAAGGATATGTCTCTTAAGCTGAGTCTTTTATTCTGTAAAGTCTCCTCCCTTGTCATGTTATTTATTTGATGAAGGAACGATGTCATTTAACCTGTAGAATTTCCCACATTCTGTGTTTGGCTCATTGCATGTTTTTGATTTTGTTTAACCCCTGAATTTCCTGTAAGCTGGTAATTCTAAAGGCTTTATATTCTAAAGGTTTTATAATTATATCACTCCTACTACATTTGTTAGCTGAAATTCTTCTATGTTTGGTAACTCTACAATATAGAAATGCAGGATAAATGATCGATTATTTTCCCCCTCACTTTGCTGGTTTTTATATTACATAATGGGTTGGTGCTCTAGGAACCTCCTAAAACGATCAATGAAGTGTTTTTGCTTTTAGTTTTTTAGTATCATGGATTTTTATGTACTCTTTGTGTCTTAATCCATTGTGGTTGCTGTTTTTGATATTTTAATAGCCTCATCTTTGGCCATTTGGAGTCCCTTCCAGTGGATTCCTGTGTTCTTTTGAATATGATCCCCTTAGTTTTTGATAACTTCCTTACTTTCTGGCACAAGAAATCTCAGGTTCATCTTGTACGTTTCTTGCCCCAGACCTGGAATCAGATATTTCTTCAAGGAGCCCTGGTTTCCTCGAGAGGGAAATGGTTTTTAGAAATCACAATCGGGGTATTAGGGGTATTAATTGCTACTGGTTTCATTATTGCTTCTAGGTTTTTTTTCATTGTTTAGACCGAGGAAATAAGATTGTTTTTTGTTTGTTTTTATAGGGTTTTTTTAATTTTTAAATTTATTTTTGGCTACGTTGGGTTTTGTTGTTGCGCGTGGGCTTTCTCTAGTTGCGGCGAGCTGGGACTACTCTTCGTTGCGGTGTGTGGGCTTCTCATTGCGGTGGCCTCTCGTTGCATAGCACGGGCTCTAGGCGCATGGGCTTCAGTAGTTGTGGCTCGCGGGCTCTAGAGCACAGGCTCAGTAGTTGTGGCGCACGGGCTTAGTTGCTCCGCGGCACGTGGGATCTTCCCATACCAGGGCTCGAACCCATGTCCCCTGCGTTGACAGGTGGATTCTTAACCACTGCGCCACCAGGGAAGCCCCCAAATATCTGTTTTTTAATTTAATTTTTCAAATGGTCAAAACACTTACATGGCTGAAAAGATTTTTAAAAAATACATAAAGTAATATAGTAAAAAATACCTTTCATCCCACCTTTTTCCTCCACTTGTTGCATTTCCTTCTTTCTGCACAGATATTATTCCTGTGTTACTTATGCATAGAAAAGCAAACACAAATTTTCCTTCTTATTCCTCTTTTTTACCTTCAGTTTTTAAATCATACATACTATTTTGCACTTTTCAGTTTTGTCACTTAGCACATCTGGGAAATGTTTCTATACCAGTGCATGGAGAGTGCCCTCATTTGTGTGTTCTTTTAACAGCTTTTTTGAGGTGTAATTTTTTTTTTTTTTTTTTTTTTTGCTGTACGCGGGCCTCTCACTGCTGTGCCCTCTCCTGCTGCGGAGCACAGGCTCCAGACGCGCTGGCTCAGCGGCCATGGCTCACGGGCCCAGCCGCTCTGCGGCATGTGGGATCTTCCTGGACCGGGGCACGAACCTGTGTCCCCTGCATCGGCAGGCGGACTCTCAACCACTGCGCCACCAGGGAAGCCCTGAGGTGTAATTTTTGACAGCAAAAAATTAAACCATTATAAGTGTAAAAGCCAGTGTTTTTAAAATAAATGGGTAGGGTTGCACATTCATCACCACAATCCAGTTTTGGAAATTTTTAGCCCCCCTAGAAAGTTACCTCCTGCCCATCTGCAGTCAATGCTCACTCCCATCTTTAGCCCCACACAACACTAGATCTCCTCATTTGTTTCTGCAATTCTGTGCTAGTCAGTTCTATGGATGTAATGTAGTTTATTTAACTACTCCCCTATTTTTGGATGTTTGTGTTGTTGTTGACCTTTGGCTTTTACCAACAGTTCTGAGATGAGGTAACTTTGTACATATATTATTTCATACCTATGCAAGAATATAGGATAAATTTGCAGGAGTAGGGTTACTTGTTTAAAGGGTATATATACCTTTTAGGTTTTGATAATTATTGCCAGTTTTTCCTCATGTAGGTTATACAATTTACATTCTCCCCAGCAGCATGATTGCTTATTTTCCCAAACCTTACCAGCCAAGTATGTTACCAGATTTCTGAACTTCTGCCAGTCTGCTATTGGAAAATGGTATCTTGGAGTAGTTTTATTTGCATGTCTCTTATGAGGAGTTGAACATCTTTTTATATGTTTAAGAGTCACTCATATTTATTTTTATGTCAACTGCATCTTCTTATAATATGTTCATTTTTCTGTTAAGTGGTTAGTCTTTTTAAAAATTATTAATTTCGGGCTTCCCTGGTGGCGCAGTGGTTGAGAGTCCGCCTGCCGATGCAGGGGACATGAGTTCGTGCCCTGGTCTGGGAAGATCCCACATGCCGCGGAGCGGCTGGGCCCGTGAGCCATGGCCGCTGAGCTGTGCGTCTGGAGCCTGTGCTCCGCAACGGGAGAGGCCACAACAGTGAGAGGCCTGCGTACCGCAAAAAAAAAAAAAATAATAATAATAATTTCTAGGTGTTCTTTATATATGGGAGGTTAGTTCTTTGTAGCGATATGGATTACAATCCTTTTAGATTACAGTTTGTCATTTGTGTTTCGATTTACTTGCTTTGTGTAGTTTTTGTTTGCTGTGTGGAGTTCTTTATTGCTAAATTTATCAGTATTTCCTTTTATAACTTCTGAACTTTGAGTTTCTTTACTATTTAAAGTAAGGCCTATGTTAAATATCCTTCCAAGGTCATTAACTCATCATCACTTTGAATTAAGTTAGAGATTTAGCCAGATCTACTGACTTGCATCTGTGATGAATACCTTTGAACATATGTTATCTCACACATATACAAGCATATCTGTTGGATAAATGTTGGTATATATTCTTGGGGCTGTGGATATATGTGTTTGTAAAATTTTGACAGTTACCATCACATTGAATACATGTTTTTTCCAAGACTATTAAGATATTGCATTGTTACTAACTGGTGAGGAAATTAATGGTGATTTGTGTTCAAGATGCCAGATTGTTAAACTCCTCCAGTACTACTAGAAAAGCTTTGGTTGAAAATAGAATACTTAGCTGTAAATAAGAATCTTCTTTTTTCATTTGGTGTTGTTCTTCAAAGCACCAGAATTATATTTTAGAAATTCTTGAAAATTTTCCATTATCTCTTAAAATAAAAAAGTGCCTATTATGCATTCTCCTTCTTGACATCTGCCCTAGAGCAGGACTTGTACATGTGCACAAGGAAGCATGTACTAATATGTTTATTGCAGCCTGTTTGTAATAGTGAAAAACTGGATGCCACTCATATCATTAGTAGAGGAGATGTTAAACCGTGGTAAATTCCTACAACGATTATATCACAAAAGTAATTTGATAGTGTTTACTGATCAGAAAGATCTCTGAAACATTTTTTTCCATGAAAAAGCAAAGTTGAAAGGCAGTGTGTTAAAATAGTACCAAGTATGAAAAATGTATTCACAGAAATACTATATCTGGACACATATACATGTATATAAATGGAAAAGTCTGGAAAAAAATCTAGAAGAACATAACCCAAAATGATAAAAGTGATTACCAATGGGAAATGGTTGGGATTGGGTATGGTAATTCAGGACTAACTTTAATGTTTTAGTATTTATACGGGGATAAGATATTCATAGATTGTGTAACTAAAAGCTAATTTTACACATACTTTGGCAGTAAAAGTACGCTGTTTGTGCATATGTCCCTGTAAATGCAGAGAAAGGGGACTGGAAGGGTATCCTGCAGAGGTGACAGTAGTTGTATTGACGAGGGATGTGAGAAGAGAAGATGAAGAGAGACAGCGCGTACTTTTGTGTACATCGGTATTTCTCTATTTTCATAAAGCAAATGAATTCATTAGTAATGTGTATGATGCGAAAAAAGACTAAAATCTTTGAGACCAAGAAATCATATGAGGATATCTCATTGTGTCAGGCTCGTTTAACAGTTCTTAATGAAAATGCTAGCTGCCAGTTGAATCACTAGGTAGAGAATTAAGATATATTTTACTAATTTGCTGATTAATTTACTTGATGTGATGCATTTTCATCACTTTAGGGCAAATACAAGAATAAAAATAAGTAGATCTTTTCCCAATGGGAAAAGCAAGTATACCATCATGAATACTAGTCATTTCTAATATCATGCAAGATGGTAAACATAGTCAGAGCTGTTCTCTTCCCCTGTATCCTCATCTGGAATTTTCTCTTGTTCTCCCCTTTGCTTGTACAACCTCTCTTGCAGTCTGGATCTCTCTCTAGTTCAGTTTTCTTAGTTTACTGGCCCAGGATCAGATCTGCTCTTATGAAGTGGGAATCGGCAGTGAGAGGAAAAAAAAGATAAAATTCTTCTTCATCCCTTTATTCAGTGAGTCACTGAACATAAAGATGTTTCCGGTCAGTCCTTCTGTCTCTGTCCCTGCCTTATATCTCGTTCTAGATTATGGCAAGAGATTCCTAACTGGTCTCTCTGATTCTGCCTTGTATTCTTCTAGTCTGTTTTCCACATGGCAGCCACAGTGATCTAAGACATACATCAGATGATGTCACTCCTCTGCATAAAATTTTGTAATGGTTCTCCTGTTGCTGTCAGGCCCTGCTTCCCCCTTGGCCATCAGAATGCTTCTCGATATGATCATGAATAATTACAGCCTTCTGTATTGCCACCTTCCCTGTGCACTCCAGTTCTCCAGACTGTATTTCTCATTTCAGGTCGTTAAACATGTTGATTCTTTTTCCTTGACTACCAGCTGTCCTTCCCTGATACCCTGAGACTGAATTATGTCCCCCTTTGTGCTCCCCGTATACAGAACTTGATCACAGTAGTGACCTCTGTGTTGCAATTGCTCACTGGTTTAACTGACTCCTCCACTAGACTTCTTGGAAACAAAGACTAGGCCTTAGGCTATATCCCCAGTTCCTAACTAGTCCGTGTATATTCTAGGCTTTAGGTCAGATGTGCGAATCAGTGAATGGTTAATCTTATCATGCGCCCAACCTCTCAGCTGTTTTCCTCTCTTCCCCTTCTTTCTCAAGTTCTTTCTCCACCTAGTGATAGAGGGAGACTGAAGAAGAATGCAAAGAAATTTTGCTGCTGGGTTCTTAGTATTCTATGTCTAATTCCTTTTTTCCCCCCTCATACTCCGAGGATAAAGTAATTTATTATCATTATTACAAAGAATGGACAGATGCTATTTCAATTTCAGATTTTTGGGCAAGTGATATGGTTTTTAGTTTAAAAACTAAAAAGACAGTATGCTGAAGTATTAAGGGAAAGTGTACTGATGTCTGCCATTTACTTGAGATTCCCTGTCTGAGAGTTCCAACATCGGCCATAGCTGAGTCTGGTTCTGATACATGGTCTCCTTCTTCCAACCGTGTTAGCATGCCTTGTAATTTTTTATTGAAGGCTGGACATGTACTGGGTAAAAGGAACTGAGGCCCTTAATATGAGGGTTTATGTTTATCGTCTAGGAGTTAGGCTGTGTTTACTGTTTGTTGTAGCTGTAGGTGTCAGAGGCTTAAATTTCCTTTGGTGTCCTTGTTTCTGTCTTTGCGTTTTCCTAGAGATTTCTTAAGTAAGGTTTGGTATATGCAGTTCTTTCACTTGTAATCCGCTGTTACTATGCAGGAGTTCTACGGATATGATGTCAAGATGTGGGGGGAGGCGAACCACCCTGTAGTCCTATGATCAGGTGTCATTCTTTAGTGCGCTGGTGTCCCTGGGCTCTGACCGTCGCAGGTGCTTCTCCTCTTTAGATGAGACAGGAAGGCTTGAGGGGGCTGGCATTGGGTATTGTACTTCCCCAGGTCAGTTAGGCTCTGGTAAAACCCCAGTAGGTTAGGCTCTGATAGCCTAGTTTCTCTTGAGGGCAGGCCTTGTTAAGGAAAACAGAATGCTTCGGGCAGATTTCAAAATGGTGAAAAGTTTCTCTCTCTCGCTGCCAGAGCCTGAGGGGGATTTTGCTTCGATCTTCTCTGTGAGAACCTATGTTACCATTTCATGAGGGTGGAGACTGCCTTACTACTGAATCCCCTTGGAGTTTTTAACTCTCAAGCTGTCCACGTTGAGGTTCCAGCACGTCATCACCTATACCTGACCAGCTCCGGCAGAGGTTTCTGCTCCTGCACTGCTGCTTCTCTGATAAATTGTGGTTTTCCATATTTGCCTGTTCCTCTCTCCAGTTTGGGGGGCAGTGGTTTGTTCTGTGACTTAGTTCTCTGCTGGATCTAAGAAGAGTTATTGATGTTCAGTTGTTTTTTTTTTTCTTGTTGTGGGGATGGGAGTGATGACGTCCAGTCTCCTTACAGGCTAGGTGGGAAGTCTCTGGCCATTTACTTTAAATATGAATGGTTCACAGCTCGATAGAGGGGTGGTGGAAAGATGTGAAGTAAGTGGAGTGTGGTAGAATGTGTGTGCTCTGACCAACAAAAGGTAAGACAAACAGAGACGTTGTCTGGAAACTGAGGAAGGGCTTTATATTTAAGCAGAACTTTGGCAAATGGAAAAACTTGGGGGAGGGACAGATAGCACTGTGGCCAAAGGCCCTCTGTGCTGGGAGAATTTAAAGTGGTGAAAGCCTGGCATGGCTGGAGCATAGAGCCTATTCCTGCCCGATTCTTACCTCTGAATATTTGATTAGAATTACACTTTACAATACCCATACCTCTCTAGTTCCTTGCTTCAGGGCCAGTGCTTGGAATCAGAGTGCTCATCTTTTACTTTAGCCTTAACCCTCATTTAAAACAAAACAAACAAAAAAGGCACTCCAGGGGTAATATAATATAGTATAAAAAGTCTTTCTTTCAAACTTTTTTTGAGCACAGATTTTTTATAACAACCCAATATGTGTATACCCACAAACAATGGAAACACAAATTCCCAAAATAATAATTCTACGATGTTCATTTCACTCTGATATTTTCTGATCTTTTCTATTTCATTTTTTAAAATGCTGGTCAGGACCCATCAAATTACATTTACAATCCATTAAGAGGTTGTGACTCACAGTTTGAAAACCACTTGTGTAAGGGAAACTTGGTATATCAGTTAGTACTCTCAGAATGAGAGAGAGTACTTTCATCTTCTGCCAGAATTATCCCCAAGTATTTAGTAATTTTTTATTCTATTGTAAATGGTATTGTTTTAAATTTTCAATTTCTGATCGTTCTGTATATAGGAATACAATTGATTTACCTGTATTGATTATGAATCCTGTGATCTTGCTAAAACCACTTATTAGTTCCACAGGTTTTTTTGTAGATTATTATTACTGCTTTAAATGTTTCATAGAATTCACCAGTGAAGCTCTTTGGGCCTCGTTTTCTTTGTGGGAAAGTTTTAAACTGCAGATTCAATTTTTAAAATAGATACAGGTCTGTTTCCAGTTATCGTTTCTTGTTGAATGTGCTGTTGTAGTTTCTGTCTTTCAAGAGATTTGTCCATATTATCTTATTCGTTGAATTTATTGGCATGGAGTTGTTCATAATACTCCCTTGTTATCCTTTTAATATTTGTATACTCAAAGTATACTTTGTATACTTTTAATATTTGTATAGTGATATCACTTCCTTCATTCCTGATAATGATAACTTGCACCTTTCCTCTCTTTTTCATGATCTGTCTAGATTAGCAATTTTATTGATCTCAGCAAGTCAGATTTTTATTGATTTTTCTCTATTTTTGTTTTCTATTTCATTGATATTCATGTTAATTTTTATTATTTCCTGTCTTCTACTTACTTCAGGTTTCATTTGTTCTTCCTAGTTTCTTTTTTTTTTAATACGATTAAAATTTATTTATTTAAGATTTTTATTTTGGCTGTGTCGGGTCTTAGTTGCAGCATGCGGGATCATTGTTGAGGCATGCAGGATCTTTCCTTGCAGCACACAGGCTCTTTGTTGCAGCGTGCAGGCTTCTCTCTAGTTGTGGCCTGAGAGATTTTTCTCTTCTTTAGTTGTGGCGCGCAGGCTCCAGGGTGCGTGGGCTCCGTAGTTGTGGTGCGCAGGCTTAGCTGCCCCATGGCATTTGAGAACATAGTTCTCCGACCAGGGATCGAACCTGCGTCCCCCGCATTGGAAGGCAGATTCTTTACCACTGGACCACCAGGGAAGTCATTCTTCTAGTTTCTTAAGGTGCAGGTTGAGGTCATTGATTTGAGAACTTCCTTCTTTTTTTATGTACATGTTTAGTGCAATAAATATACGCCTAAGTACTGCTTTAGCAACATCCCACACATTCCGATATGTTGTATTTTTGTTTTCATTCCTTTCAGAATACTTTTTATTTTTCCTTCTGATTTCTTCTTTTACCCTTGGGTTATTTTGACATGTGTTACTAAATTTCCAAATATTTGTAGACTTTTCAGAGATCTTCTGTTGTTGATTTCTACATTAATTCCATTGTGGTCATACTTTGTGTAACTTAAATGCTTTCATACTTATAGATACTTGATTTGCGGCTCAGAATATGTTCTTGGTAAATGTTTTGTGTGCATTTGAAGAGAATGTATATTCTGTTCGTGTTGGGTGGACTGTTACATATGTAAATCAGGTTGCGTTTGTTGATAGTGTTATTTACCGTCAATGGTTGGGATTTGTTGAACTTCTTGGATCCCTAGGTTTATAGTTTTCATCTAGTTTGGAAACAATTTGGCTATAATTTCTTCAAAAATTTTATAGTCTTTCTTCTTCTTCTTTGGGGACTCCAGCTGCATGTATGTTAGGCTATTGAAAGTTGTGCCGAACCTTCCTCAGGCTCTTCTCAGTTTTTGCTGGGGGCGGGGGTTCTTTTTCTTCTTGTTTTATTTTGGATAGTTTCTATTACTGTGTCTTCAAGTTCACTAATCTTTTCCTCATCTAGTGGTTTTTCATCTCAGACATCGTAGTTTTTTTTCTTACTGATTTTTTAAAAGTAATTTTATTTATTTATTTATTTATTGGCTGCGTTAGGTCTTCTTTGCTGCATGCAGGCTTTCTCTCTAGTTGTGATAAGTAGGGGCTACTCTTCGTTGCGGTGCAGGGGCTTCTCATTGCAGTGGCTTCTGTTGTTGCAGAGTACAGGCTCTAGGCATGCAGGCTTCAGTAGTTGTGGTGCACGGGCTCAGTAGCTGTAGTTCATGGGCTCTAGAGCACAGGCTCGGCAGTTGTGTTGAATGGGCTTAGCTGCTCCACAGCATGTGGGATCTTCCCGGACCAGGGCTCGAACCCGTGTCCCCTGCATTGCCAGGCGGTTTCTTAACCACTGCGCCACCACGCAAGTCCCGTAGTTTTCATATCTAGAAGTATGAGTCCTTTAAAAATATTTTCCATGTCTCTATTTGACTTTCTGAACATATGGAATACACTTACAAGTAATTGATGTCCTTAGGTGCTAATTCTAACATTTGTGACAGTTCTGGATCAGTTTTGAGTGATCGATTATTCTCATTATGGATCATGTTTTCCTACCTCTTTGCATGCCTTTTTTTTTCACTTCTTAAAACTTTATTTTGAAAAATAAAATAATAAAAGTGACCTCAGAAAAGATAATTTTTTAAAAGTGGCAGCGGATCCAGTGCAACTAAGTAGTTTTATATATGAATTGTTACCCCTCCTCTTCACTCCAACCCCACCAAAAATCTGGAAATAAATTCAGAAGGATAATGGCCTAACACTAAATCATTCAAATTCAGCCTTTTTCACCTAAAAGTCACAAAATTTTAAATCTGTTCATCAATTAATTTAATCTTTTAATCTTTGATTGGATGCCAGACATTGTGAATTTTGCCATGTTGGGTGCTGGATATTTCTGTAGTCCTATAAATCTTCCTGGGCTTTTTCTTAGTATGTAGTTAAGTTACTTGGAAACAGTTTGATCTTATCAGGTCTTGCTTTTAAAATTTGTTAGGTCAGGAGCTTAGACAAGGGCTAATTATTCTCCACCACTAAGACAAGACCTTCCTGAGTACACTACCCAATGTCTCGTAAATTATGGGTCTTTCTAGTCTGGCTGGGGGAACGAACGCTTTTTTTTTGGGCTCAGTGTGAGCACCAGGCACTGTTTCCTCTAATCCTTTCTGATGGTTCTTTCCATGGCCTTGGTTGTTTTCCTCACATGCATGTGCTGATAAATCCTCTGCTGAATTCTTGAAGGGGACCCTTTGCCCATCTCCAGAGTTCTCTTTCTCTGCAACCTTCTCCTCCCTGGTAGTCTGTTGTATGAATTCTGGCTACTTTGGCCTCTCTAGACTCTTACCCCTGCTTCTTCAAAGGAGTCTTATGGCTTTTGCCTCAGTTCCCTCTTATTGTTCCATGGCCTGATAACGCTCAAGGCAGTAAACTGGGGCAATTATAGGACTCACCTCATTTGTTTTGTTTCTAGAAGAATCTCCTTTTTTGCATGATGTTCAGTGACTTGAAAACCATTGTTTAAAGAATTTTATTTGTTTTTTGTTTTAGGCTGGATAGTAAGTCTGGTTGCTTGTTACTCCATTTTGGCTGAAGGAGGAGACTAATCATTTCTTTAAAAGAAAATATCTTACACATTTAAAAAAAATCAATAAGTCAAGATTCCAGAAACACAGAAATGGTGCATCAAAATTTATGCCTAGTGTCTGGTGAGCAAATGATCAGTTTAGTTCACTATATTCATGGGATTTGGGCTGATAGTATTTAAGTTTGTGAATTAGACAGAAGGTCAGGTTGTCATTAAGAGTTTCATTCCTTTACCAATCTATTCCTCTGCTTACTTGTACCTTCTTTTACATTATCTCACTGAAACTGTGGAAGCATTTTGGTTAGTGTCATAAATGTTATTTTAAGATTTCATGCTGGTTATAGTTAACAGAAGTTTTGCAATCTTTTGGTAATATTTGAATAGTTATATTACTTGAGGATGCTATAAAACTTAGGTTTGGGGGAACCTTCGGGAAAAAGTGAGTCACTTCTAGATACTGAGTATAATTTATACCTTTTTCTAACGTTAAGCCTTAAAATTTTTTTTTTTTTAAAGTTTATTTATTTATTTTTTTAATTAGTTTCTGCTTTATAACAAAGTGAATCAGTCATACATATACATCTGTTCCCACATCCCTTCCCTCATGCATCTCCCTCCCTCCCACCCTCCCCATCCCACCCCTCCAGGCGGTCACAAAGCACCGAGCTGATCTCCCTGTGCTCTGCGGCTGCTTCCCACTATCTATCTACCTTACGTTTGGTAGTGTATACACGTCCATGCCTCTCTTTCGCCTTGTCACAGCCCACCCTTCCCCCTCCCCATATCCTCAAGTCCATTCTCAAGTAGGTCTGCGTCTTCATTCCCGTTTTGCCCCTAGGTTCTTCATGACATTTTTTTTTTAAATTCCGTATATATGTGTTAGCATACGGTATTTGTCTTTCTCTTTCTGACTAACTTCACTCTGTATGACAGACTCTAGGTCTATCCACCTCATTACAAATAGCTCAGTTTCATTTCTTTTTATGGCTGAGTAATATTCCATTGTATATATGTGCCACATCTTCTTTATCCATTCATCCGATGATGGACACTTAGGTTGTTTCCAGCTCCGGGCTATTGTGAATAGAGCTGCAATGAACATTTTGGTACATGTCTCTTTTTGAATTATGGTTTTCTCAGGGTATATGCCCAGTAGTGGGATTGCTGGGTCATATGGTAGTTCTATTTGTAGTTTTTTAAGGAACCTCCGTACCGTTCTCCATAGTGGCTGTACCAATTCACATTCCCACCAGCAGTGCAAGAGTGTTCCCTTTTCTCCACACCCTCTCCAGCATTTATTGTTTCTAGATTTCTTGATGATGGCCATTCTGACTGGTGTGAGATGATATCTCATTGTAGTTTTGATTTGCATTTCTCTAATGATTAATGATGTTGAGCATTCTTTCAAGTGTTTGTTGGCAGTCTGTATATCTTCTTTGGAGAAATGCCTATTTAAGTCTTCTGCCCATTTTTGGATTGGGTTGTCTGTTTTTTTTCTATTGAGCTGCATGAGCTGTTTATAAATTTTGGAGATTAATCCTTTGTCAGTTGCTTCATTTGCAAATATTTTCTCCCATTCTGAGGGTTGTCTTTTGGTCTTCTTTATGGTTTCCTTTGCTGTGCAAAAGCTTTGAAGTTTCATTAGGTCCCATTTGTTTATCTTTGTTTTTATTTCCATTTCTCTAGGAGGTGGGTCCAAAAGGATCTTGCTGTGATTTATGTCATAGAGTGTTCTACCTATGTTTTCCTCTAAGAGTTTGATAGTTTCTGGCCTTACATTTAAGTCTTTAATCCATTTTGAGCTTATTTTTGTGTATGGTGCTAGGGAATGATCTAATCTCAAACTTTTACATGTCCCTGTCCAGTTTTCCCAGCACCACTTATTGAAGAGGCTGTCCTTTCTCCACTGTACATTCCTGCCTCCTTTATCAAAGATAAGTTGGCCATATGTGCGTGGGTTTATCTCTGGGCTTTCTATCCTGATCCACTGATCTATCTTTCTGTTTTTATGCCAGTACCAGACTGTCTTAATTACTGTAGTTTTGTAGTATAGTCTGAAGTCAGGGAGCCTGATTCCTCCAGCTCCGTTTTTCGTTCTCAAGATTGCTTTAGCTATTCGGGGCCTTTTGTTTTTCCAAACAAATTTTGAAATTTTTTGTTCTAGTTCTGTGAAAAATGCCATTGGTAGTTTGATAGGGATTGCATTGAATCTGTAGATTGCTTTCGGTAGTAGAGTCATTTTCACAATATTGATTCTTCCAATCCAGGAGCATGGTATATCTCTCCATCTATTTGTATCATCTTTAATTTCTTTCATCAGTGTCTTATAGTTTTCTGCATACAGGTCTTTTGTCTCCTTAGGTAGGTTTATTCCTAGATATTTTATTCTTTTTGTTGCGATGGTAAATGGGAGTGTTTTCTTGATTTCATTTTCAGATTTTTCATCATTAGTGTACAGGAATGCCAGAGATTTCTGTACATTAATTTTATATCCTGCTACTTTACCAAATTCATTGATTAGCTCTAGTAGTTTTTCGGTAGCATCTTTAGGATTCTCTATGTATAGTATCATGTCATCTGCAAACAGTGACAGCTTTACTTCTTCTTTTCCAATTTGGATTCCTTTTATTTCCTTTTCTTCTCTGATTGCTGTGGCTAAAACTTCCAAAACTATGTTGAATAAGAGTGGTGAGAGTGGGCAGCCTTGTCTTGTTCCTGATCTTAGTGGAAATGGTTTCAGTTTTTCACCATTGAGGACAATGTTGGCTGTGGGTTTGTCATATATGGCCTTTATTATGTTGAGGAAAGATCCCTCTATACCTACTTTCTGCAGGGTTTTTATCATAAATGGGTGTTGAATTTTGTCGAAAGCTTTCTCTGCATCTATTGAGATGATCATATGGTTTTTCTCCTTCAACTTGTTAATATGGTGTATTACATTGATTGATTTGCGTATATTGAAGAATCCTTGCATTCCTGGGATAAACCCCACTTGATCATGGTGTATGATCCTTTTAATGTGCTCTTGGATTCTGTTTGCTAGTATTTTGTTGAGGATTTTTGCATCTATGTTCATCAGTGATATTGGCCTGTAGTTTTCTTTCTTTGTGACATCCTTGCCTGGTTTTGGTATCAAGGTGATGTCGGCCTCGTAGAATGAGTTTGGGAGTGTTCCTCCCTCTGCTATATTTTGGAAGAGTTTGAGAAGGATAGGTGTTAGCTCTTCTCTAAATGTTTGATAGAATTCACCTGTGAAGCCATCTGGTCCTGGGCTTTTGTTTGATGGAAGATTTTTAATCACAGTTTCAATTTCAGTGCTTGTGATTGGTCTATTCATATTTTCTATTTCTTCCTGAGTCAGTCTTGGCAGGTTGTGCATTTCTAAGAATGTGTCCATTTCTTCCAGGTTGTCCATTTTATTGGAATAGAGTTGCTTATAGTAATCTCTCATAATCTTTTGTATTTCTGCAGTGTCAGTTGTTACTTCTCCTTTTTCATTTCTAATTCTATTGATTTGAGTCTTCTCCCTTTTTTTCTTGATGAGTCTGGCTAATGGTTTGTCAATTTTGTTTATCTTCTCAAAGAACCAGCTTTTAGTTTGGTTGATCTTTGCTATCGTTTCCTTCATTTCTTTTTCATTTATTTCTGATCTGATCTTTATGATTTCTTTCCTTCTGCTAGCTTTGGGGTATTTTTGTTCTTCTTTCTCTAATTGCTTTAGGTGCAGGGTCAGGTTGTTTACTCGAAATGCTTCCTGTTTCTTAAGGTGGGATTGTATTGCTATAAACTTCCCCCTTAGAACTGCTTTTGCTGCGTCCCATAGGTTTTGGGTCGTCGTGTCTCCATTGTCATTTGTTTCTAGGTATTTTTTAATTTCCTCTTTGATTTCTTCAGTGATCACTTCGTTATTGAGTAGTGTATTGTTTAGCCTCCATGTGTTTGTATTTTTTTTTTTTTTTTTTTTTTAGGGGAAAGTTTTTTTTTTTACTTTTTATTTTATGTTGGAGTATAGACGATTAACAATGTTGTGATAGTTTCAGATGCACAGCAAAGGGACTCGGCTATACATATGCATGTACCCATTCTCCCCCAAACTCCCCTCCCATCCAGGCTGCCACATAACATTGAGCAGAGTCCCCTGTGCTATACAGTAGGTCCACTGGTTATCCATTTTTTTTTAAGTTTATTTATTCATTTTTTTAATTAGTTTCTGCTTTATAACAAAGTGAATCAGTCATACATATACATCTGTTCCCACATCCCTTCCCTCATGCATCTCCCTCCCTCCCACCCTCCCCATCCCACCCCTCCAGGCAGTCACAAAGCACCGAGCTGATCTCCCTGTGCTCTGCGGCTGCTTCCCACTATCTATCTACCTTACGTTTGGTAGTGTATATATGTCCATGCCTCTCTTTCGCTTTGTCACAGCTTACCCTTCCCCCTCCCCATATCCTCAAGTCCATTCTCAAGTAGGTCTGCGTCTTCATTCCCGTTTTGCCCCTAGGTTCTTCATGACATTTTTTTTTTAAATTCCGTATATATGTGTTAGCATACGGTATTTGTCTTTCTCTTTCTGACTAACTTCACTCTGTATGACAGACTCTAGGTCTATCCACCTCATTACAAATAGCTCAGTTTCGTTTCTTTTTATGGCTGAGTAATATTCCATTGTATATATGTGCCACATCTTCTTTATCCATTCATCCGATGATGGACACTTAGGTTGTTTCCAGCTCCGGGCTATTGTGAATAGAGCTGCAATGAACATTTTGGTACATGTCTCTTTTTTTTTTTTTTTTTTTTTTTTAAGTTTATTTATTTATTTTTTTAATTAGTTTCTGCTTTATAACAAAGTGAATCAGTCATACATATACATCTGTTCCCACATCCCTTCCCTCATGCATCTCCCTCCCTCCCACCCTCCCCATCCCACCCCTCCAGGCGGTCACAAAGCACCGAGCTGATCTCCCTGTGCTCTGCGGCTGCTTCCCACTATCTATCTACCTGACGTTTGGTAGTGTATACACGTCCATGCCTCTCTTTCGCCTTGTCACAGCCCACCCTTCCCCCTCCCCATATCCTCAAGTCCATTCTCAAGTAGGTCTGCGTCTTCATTCCCGTTTTGCCCCTAGGTTCTTCATGACATTTTTTTTTTAAATTCCGTATATATGTGTTAGCATACGGTATTTGTCTTTCTCTTTCTGACTAACTTCACTCTGTATGACAGACTCTAGGTCTATCCACCTCATTACAAATAGCTCAGTTTCGTTTCTTTTTATGGCTGAGTAATATTCCATTGTATATATGTGCCACATCTTCTTTATCCATTCATCCGATGATGGACACTTAGGTTGTTTCCAGCTCCGGGCTATTGTGAATAGAGCTGCAATGAACATTTTGGTACATGTCTCTTTTTGAATTATGGTTTTCTCAGGGTATATGCCCAGTAGTGGGATTGCTGGGTCATATGGTAGTTCTATTTGTAGTTTTTTAAGGAACCTCCATACCGTTCTCCATAGTGGCTGTACCAATTCACATTCCCACCAGCAGTGCAAGAGTGTTCCCTTTTCTCCACACCCTCTCCAGCATTTATTGTTTCTAGATTTCTTTTTTTTTTTTTTTAATTAGTTTCTGCTTTATAACAAAGTGAATCAGTCATACATATACATCTGTTCCCACATCCCTTCCCTCATGCATCTCCCTCCCTCCCACCCTCCCCATCCCACCCCTCCAGGCGGTCACAAAGCACCGAGCTGATCTCCCTGTGCTCTGCGGCTGCTTCCCACTATCTATCTACCTTACGTTTGGTAGTGTATATATGTCCATGCCTCTCTTTCGCTTTGTCACAGATTACCCTTCCCCCTCCCCATATCCTCAAGTCCATTCTCAAGTAGGTCTGTGTCTTTATTCTCGTTTTGCCCCTAGGTTCTTCATGACATTTTTTTTTAAATTCCGTATATATGTGTTAGCATACGGTATTTGTCTTTCTCTTTCTGACTAACTTCACTCTGTATGACAGACTCTAGGTCTATCCACCTCATTACAAATAGCTCAGTTTCGTTTCTTTTTATGGCTGAGTAATATTCCATTGTATATATGTGCCACATCTTCTTTATCCATTCATCCGATGATGGACACTTAGGTTGTTTCCAGCTCCGGGCTATTGTGAATAGAGCTGCAATGAACATTTTGGTACATGTCTCTTTTTGAATTATGGTTTTCTCAGGGTATATGCCCAGTAGTGGGATTGCTGGGTCATATGGTAGTTCTATTTGTAGTTTTTTAAGGAACCTCCATACCGTTCTCCATAGTGGCTGTACCAATTCACATTCCCACCAGCAGTGCAAGAGTGTTCCCTTTTCTCCACACCCTCTCCAGCATTTATTGTTTCTAGATTCCTTGATGATGGCCATTCTGACTGGTGTGAGATGATATCTCATTGTAGTTTTGATTTGCATTTCTCTAATGATTAATGATGTTGAGCATTCTTTCATGTGTTTGTTGGCAGTCTGTATATCTTCTTTGGAGAAATGCCTATTTAAGTCTTCTGCCCATTTTTGGATTGGGTTGTCTGTTTTTTTGCTATTGAGCTGCATGAGCTGTTTATAAATTTTGGAGATTAATCCTTTGTCAGTTGCTTCATTTGCAAATATTTTCTCCCATTCTGAGGGTTGTCTTTTGGTCTTCTTTATGGTTTCCTTTGCTGTGCAAAAGCTTTGAAGTTTCATTAGGTCCCATTTGTTTATCTTTGTTTTTATTTCCATTTCTCTAGGAGGTGGGTCCAAAAGGATCTTGCTGTGATTTATGTCATAGAGTGTTCTACCTATGTTTTCCTCTAAGAGTTTGATAGTTTCTGGCCTTACATTTAAGTCTTTAATCCATTTTGAGCTTATTTTTGTGTATGGTGCTAGGGAATGATCTAATCTCAAACTTTTACATGTCCCTGTCCAGTTTTCCCAGCACCACTTATTGAAGAGGCTGTCCTTTCTCCACTGTACATTCCTGCCTCCTTTATCAAAGATAAGTTGGCCATATGTGCGTGGGTTTATCTCTGGGCTTTCTATCCTGATCCACTGATCTATCTTTCTGTTTTTATGCCAGTACCAGACTGTCTTAATTACTGTAGCTTTGTAGTATAGTCTGAAGTCAGGGAGCCTGATTCCTCCAGCTCCGTTTTTCGTTCTCAAGATTGCTTTAGCTATTCGGGGCCTTTTGTTTTTCCAAACAAATTTTGAAATTTTTTGTTCTAGTTCTGTGAAAAATGCCATTGGTAGTTTGATAGGGATTGCATTGAATCTGTAGATTGCTTTCGGTAGTAGAGTCATTTTCACAATATTGATTCTTCCAATCCAGGAGCATGGTATATCTCTCCATCTATTTGTATCATCTTTAATTTCTTTCATCAGTGTCTTATAGTTTTCTGCATACAGGTCTTTTGTCTCCTTAGGTAGGTTTATTCCTAGATATTTTATTCTTTTTGTTGCGATGGTAAATGGGAGTGTTTTCTTGATTTCATTTTCAGATTTTTCATCATTAGTGTATAGGAATGCCAGAGATTTCTGTACATTAATTTTATATCCTGCTACTTTACCAAATTCATTGATTAGCTCTAGTAGTTTTTCGGTAGCATCTTTAGGATTCTCTATGTATAGTATCATGTCATCTGCAAACAGTGACAGCTTTACTTCTTCTTTTCCAATTTGGATTCCTTTTATTTCCTTTTCTTCTCTGATTGCTGTGGCTAAAACTTCCAAAACTATGTTGAATAAGAGTGGTGAGAGTGGGCAGCCTTGTCTTGTTCCTGATCTTAGTGGAAATGGTTTCAGTTTTTCACCATTGAGGACAATGTTGGCTGTGGGTTTGTCATATATGGCCTTTATTATGTTGAGGAAAGATCCCTCTATACCTACTTTCTGCAGGGTTTTTATCATAAATGGGTGTTGAATTTTGTCGAAAGCTTTCTCTGCATCTATTGAGATGATCATATGGTTTTTCTCCTTCAACTTGTTAATATGGTGTATTACATTGATTGATTTGCGTATATTGAAGAATCCTTGCATTCCTGGGATAAACCCCACTTGATCATGGTGTATGATCCTTTTAATGTGCTGTTGGATTCTGTTTGCTAGTATTTTGTTGAGGATTTTTGCATCTATGTTCATCAGTGATATTGGCCTGTAGTTTTCTTTCTTTGTGACATCCTTGCCTGGTTTTGGTATCAAGGTGATGTCGGCCTCGTAGAATGAGTTTGGGAGTGTTCCTCCCTCTGCTATATTTTGGAAGAGTTTGAGAAGGATAGGTGTTAGCTCTTCTCTAAATGTTTGATAGAATTCACCTGTGAAGCCATCTGGTCCTGGGCTTTTGTTTGATGGAAGATTTTTAATCACAGTTTCAATTTCAGTGCTTGTGATTGGTCTATTCATATTTTCTATTTCTTCCTGAGTCAGTCTTGGCAGGTTGTGCATTTCTAAGAATGTGTCCATTTCTTCCAGGTTGTCCATTTTATTGGAATAGAGTTGCTTATAGTAATCGCTCATAATCTTTTGTATTTCTGCAGTGTCAGTTGTTACTTCTCCTTTTTCATTTCTAATTCTATTGATTTGAGTCTTCTCCCTTTTTTTCTTGATGAGTCTGGCTAATGGTTTGTCAATTTTGTTTATCTTCTCAAAGAACCAGCTTTTAGTTTGGTTGATCTTTGCTATCGTTTCCTTCATTTCTTTTTCATTTATTTCTGATCTGATCTTTATGATTTCTTTCCTTCTGCTAGCTTTGGGGTATTTTTGTTCTTCTTTCTCTAATTGCTTTAGGTGCAGGGTCAGGTTGTTTACTCGAAATGCTTCCTGTTTCTTAAGGTGGGATTGTATTGCTATAAACTTCCCCCTTAGAACTGCTTTTGCTGCGTCCCATAGGTTTTGGGTCGTCGTGTCTCCATTGTCATTTGTTTCTAGGTATTTTTTAATTTCCTCTTTGATTTCTTCAGTGATCACTTCGTTATTGAGTAGTGTATTGTTTAGCCTCCATGTGTTTGTATTTTTTACACATCTTTTCCTGTAATTGATGTCTAGTCTCATAGCATTGTGGTCGGAGAAGATACTTGATACAATTTCAATTTTCTTAAAATTACCGAGGCTTGATTTGTGACCCAAGATATGATCTATCCTGGAGAATGTTCCATGAGCACTTGAGAAAAATGTGTATTCTGTTGTTTTTGGATGGAATGTCCTATAAATATCAACTAAGTCCATCTCGTTTAATGTATCATTTAAAGCTTGTGTTTCCTTATTTATTTTCATTTTGGATGATCTGTCCATTGGTGAAAGTGGGGTGTTAAAGTCCCCTACTATGATTGTGTTACTGTCGATTTCCCCTTTTATGGCTGTTAGTATTTGCCTTATGTATTGAGGTGCTCCTATGTTGGGTGCATAAATATTTACAATTGTTATATCTTCTTCTTGGATCGATCCCTTTATCGTTATGTAGTGTCCTTCCTTGTCTCTTCTAATAGTCTTTATTTTAAAGTCTATTTTGTCTGATATAAGAATTGCTACTCCAGCTTTCTTTTGATTTCCATTTGCATGGAATATCTTTTTCCATCCCTTTACTTTCAATCTGTATGTGTCTCTAGGTCTGAAGTGGGTCTCTTGTAGACAGCATATATATGGGTCTTGTTTTTGTATCCATTCAGCCACTCTGTGTCTTTTGGTGGGAGCATTTAGTCCATTTACATTTAAGGTAATTATTGATATGTATGTTCCTATTCCCATTTCCTTAATTGCTTTGGGTTCGTTATTGTAGGTATATTCCTTCTGTTGTGTTTCTTGCCTAGAGAAGTTCCTTTAGCATTTGTTGTAAAGCTGGTTTGGTGGTGCTGAACTCTCTCAGCTTTTGCTTGTCTGTAAAGGTTTTAATTTCTCCATCAAATCTGAATGAGATCCTTGCTGGGTAGAGTAATCTAGGTTGCAGGTTTCTCTCCTTCATCACTTTAATTATGTCCTGCCACTCCCTTCTGGCTTGTAGGGTTTCTGCTGAGAGATCAGCTGTTAACCTGATGGGGATTCCCTTGTGTGTTATTTGTTGTTTTTGCCTTGCTGCTTTTAATATGATTTCTTTGTGTTTAATTTTTGACAGTTTGATTAATATGTGTCTTGGTGTATTTCTCCTTGGATTTATTCTGTATGGGACTCTCTGTGCCTCCTGGACTTGATTAACTATTTCCTTTCCCATATTGGGGAAGTTTTCAACTATAATCTCTTCAAATATTTTCTCAGTCCCTTTCTTTTTCTCTTCTTCTTCTGGAACCCCTATAATTCGAATGTTGGTGCGTTTAATGTTGTCCCAGAGATCTCTGAGACTCTCCTCTGTTCTTTTCATTCTTTTTTCTTTATTTTGCTCTGCATCAGTTATTTCCACTATTTTATCTTCCACCTCACTTATCCGTTCTTCTGCCTCAGTTATTCTGCTATTGATCCCATCTAGAGTATTTTTCATTTCATTTATTGTGTTTTTAATCGATGCTTGATTCATCTTTAGTTCTTCTAGGTCCTTGTTAACTGTTTCTTGCATGTTGTCTATTCTATTTCCAAGATTATGGATCATGGAAATAGAATCTTGGATCAGCTTTACTATCATTATTCTGAATTCTTTTTCAGGTAGACTGCCTATTACCTCTTCATTTGTTAGGTCTGGTAGGTGTTTATCTTGCTCCTTCACCTGCTGTGTGTTTTTCTGCCTTCTCATTTTGCTTATGTTACTGTGTTTGGGGTCTCCTTTTTGCCGGCTGCAGATTCGTAGTTCCCGTTGTTTTTGGTGTCTGACCCCAGTGGCTAAGGTTGTTTCAGTAGGTTGTGTAGGCTTCCTGGTGGGGGGGACTAATTCCTGTGCTCTGGTGGTTGAGGCTCGATCTTGTCTTTCTGGTGGACAGGTCCACGTCTGGTGGTGTGTTTTGGGGTGCCTATGGCCTTATTATGTTTTTAGGTAGCCTCTCTGCTAATGGGTGGGGTTGTGTTCCTGCCTTGCTAGTTGCTTGGCATAGGGTGACCCGCACTGTAGCTTGCTGGTCGTTGACTGAAGCTGGGTGCTGGTGTTGGGATGGAGATCTCTGGGAGATTTTCGCTGCTTGATATTATGTGGAGCTGGGAGGTCTCTTGTGGACCCGTGTCCTGAAGTTGGCTCTCCCACTTCAGAGGCACAGCACTGGCTCCTGGCTGCAGCACCAAGAGCCTTTCATCCACCCGGCTCAGAGTAACAGGGAGAAAAAGTAGAAAGAAAGAATTAGTAGAAGAAAGAAAGAGAGAGGGAAAGAAAGGAAGAAGGGAAGAAAGGAAGGAAGGAAGGAAGAAAGAAAGGAGGGAGGGAGGGAGGAAGGATGGAAAGAAAGAAGGAAAGAAAGGAGGGAGGGAGGGAGGAAGGAAAGGAAGAAAGACAGGAGGGAGGGAGGAAGGAAAGAAAAAGAAAGTGGAAAGAAGAAGGGTGGGAGGGAGGAAAGAAAAAGAAAGAAGGAAAGGAGGAGCGGAGGGAGGGAGGGAGGAAGGGAGAGTAGGAAAAAAAGAAAGAGCAGGTAAAGTAAAATAGAATAAAGTATGAAATATAGTAGCGTTATTAAAATTAGAAAGTAATTATTGAAAAAAAAAAAAAACCGGACCGATAGAACCCTGAGACATATGGTGGAAGCAAAGCTATACAGAGAGAATCTTACACAGAAGATTACACATACACATTCACAAAAAGAGAGCTGGGGAAAAATAAAAAATCTTGCTCTCCAAGTCCACCTCCTCAATTTGGGATAATTCGTTGTAAAAAGAGGAAAAGGGCGAGAAGTCTGAAATCTTGCTCTCTAAGTCCACCTCCTTAATTTGGAATAATTCGTTGTAAAAAGAGGAAAAGGGGGGAAAGTCTTAAATCTTGTCCTCAAAGTCCACTTCCTCAATTTGGGATGATTCGCTGTCCATTCATGCACTCCACAGACGCAGGGCACATCAAATGGACCGTGGAGCTTTAATCCGCTGCCTCCGAGGCTGCACAGAGAGATTTCCCTGCCTCTGCTCTCACAGCTCCCGGGTCTCAGCCTTGGACCTGGCCCCGCCTCTGCGCGTAGGTCGCCGGAGGGCGTCTGTTCTTCGCTCAGACAGGACGGGTTTAAAGGAGCCGCTGATTCGGGGGCTCTGGCTCACTCAGGCAGAGGGGAGGGAGGGGCGCGCAGTGTGGGGCGGGCCTGCGGCAGCAGAGGCCGGCGTGACGTTGCAGCAGCCCGTGGCGCTCCGTGCGCTTTCCCGGGAAAGCCGTCCCCGGGTCTCGGGGACCCCGGCAGTGGCGGGGTGCACAGGCCCCCCGGAAGGCGGGGCGGACAGTGACCCGCGCTCGCACACAGGCCCCGCGGCGGCGGCGGCAGCGGCGGCGGCGGCGGGCCGCGGCGGGCGGCGGTGGCGGCGGCGGCGGCGGCGGCGGCGGCGGCGGCCCACGCCCGTCTCCGAGGTCCGTGCCTTACCCGCGGCTCGTGCCTGTCTCCGGCGCTTCCCCAAGCAGCCCTCTTAATGCCCTCTCCTCGCGCACCAGGAAACAAAAGGGAAAAAAGTCTCTTGCCTCTTCAGCAGCTCCAGACCCTTTCCCCGGACTCCCTCCGGGCTAGCCGTGGTGCACTAACCCCTTCAGGCTCTCTTCCTGCCGCCAGCCCCAGTCCTCGCCCTGCGCTCCGACTGAAAGCCGATACCCGAGCCTCAGCTCCCAGCCCCGCCCGCCACGGCGGCCGAGCAGACAAGCCTCTCGGGCTGGTGTGTGCCTGAGGGCACCGGTCCTCTGTGCCAGAATCTCTCCGCTTTGCCCTCCGCACCCCTGTTGCTGTGCTCTCCTCCGCTACTCCGAAGCTTTCCCCCTCCGCCACCTACAGTCTCCGCCCGCGAAGGGGCTTATAGTGTGTAGAAACCTTCCCTCCTTCACGGCTCCCTCCCACTGGTGCAGGTCCCGTCCCTATCCTATTGTCTCTGTTTATTCTTTTTTTCTTTTGCCCTACCCAGGTATGTGGGGAGCTTCTTGCCTTTTGGGGGGTCTGAGGTCTTCTGTCAGCGTTCAGTAGGTGTTCTGTAGGAGTTGTTCCACGTGTAGATGAATTTCTGATGTATCTGTGGGGAGGAAGGTGATCTCCGCGTCTTACTCTTCCGCCATCTTCCTCCGGGGTCCTGAAGCATGTCCTTGCCTCCTATCACACTGGAATCCCATCAAGCCTTCAGGCTTCCTACCAGCTTACAGGATGGAATCTGCTGGCGTCTCCCCGCTTTTCCCCTCCATTAATGGCAGGGTCCCAATGTGTACTTGCGACCCATGCTTTTCTCAAACCAGTGCTTCTCCCGTTTAGCGCGCGCCCAAGCCTTAAAATTTTTGCATGGAATTCTTACAAAATGTCTTGGCATTTCATATTGTCTAAAAGATTGTTTTAAACTTAATTTAACCCTATTCTTGATGATAGTGACTGTATTATTGATAAACCTTAGTGCCCCCTTAAATCTGAGGTATAAAATAGAGTAAATACAGTAGTATTTATATGTTGTATTCTCTGGTTAACCAAATATACTATTTTAATCTTGTGGAAGAAGCATAATTACTTCTTCTTGAAAACCACGGAAATGACAATAGGTCCAGTTATGCAGAAAATAGGGAAATTTTGGCAAAGTTAAAATAAAAACCAAGTTGAGGTGAAAATGTATATCATTTACAATTAAATCACTTAATATTTAGTTGAAATAATAGGCCATAGTCACATTGTATTTTTAAAGATATGCTTTAAAGATATGCTTATCATATAAGTACAAACAGATGAAAAAGCCAGTGAAATAAATGTAATGAAGTTTCTCTATCAGATCAGTTTATCACATTGCATCTTAGGATGATTTTACAGTGTACTTGGAGAGCAGGCAGTGTTAGGCCTTATAGAATTAATGGAGATTCATTTAAAATATACGATGGATTTCATTTCCTTAGAGTCTAAGTTAATTTTTTAAAAATAAATTTATTTATTTATTTATTTTTGGCTGTGTTGGGTCTTTGTTGCTGTGCGGGCTTTCTCTAGTTGCAGCGAGCGGGGGCTACTCCTCACTGCAGTGCGCGGTCGCTTCTCACTGCGGTGGCTTCTCTTGTTGTGGAGCACTGGCTCTAGGCATGCGGGCTTCAGAAGTTGCAGCACACGGGCTCAGTAGGTGTGGCTCTCAGGCTCTAGGGTGCAGGCTCAGTAGTTGTGGCACACGGGCTCAGTAGTTGTGGCTCGTGGGCTCTAGAGCGCAGGCTGAGCAGTTGTGGCTCACGGGCTTAGTTGATCCGAGGCATGTGGGATCTTCCCGGACCAAGGCTCGGATTCTTAACCACTGCGCCACCAGGGAAGTCCCGTGAGTTAATTTTTTTTTAGAAAGAAAGAAAAGTACAGTCTTTGCGAGAAATCTCATAACTGACAGGCTTTAAATAAATATTAAATACTAATGTTTAATATTAATAATTTCATAATAAAAATAAACATTTTATTTGGTTTCTGGTTATAAAAAACTCATTATAGAAAATATGGAAAAAATAGAAAAGTAGACAGGAAAAAGATTACCCATAATTCAGTCATTGCAGAGATAACTGCTGTTAACATTTATTATATCCTTTTACGTCTTTACCTCTGTGTGTGAGTGTGTGTGTGTATGTGTGTGTGTGTATTTAGAATAGTTGTTAATAATAATTTTTCTTTTAACCATTTTTAACATTGGCTCCTAAATGGGTAGATCAGTTTTTAATTTATATATTAGTTATAGATAAATTTTAAAAAGTTGATAGGTTGTTACTACCTGATAGGCAGCATGGAATAACATTGAGTAGAAATCTGGGTTTAAGCTCTTTTCCTGCCTCTGATTAGTTGTGACCTTAAAACCACTTAAAGTTCTGTCTCTGTTTGTAAAATAAATTACCAGTGGGCAATAATAGTACCTTTCCTATTGCCTACAGAGGTTTTGTTTTTGTTTTTTTGGATAAAAATGAATGTGCCTTGTTTTTCTGACTTAGGACTTCACTCTGTATGACAGTCTCTAGGTCCATCCACGTCTCTACAAATGACCCAAAACAAATATTGTATATTAATGCATATATGAGGAATCTAGAAAAATGGTACAGATGAACTGGTTTGCAAGGCAGAAATAGAGACACAGATGTAGAGAACAAACGTATGGACACCAAGGGGAGAAAGTGCCATGGGGGGTTGTGGTGGTGGGATGAGTTGGGAGATTGGGATTGACGTGTATACACTAATATGTATAAAGTAGATAACTAATAATAACCTGCTGGATAAATAATAAATAAATTAAATTAAAATTTAAAAAATGACTATATTACCGCCCAAAAAACCAAAACAAGAACAGCAACAAAAAAGAAATGAATGTGCCTTGAAAGATGTTGTGTCAAATGTATTATTTTGTAATAATATTAAATTATATCTAAGGTAGTAAATATTTCCATGTCTGGTTAAATCTGATTAATTTCAAAGCTTTCTTGTTCTCTTCCTTTCTCCCATTTAATTAGGTAACCTTTATGAAAAGCCATTCTGCAGTAGAAATTCTTAGACTTTTTTGGGTCTGTTGAAAGCACAAGCTTTATTGTATTTGTACATATAATCTCTAAAAATTCTGTCTTTAATTGCCGGGTCTTCAGAGACCTACAGAAACACTTTTATGACTTTCAGGATGACTATGCCTATATATAAAGTAGTCTTCATCCATTGTTCACAGCATCTTGGTTCACTTACTTGTGCTTTCAAAGTCTGACACACCCATGGAACTAATTTTTGTATTGACTAAATTTACAAACTGTTATCCCAAAGTCTGCCACACAAAAGGTTGCCTTTATCTGGTTGTGTTCTCTGGAGTAATCTAGAGGAAAATATTACCTTCTATGAATTAGAGGCAGCAGTGAAGGATAAAATCAGTACAGTGCTAAAGTAAGGTCTTGGGTTTACTAGACCATGTAAAAAACTTCGTCTGTTGAGGATATGAGTAGGTAAAGTCAAGGCTGTAAACAGTTTCATATGATGTCGCAGTGTTAAGGGCCAACCATTATTAGGCATCATTATGCTTTACGTAGTGATTGTGTTTTTGATGATTTTAATTCCTCCAAATATGCCACTAAATTCTAGTATTTCAGTATTTGTCTTTATTCCATACTAGATTCTCCCCTTTCCTGAATCATGGTATATATCCCTAGGCCAATATTTTACCCCAAATAGGAGAGTTTTAAAGACCATTTTGGTGCCTGAAAATTATTCCATTATTGATAATATTGACACCTAACAGGATTAGTAATACATTACTTACTCTTATTTGTCTATCTCTAATATTTCTAGTATTTCTCCTTGGTCTTTTAAATGGTATAAAGAATAGATTTTTCTTAGATATTACCCAGCCTCCCTAGAGTTGCCGACCACTGAGTTAAATAATAACTGCTGCTCACCTGGCGGCATGCTGTGTAGAGTTGCCTTGGTGAGAAGTAGTATGATGGCAAGTCATCCCTTCAATCTGTAGAGTCTGTGACTTTTTATTTTGGGCTCACGTTTGAAACCACTTTGTTTTTTTCTGTTTTTATGTCTTAACATATAAACTAACAACTAGAAGTTACTCAGGGCTTTTTGTAACTTAGTTTGAACTTTGACAGGTCATAATTGTCCTCCTTGAGGTGCTTTCCCAATATCCTTGAAGTAAATTTCGTGTTTGCCAAAGAGCCTGATTTAGTGGTCACCCTTCATTTGGCAGCAGCCTATACCACTTCCCTTAATGGACTGTCAGCGTAGATGCCCTGCCCTTCGCTGGCCAAGGACTGAGCATGTAATTCAAGTTACACTTACTAGATATGTTAAAAAGAATAAGAAAATGGAAATTAAATAATATTAAAATCTTTTCTTTTATTAATGGATCAAGTAAGAACAGTATAAACGTCAGATTTGGTGGGCTTGTCAGTGTTTTTAACCCTGTTATGTGACTGTCAAAGAGCTCATGTTTGAAGTAAGAGAGTGTGTCAGGAGTCCTCAAGGCCCCCCCCCCCCAGGTTTGGTAATTGGCTGAGAGAACTCACAGGACTCGGTGTATAGTTGCACTTAGGCTGTGACTTTTTACAACAAAAAGGATACCAAGCGTGATCAGCACAAGGAAAAGATGCTTGGGGTGAAGTCTTGGGGAAACCAGGTGCAAACTTCCAGAGTCTTTGCTCAGTAGTCACACAGGCCATGCTTAATTCTTCTAGAAATTAATTGTGACAACATTTCGCAACTGTTGCCAACAGGAAAGCTTGTTAGAGACACAGCACCCAGGGTTTTTACTGGGGGCTGGTCACATAAAAGCCCCACACTGGGCACATACCCAAATTCTCAACTCTGGGAATCAAAGCGGATGTTCCGCATGCACTGTATTATTTGTATATACAGTTTAGGCTCAGTGAGCCACTCTTATCAATTAATTGTGGGAACCCGCCCGAAATTCAAGTTCCCATAACTTCCCAGATGCCATCCAAGGGCCAACCTTGCAAGTAGGCCAAAAATAGCAGTCAGGCCTGCTGTGTTAGCTCTTTTCTGTAGAGAAGTTTTAGCTTTCACTTTTCTTAGTTTTTACTTTTTGCATTGATAGTTTAATCTCAGATTCTGATTTCTTTGCTAGAACCTTCTTAAGCCACTTTTCTATACTATATTATTTTTATTTATTTATTTATTTTTATTTTAAAATTTTTTGGCTGTACCACACGACATGTAGAATCTTAGTTCCCTGACCAGGATCGAACCCGCACCCCCTGCATTGGAAGTGTGGAGTCTTAACCTCTGGACCACCAGGGAAGTCCCGATATTATATTGTTTTAAATGAGTCTGCTTTCATTGCATTATTTCATTCTGTGTGTATGTTATCTATTTTTTTCATAATCACCATTCTGGCATCTCTCAAGTCTTTAAATGGTAGCCATAATTCCCCAAATTGCTTTTACTTTGGCCGTTCCTACCATAATACCCCATACTATATTGGTCAGGAAACCAAGCAGAGAGTCTGTTAGTTGCTGAATATATCTGTTACAGGTTCCTAGAGAAGTAACCTCTAGGTCATTGGTTTTCAAACTGTGGGGTGCATCAGAGTTCTCTGGAAGACTTGTTAAAACACAGATTGCTGATTCCCTCCCCCAGAGTTTGTAATTCAGGATGCCTGGAGTGGGGCCTGAGAATTTGAATTTCTAACAAGTTCCCAGGTGATGTTGATGCCGTTGTTGCTGGGGACACACTTTAAAAACCTCTTTTCTAGTTTATAACATAATCCACAAATTCATGTAAACAAGCATAATGTAATCTGTAGAATTTACATGTGTGAGCATACCTAACACAATATGCTGAAAGTGAGTGAACAGGTGATGGCACTATTGTCAACTCCTGTGTGTTGTGCACCTGCTACTTTTCTCTCAGGACATTCATAGGACACACAGGCTCATGTATATCAACATAAGAAATGGTATTAGAAAAGCCTACTTTATTATCTTTTTAAAAAATTAATTAATTAAATTTGTTTTTGGCTGCGTTGGGTCTTCGTTGCTGCACACGGGCTTTCTCTAGTTGCGGCGAGCAGGGGCTTCTCTTCGTTGCAGTGCGCGGGCTTCTCATTGTGGTGGCTTCTCTTGTTGCAGAGCACGGGCTCTAGGCATGCGGGCTTCTGTAGTTGTGGCACGTGGGCTCAGTAGTTGTGGCTCGCAGGCTCCAGAGCACAGGCTCAGTAGCTGTGGCGCACGGGTTTAGTTGCTCTGCGGAATGTGGGATCTTCCCAGACCAGGGCTTGAACCCATGTCCCTTGCACTGACAGGCGGATTCTTAACCACTACGCCACCAGGGAGGTCCATCTTTTTAAGGGAAATAAAAGACTTCTTATGTTTTGTGTGCTCAGTGAATCTTCCCCACACCACTTGGAATTTATCATGTCACCGGGATAATCACAGTCCAGTGGATTCTCTCTTTAATATTTTCTTGGGGAAAATAGATTAGCAAGGGAAATGCTAGAATTTAAGGTCTTTATTGGCTTTTCTTTCCAGCTGGGACTGCTTTCTGGAAGGGAATGCCATTGAAATATGTTTCATGACTTCAGTGGAGTCAGTGAATCATAAGTTGGCAGAGTTTATAGCTGGTGGCAAGGTGGGCATGGTCATCATAAAAGATGGCAAGGCGGGTTTGATAATGAAATTCTGAGAATGTTCTGATCTACCTGGGATCCCTAGGTTGTTAATCAACCTAGTAACTCGCTTGGTATAGTTTTTTTAAAAATCCAGGTTTAATAATGAAAATCTGATGTAAGCTATCCTGTTATATATATCCTTGAGATTGAGTCTGTTGAAAGAAGGCAAGAGCCTCAGAGCCCATTGAAAAAAGGCAAGATCGAGTACCCTGGAGGGCCTGTTGTATATCCCTGTATGTAGTGTGACCCCCTCCTACCTGCCTTCACTAATGATACCTTGTGTTCATTTACTTTAAATAGCTGTGCTGTGGGGAAGGGGAAATACTCAGTTCATAAAATGTGGGAGGAACTATTGGATATTGGCTCTAGTGTAATGATAAATTCTGGTGACCCAGAAGACTACCAGTGTGTGATCTAGTAGTAAGACTAGGTGCATGTGGAGAGTCAGGAGATAGAGTTTTGACCTAAGTATATATCTCTACACCTATTTCTCTACACCTAGAGAAAATTGTTTCTCTAGGTGCTAAGTGAATAGATATCCTTAGCAACTAACAGAATCTCCATTTAGTGTGATAGAGTATGGCAGACGTAGCCAACCAAGTAAAGCCATTTGATGCCGCCATTCAAAACTTGAAAGGTGCTGGGATGATGATCAGGAGAAAGACCCAAAACAAAACAAAACAAATCCCTAAAATATTCACACATTAAATATAAGGTATTTAAAAAGTCTCACTTATGTTAATATCATTGTTTATCTTGTGTTGTAGACTAATAACCTGTAATAAAAGAATTCTTTTGATGAGATGTATTGGAAAGTTCTTTCCAGTTTTAGTGATAGTTTTAATACAAATTGAGGCTCCATAGGAGGCAAGGGCCATATATTATTATGATTTCATTCTTTAAATTTACTGTTTTCCTAGAGCAGTTTCAAGTATCTGACTTTGTATTATAATGAAATATATATACTATGGTTAACAAGAACTTAGATAAATTATTCAATAAGTATTCAGTAAGAAAAGAATAGTTAGTAGATTAATAGACTAGGAGTTAATTTTTTCATATTGCAATCTTTCAAAATTGTGGATCAAATTAGTTTTGTGGTTTCTGAGATTTTAATTATAAAGGCTTTGGCAACTCCCCAGCCCCAATCCAAATCATGCTAGCTGGAATATACAGTATTAAATGTGTCCAATTAAGTGTTCTCAGTGTCACAGACCTTGAAGAATTACTTAAAAAAAAATTCTTTTTGACAACATGGCTGAACTTGGAGGGCATTATGCTAAATCAAATAAACCAGACAAAGACAAATACTGCATATTATCACTTATAAATACAATATAAAAAACAAGTAAGTGAATAAATAAATAGATTAATTTGAACTTGTTGGGGGAAAATTCTTTTATCTTTAAGCATTCATTTGGTTTTGTTTGCTCATTTTCTTCAACTAGATAATGACTTTTTGAAGACAGGAAAACTATTTTGTTTTTTGTATATTCTGGGCACCTAGCCACTTTTGATTTGGTTTGATTGATTGATTCATTCGTTCATTCATTCACTTAGTATTTTATTGAGCAGTTATTATTCCTGCCTTTTTTTTTTTCTTTTGGGCTGTGCCTCCAGGCTTGCAGGAACTTAGCTCCCCGACCAGGGATCAAACCGGGGCCCTGACAGTGAAAGCACCGAGTCCTAACAGTTGGACTGCCAGGGAATTTCCTATTCCTGCTTTCTTCCTGGTTAATGCTCTGTTTTTTTCTTCTGATTCGGTAAGATACTTCTAAGTTTTGAAAAATATGAGTGGAAAAAGGAGAAAAGTCTGTTGAAAACAGAAACTTTTTTAAGTATAAATATATTTTTAATAAGCTGATAGGAGTGTAGGGCCAGACCTATATAGTAAAGGCTTATAAGTTGATTTTTAAAAATTGAGAACCAGAGGTTGTTTTTTCACTGCTGTCTTCTGATGCTACTAATGCTGTAATAGTGACCTGATGACCTTGAATAGCTTTTTAAAAAATAATCTGGCTTTTCCATGGGAAGGGTAACCAAAATGTAGATAAATAATGGTTTCCTCTGTGGAAGAAGCAGGGTCAGTGGTGTTGGGAGTTTTACAGTTGGCAGTAATCTCAAGAATGCTTTATTATGATGTTTCTTTCACATCTTAAACATTCATTAAAATATTTCTGTATTAAATAATAAAGTTTGGATTGCCATAAGAAATCTGTTTTTTTACTTTGTAGGTCCATATTTCATTATTCCTTATTGATCTTCTAGGATTTTGTATATTGTGACAATTTAGCTTAAAATTTTAAACTGGAATTGGTTTAATATTTGTATGAATAGGATCTAAGTCCTAAATATCCCCGGACATTGTGGATGTTCAGTAAATGTTTGTAGAATTGCAATTACATTTTATGTCTTCTTAGATACGTTTCTGATGGGTTTTAATTAGGGCTTTTTTGGTTACAGGTAATAGAAACCACCTCAGATTATCGAAAGCAGAAAAGAGAATTTACTTTATGGATACTGAATACCCACGAGCAGAAAGTCCAGTCAGGTTCGAGGAGAGATTTAAGTTTTGGAAAGCTAAGAGGAACTAAGGCTAGCTGTTCTCTCAGTCACTCAAAGGATACAGTCTCGCATGTGTCCCTTTTTTTCTCTGCATGTCTGTTTGTTCTTTTCTTTTTATCGCTCTTCCTCTCTCTCGTTATAGACCGGTTTTCTCTCCTTCTCACTACGCATGCCAGAAAATGGCTAACACAGGCTGTATCACCTTGCTCTACTAACAATTTGATTAGCATTTCAGCTTTGAATTTTTAGGAGAGAGAACCGCTTTGGCACAGTTTGGATCAGATAGATAGCTGATGATCTGTATAGTCCACTTCTTGTCAGCAAAGTGTATTGCTGGAGCATAGCTCTTTGTTAAGAGAAATAATCTAGTAGTGGGTGCTTGTCACAACTTATTCTTTATGAAGCTATGTGAACTTTTTTTCACTGTAAAAATTTGGTCATCTGAGAAGTTATAAAGCGCATTCTAGATTTATCAGCATATGACATTTTATGTATAACAAGGTCACAACTTTATGATATATGATATATGATATATTTATATATCATATATTTATATGTGATATATTTATATGATATATTTATATTATATAATTTATTTATGATATATATAAATACAAATTATATGTTTATTATATTACTGTTATCAACCACACTTTACAAATGTGAAGCTAGGCTCAGAGAAGTTAAAGACCATGTCCCAAAGGTCACCTAGCTAGTACATTACAGATGTGGAGTTTGAACCCAGATACTCTGATTCCAGAGCTCATGCTTTTGAATTCTCAATTTATAAGATGCCTCCCAATATAAGGTGTTTTTGAAATATAAATAATTTTTACCTTAAGAGAAATCTCATTTAGCAGGGCTTAACTAATGCCTGACATTTTTTGGTTCAATAAATGATTACTGAATTCCTCCTATACGTAGGTGCAATTCTAAGACCAGGACATCCAAAGATAAATAAGATGCTATTTCTGCCTTAAGTTGCTCAATCCAGGAGAGAAGACAGATACAAATCACTGAAATGCAGTGTGAAACTTTCACCTTTACAGAATGATTGTATCCATTTGGGACAAGCAAAGCCAGTATATAGCATGGCAATGAGTATTGTAGCATTGGTTACCAAAGGGGTTAATACATGAGGGCTCTGAAATTAGAGTGAATTCTGTGACTTAGAATATTTATTACCTACCGTACTCCATGGGTCAATTTCTTTTGGTCACTAGACAAAGAATGGATAGAGTTTCAAACGATTGGAGGTTACTGTTTCCTTTTGATGGCTTCTTTCAAGGTCATATTCTTCTTTTTTCTTTTTGGCGGCATGGCTTGTGAAAGCATGGAGCCCTAACCTCTGGACTGCCAGGGAATTCCCAAGGTCATATTCTTTTTTTTTTTTTCTTTTTGCGGTATGCGGGCCTCTCACTGTTGTGGCCTCTCCCGTTGCGGAGCACAGGCTCCGGACGCGCAGGCCCAGCGGCCATGGCTCACGGGCCCAGCCGCTCCGCGGCATATGGGATCCTCCCAGACCGGGGCACGAACCCGTATCCCCTGCATCGGCAGGCGGACTCTCAACCACTGCGCCACCAGGGAGGCCCCCAAGGTCATATTCTTGAGAATATAAAACTGAACAAAAGCTTGGTTGGTGGCCCACACAGCCATCAAGTGGGAAAATAGCCATAGCTACATTAGTGGTATAAGGGGTCCAGATCTCTGTGTGAGGCCTAGTCCTCTGGCCACAGGAGGAAATATACATACATGGAGTCCTGTGAGCTACAGAGTGATTGGTGGTGCAAAGCTGTGTCTTGCTCATGGGCAATAGAGCAGGAGCAGAGTCTGAGCAGATTGTGGAACAGGACTTTTATGTTTCTTGGTTGTTGGTCTGTCGTTTCCCAGCTGCTTGAAAGAAATGGAGAAAAGCAGTATGAGATTGAACCGAATATAAAATTGCCAATATTTGACCTTTTTTGATTTATGAAAAATAGCAATTTCATGTGGTTTAATCTAATGTTTGCTGAGTGTTTACTCAGGACCTGTCAGTCTCCTAAAGATTCTAAATATGCTACCTAATTTAATTTAAAACTTGCAAGCACCCTACAAGATCAGTCTACAGAGAAGAAGCCAAAAACCAAACTGGTGAGGTGACATACCCAAAGACAGATAGTTATTAAGTACATGAATTGCAGTCTCTCTGGTTCCGAAGCCAGAGAATGTGCAAATTTGTACATTGAGCAGTTCAGGTAGACAACAACCATTCTGAAATCATGTAACAAATAGGAGATGGCTTGTATCTGGAGAGCCAGTGAACCAAGACCCAAACTGCAAGTCCACATGGCCAGATGTAAATCATAACAATGCCAGTTTATGGTTTTTCTTTGTGCTTCTGATTTTTGAACTGGCTGCACCACTAATTTCCAGATTATTAAAGTTTAAATATTATAAATAAGCAAGGTATGTTCTGAGAACGATGTTACGCTAATGCAGATTCATTTGAATAAGGTTTTTTTTAAAAAAATAAATTTATTTAATTTTGGCTGTGTTGGGTCTTCGTTGCTGCGCGCCGGTTTTTTCTAGTTGTGGGGAGTACTCTTCTTTGCGGTGCGTGGGCTTCTCATTGCAGTGGCTTCTTTTGTTGTGGAGCATCTGCTCTAGGCGTGCAGGCTTCAATAGTTACGGCGCACGGGCTTCAGTGGTTGTGGCACACGGGCTTAGTTGCTCCGTGACATGTGGGATCTTCCCAGACCAGGGCTTGAACCCGGGTTCCCTGCATTGGCAGGCAGGTTAGGTTTTGTGTTTTTTTTTTTGGTGGTACACAGGCCTCTCACTGTTGTGGCCTCTCCCGTTGCGGAGCACAGGCTCTGGACACGCAGGCTCAGTGGCCATGGCTCATGGGCCCAGTCGCTCCGCGGCATGTGGGATCCTCCCGGACCGGGGCACGAACCCGTGTCCCCTGCATCGGCAGGCAGACTCTCAACCACTGCGCCACCAGGGAAGCCCCGGCAGGCAGGTTCTTAACCACTGCGCCACCAGGGAAGTCCCTTGAATAAGGTTTTCTGATCTTACTAGCAAGATTACAAATAAGTTTAACCTCTTCTAAGGGCAAAATAAATTGGCTATCTTTGTGTTAAAAGTGCCTTTGCTTTTTTGGCACATAGAATAATGTTTTAAATACAGGAGGCACTTAATAAATGTTCTTCCCAATATACGTCTCTCTTACCTCTTTGCTGATGATGAACATTCTAGTTAAAATGTCTTTTGTGAGTTATTTAAGTTTCCAGGAATATGCAGACAGTCCTCTGTTAATATCTGTGAATATGTAGGTATCTCTCTGGTTGATAGATGTGGGTCTAAAATTTACTTATAAATAATTTGTAGTTCCATCTCCCAAAGTGACTTAAATTTTAGGAAGAAAACTAAGAAATATATGTACCATCCAGAGAAGATTTTTGTGTTTGGGGGAAAGGGTTGTTTTTTTTTTTTTAATATTCAAGAACTTTTATAATCCAGTTTAAAAAAAATTAGTAACTCAGACAGGTAAAGAACATAAGTGAGCAATTCATAGGAAAAATATGCACATGCCCAATAAATACACACTATTTAAAAATTATTTTCATGTAATTTCAAATTTACAGCACAAAGAATTCATATAATCTATGTATGTATACAGATATATGTATCCGTTCTTATTATCTTCAGACTTTTTGAGAGCAAGCTGAAGACACGATGTCCTGTCATCCCTAAATACTCCGGAATGTAATCTCCCCAAAAAAGGACACTGTTCTACCTATTCTGCATTCACCTATCTAAATCAGGAAATCAGTATTGGTATGATACTACCATCCTATTCTCAGGCCCCTTTTAAATTTCACCAACTCTCCTCATGTCTCTTTTTCCATTTGACCTATACTCAATCCAGGAATTCACGTTGCATTTGATTATCACATCTCTTCAGACTGCTTCAGTTTGAAACTCCCAGTTTTCCCTGTATTTCATGTCCTTTAGAGTTTTAAGGAATACACGCCTTACATTCTGTAGATCTAATTTTTCTCATTGTCAAAGTTATTCTTGCCAGGTATACCACAAAAACGATGTGCTTTTGTCCTCAGTGCATCACGTCATTCCAAAACTGATAATTGAATAGTATTCCAGGAATATGCCAGTATCCTGTTCATCAAACCTTCACTCATCAGTTTAGCATCTATTGAGAACTCTGTGAAATCAGTCACCTTCATGATGATTGCTGAAAGATGATTCTCTGTTTCCATCATTCCTGCTATATTTATTAACATTTTACTGTAAGGAAGAGCTTTCTTCCTTCTGCATTTTCCTTTTTCTGCATTTATTTATTTATTCATCATTCATTCATGTGTTTGTCAATATGGACTCAGGGATGCGAGTTTTACTGAATGGGTTATAATTTATATAAATTATATAATTTATTATATAAATTACAGTAGAATACACACATCTTGAGTCATTCAGTTTTGACATACACATACATTCCTAACAGGATAACAGGACAACCAATATTTTTTTTGGTGCTCAAACTTTCCCCCCGTTTGGCCAGTAGTAGCCCTTCAAGGTGGCTCCTGTGTTTCTCTGAAGTGTCTGCATTATTTTTTGAGCATTTCCTTACTTTCTGGCACAAGATATTTTACATTCTTCTTGTACATTCCCTGCCCAACTTTGAAATTAGCCATTTCTCCAAGGATTCCTGCTTCCTTTTAATGTAGGATGGGTTTTAGAAATCAGGATATACGCCACTGATATGCTGTTTGTTTTTTTTTCAACTTCTGACATTTTCATTTAACACATTGATTATGTTTCCATGTCAGAGGAATCAAATGCCGCCAGGGAAGTGGTAGAGTGGCTCTTGTTTCCCACTTGGGGAGCCTGAAAATCAAAAAAGTAAAAGTAGTCCGAGTTGAGCTGTCAGTTGTTCTTAGTGGACAGAGTTAGGAAAATATATGGATGTATATATGCACACACACAGACATACAAATATATATGCATATACACATAGACATCTATAACTACGTGTTCATTTTTCTGTGTGTGTGTATATATAATACATATGTATATATATAATATCTATGTTGTATATATATAATATAACCATGAATTCATATTTCTAATTCCATTCCAATACCTTAGACTTCTTTTAGCCTTGCCCCTTCCTTTTAAATTTCTTTGTCAGTGAGAAAAATGGCCCCAACTATCCTCAGTATGTTTACTTACTTGATCATTCAGTTTACTTACTTGGCCACTGTAACAAATCTTCCAACCCTGCTGCTCATTTCCTCTGTCCCTACTTAACTCCCAGAATGTTCTCAGCCACAGAGCCTGCCTGTGCTTCCATGTGGCTCCCCCAGCCTCCTCCTCACCACCTTGTATACTCAGCATCTGTCCCTTACCTCCTGTCCCCAGTACTGACCCCTCACTACCCCATGTCCTTAAAGCGACATGAAAAGGTGGAGAGGGAATGGCTCCAGAGAAGATTTTAAAGTTAGATTGCACAGTTTCTTTATTTCTTCAATGTACTCATTTTTTGGTATTCCCTAAAAAATTACGTATTTTAGTTTTAAGCTTAGTTTTAAAATCATGTACCCTTTGGTATATAGATGCGTTTTTCGTTCATTCATCTGTTGGAATTATCCGCATTATTGTTTTAATGCCTCCTTGGGATTGTCATAAACAAATAGATTGTTTTCATAGATTTATTGTCACACTGTGTGTTTAAATACATTTATTTAGTGAGGATTTTAGCATCAAATTTAATATCTTGTGTTCTGATTCTCTTGGCTGCATTGGCACTGCCTTAGTAACCAATTTGAATGCTTACTGTTTTTAAAAACCTACCTCAATAAAATGTCACCAAGCATGTTTTGCTTTTTAAAAAATAGATCTTGAATAACTGAATATTTCTTAGTCAGTGTCAACATTAGCCGTTTGGAGCATTGATTCAACTGTTATCTTTCTGAAACTTGTATATTAGGTGTACTGTAGCCCAAGGCACATTAGAGATTACTGTTGATTCATTTGGGTACTTATATATTTCCATGGCATTTTGGCTTCTTGAAGGTTTATTATCCACCAATATCTAATTTAAAAATTGCTTATGCTTTTAGTGTTTCCATGGAATTCAATGGTTTTTAGGTGCCAGTTAGGACATTTGGTAGATTGACTAGAAAAATAAATGCTTAAGCAATGCTGGGATAAGTATGAGGTAATTGTTGCCTTGACAACTGGAAAACTGTTACGTTTGCTAAACAAAGGGATGGTAATATAGTAGTTTAATTTCTTTTTTGGCATGGAGGTGCTATATAAAAACATTTTATTTTAGCCTCTGAGATGGTCTGTATTTTTGACCAAAATGAGAAAAGCAGAACAAAAAGAGAAGGTAAGAGTTTTGTTTTGTTTGTTTTCCCCTGGTGATATACATGTACATACACCTAACAGGGGGAATCTTGGTAAACCTGCTGGCATGATTCTTTTTATATCTCTGCATTGCATCAAAGTACAGTAGCCTCAGAATAGGTGTGTATAGTCTTGATTTTGTCTTTCTGCCACACTAAAAGACTGTGATAGACTTTATGGAGCATCCCCACAAACACTTTACCTCTCTTGCTACTAGAATTCAACTTGATTACTTTATTTCTGAATTGAATAGGGGGATAATATTTTAAACACCCCTCCCCCCATATACACAATTATACTGGCATCTGTTCTGTTTATGTGGGATCTCTTTGGTGTAGGACTCAAATTTTTTTTAAACTCACAATTATACCCCACATTATTGAGTAATAATAACAGCCTTTATTTGGTATTGTATGCTGGGGTCTGTTCTAACAAGCACTTCACATGTAGCAAGCATTTCAGTCTTCATCCCTGTGAGATAGTCACTATTTATTATATCTAGAGGCAAGGTCATCTGTCTACTAAGTGGTAGATTTGAACCTAAGCATCTGATTCAAGAGCCTGTGCTCTTAATTACTGTATTATACTGACTCTCATTAGTAGAGTCATTCCAAGTGCACTGAAGAATATAGGTAAGTATTAATATGAACGTTCAAAATAACCCATAATCCCAGTCACTACAGATTATAATACTTTGAGTATTATAATTGAGTTGATAACTGTGGGAGTCACATTATGAATATATAGGGGAGTTACTGTACAGTTCTGTCTTTTTTATAAGGTTGAAATGTTCCTTAGTATACATTTTAAAAAGCAAAGGCTACATGCCAATTGTAAAAAACAAAAAAGGAACTTTGTTTTTTTTAGAAAAAAAACAGGAAGGCATACTTTGGATAAAATATTTTTATATACATAACCCTCCTTTCCACTCCCTTTCTCATAGGTTAATCCCTCTTTAACAGTTGTTATTATCTTTAATATGTATGCTTTTTCTATATGTATAGTATAACATATATATTTTTATTTCTGCATTTCTAGAAGAAGAAAAAGTATAATATTTTAAAGACATATACATAGTACCAATTATCCTGTATTATGTTCTCATTAGATTTAATGCTAAAAAATATTGTATTCTGAGGAGTACTGACATTAGTTGAAAAAGTGAGAAAAGTGGTTTAACTTTCTCTTTACACTGACTTATGATGAGCAATCATTTAAAATGAGGTTTTGCCTTTCCCATTTTAAAAAGGAAAAAAGGAGGAGGTGCCAAATCTGAATTTACATTGGTTTAATGACTTATTTGCCCACTCTCAGTGTTTCATAATAGTAATTGTGAATAATTAAATACTTCTGGCATCATAACTGAGTACTTTCTAATACTGGCCCCATTTTCCTGTAGTGGAAACTGAAGTTTAGGGAGGTTCAGCAGTCTATAAAGACGCATGTAGTTAGCATAGGAATAGAGCTGGGGTTAGGACCTTGTCTTTTGCTTTCAAAAACTGTGCTATGTTAGTCTCACATTACACTAATGATAGAGTGATAATTTATGGTCTGCTAAAATTACATACAGAAATATGACCATGTAGGTTGTGAGTTTCATTTGTTTTTTCTGTAGAAATTCATACTTTGGTTAGCATAGTTTCACTTCTAGACAATTACGTGTCTCAGAGTATCCTATTCTGACCATCTTTGTAATAACCTTAGTCCTTTGACATAGGCATGTTAAACAAATGTATACAGAATTCAGATTATTTTATTCATCTAATCATGAGAAATTAGGGACAGAAAAGTAACTTACCTAAGATGATACAAAAAAATACAGGCAGAAATTAAGATCAGAACATAGACCTTTGCTTTTCCTATGCTCTTTTTGAGAAATTAACCCTGCTCTAACAATGTATTTAGCAGGTTTTTGTTAGACTTTGGCTTCTCTTTGCAAGTATTTTTGTAACAGACATTTTCTTTATATACCTTGCTGATTCCTCTTCATGTGTTCTAGTTTGAAGGAAGGAAAATATTACCCTTCAAAAATAATAATTTCCCCTCATGATATTTGAGCTAATTATTACTCTTTTCTGTCAACATGGATTTTCATGTTAGTAAGGATGTAGGATGGGCTTAGTTTTGGGGGAAAAGTTCCCTTTCTCAAATTCAAGATGAATAAGTCTGTTCATTAAGCATGTTTATAGTTTGCTTGGGTTGGAATGTTGCCAGTGTTTGATATTGAATATTAATGAAAAGAATACATATATGGGTTTCTGTATACTAGTAGTCTAAATATATTACTATCCTATTCCCCCCGCCCCTTTTTGGTTCAAAATTCTCTATAATAAAAGTACCTAAAAAGCTTATCACTTCTTAAATATTTATTTGTTCCTGAGTAGGCACAAACATGCACTTTTAGATGATCTCTTTTTCTCTTCTACATTTCAGAATTTCTTGTTCTACATTTCAGAATTTTACTGGCTAATAAGGCAGGAAGTGTTAATGGGAGAGGTTGCAAGTTGTGGAGAGTAATGAACCTTATGGTCATGAAGAGTGCCTCTCCATTTGGGCTTGTTTAGCAGTAACACACAATACCAGTTGAACCACAAAGTGGATTGATATCTTTTGGAAATTTTCCTAAAATTTCTGGGTGAAGTGCTGTGAGTCCCTTTCATATTCTTTTTTTTTTTTTTTTTTAGCGGTACGCGGGCCTCTCACTGTCGCGGCCTCTCCCGTTGCGGGGCACAGGCTCCGGACGCGCAGGCTCAGCGGGCCATGGCTCACGGGCCCCGCCGCCCCGCGGCATGTGGGATCCTCCCGGCCCAGAGCACGAACCCGCATCCGCTGCATCGGCAGGCGGACTCTCAACCACTGCGCCACCAGGGAAACCCCCTTTCATATTCTTGCTAAAATAAAGCCACTAGCTTGTCTGGAATTTATTCAAAATTTTGACCTGGGAAGATGATATTTTAAGAGGGCTAATCTGTAAAGTAGAAATGCATTTATTAACTTTAGGTGCAAGAGCAGTACAAAGTTACCAAATCGTAGTTAATGAATGATATCAACAGATTTTAAAAGTAATAATGCAGAAAAATGATTATCTTTCTATGAGGTTACACTTCTGTTACAGCATAAATAAATTGAAATATAGGCATTTTCCTAAGTAGATTTAAGAAATCATATACTTGATGTGTTTTGAGTGTTGTTTTTTTAAATACTGTTCATGAAATACATAGAATGTGAGGCAAATGGCCATTAAGGAGGGTGACCTGATATTTCTAGTTGTAGCACCATTGCTTTGGTTTGTGATACCTCCCCACCTTTCAAAAAGTTATTAAAATTATTTGATATATTTATGGTCACTTTTGTTATAGCATTAGAATTTTTTTTTGAGATAAATCTCTTCTAGGGGTATTAACTACAACTATTAGGGATGAATTTATTTTAAGATCCAAATGAAATTGATATATTCATTATTTATTGCTGTATAACAGCATTTTTCCACCTTACGGTCTGTGGAATTTCTGCAGGATGTTAATAGATGTTAATTTAAGAAAGGTTCTTTGGGGGCTTCCCTGGTGGCACAGGGGTTAGGAGTCTGCCTGCTGATGCAGGGGACACGGGTTTGGTCCCTGGTCCAGGAGGATTCCACATGTCATGGAGCAACTAAGCCTGTGCGCCACAACTACTGAGCCTGTGCTCTAGAGCCTGCGAGCCACAACTGCTGAAGCCCACGTGCCACAACTACTGAAGCCCATGTGCCTAGAGCCCGTGCTCTGCAACAGGAGAAACCATCTCAATGAGAGGCCCGCGCACCATAGCGAAGAGTAGCCCCCGCTAGCTGCAACTAGAGAAAGCCTCCATGTAGCAACGAAGACCCAATGCAGCCATAAATAAATAAATAAATAAACAAACAAACAAACAAATAAATAAAATCTATTTAAAATTTTTAAGAAATAAAAAAAGGTTCTTTGGACAAATAGATTGGGAAATGATGAGGCAGAGTAGGAATTCATTCAATGAACTGATTTTCCCAAACTCCCAATTCTTTTTCTTTCTGGTGGAGCATCTTGGAATATTAGTATTTCTTATAAAACACTTTGGGAAAAGTTACTTACATAATCTTTCTTTGGCTATAGAATTGATTAATATAAGTAAAACTCCTTAGAAATATAGATCCTGTGCAGAAAAGTACCTGATTATAAAAAAAGAGCAGCTAGATTAGGACTATTAAAAATTAAATCACAAGTGAGGAAACTTAATATTTATTGTAGACAGGAAATGAACAGTGAACTCATGCCAAAGCAGTTGAGACATTTTGGCTGATTTTTTACTTCAGATTTTTCAGACTGGACTTCTTCATGTAGTTTTCACCAGTAGTTTGAATGCATGTGGGTTTCCCCCACCTCTTTTATGCTGTTCTACCTTAGCATTGTCTAGATAGGGATATACAAAGCTATTCTGAATTTGGGTGGCTGCCAAGATATAGCCTAAATATTAAAAGAAATTTTCTTAGACTGAGTTTTAAGGATCTGCCTTTTCTTTCAGTGGTCATTTAATAAAAACTTTTGAATGAATGGGTAGATGGAGGGGTGGATGGAATGATCTACTTGGACCATATGTATTTTATATAGAGAAAAAAGATGGCTTTATCTTTTATAGATGTACATTTTAGTACATTTAAATAGGCTTTATGATATGTATTTTACTTATTTTTAAGTTAGAGTATTTTATAGATTGTTAACAATACATTCATCTATTACAACTTTTATAGCCGTAACAGGATTAGATCTGCCATTCTGAGGTCTGATTTTGGGAGAGAACTAGAAAGTTTAAATCTAATTATATTTGCATTTTAGGCCCTTGATGAACCTCCCTACTTGACAGTGGGCACTGATGTGAGTGCTAAATACAGAGGAGCCTTTTGTGAAGCCAAGATCAAGACAGCAAAAAGGCTTGTCAAAGTCAAGGTACAGTATATGTAGATTTTCTAAATTCTATGTTTAGTATAAACATATATTTGATGCTTAAACTTTTACTGGTAAGTATATCTAAGAATTTTTTTCTTCTGCAAGATGAGTTTTTAGTTTCTAGGAGTAATGATTGTAAAAATACCTGAAAACAAAGCATTACTTGTGATTTTATTCCAATTGGAATGAAGTTAGATGATCACAGTTGGTATTTTGAATGCCGTTTCGCTACAGACTTGGTATTGTTCGTACTGTTAGCCTTTCAGAGCTGGAAAGGACCTTAGAAGTCATGTAGTTTAATTCCTTAATTTTATTGTAAGAAAAATGAGGCTCAGTAAAGGGTTAGTGATTTCTCCAAGGCCATTGTGGCAAATTAGTGGCAGAATGGGAATTACCATAGTACATCAGTTTTAAGACTCGCCCCCCCCATTTTAACCATGAAATTGAGATGTGATTTATAATTGATGATGGTAGATCTAGTTGTTGGTTCCTTATCCTCTACTTTTCTTGAAAAATCTTCCTAATAACTGTTAATTATTTATTGAGTGGAAAACTGCAGGAGGGAAGGAAGAGGGGGATATGAGAATAACCCGATCTCTATTTTCAAGGGGCTTATAATCCACATTAGCAGATACCCTGTAAAATACTGGTTTGAACATCACTGGTTAAACAGGCCGTAGAGATTTTGTACCTCAGGGGAGCATGTCAGAGTCTTTTCTGGAACTTCTTCCATGCTTGTATGCTTAGGTTCCTTCCTGACGCATGGATATGTTGAAAAAAGCTTCCTGGGTGATTCTAATTTACACTGCCAATTAAGAACCATTGTGATAAGGCCTTTAAATTAACCATAAGCCTGTAGGATGCTGTTCTTAGCCCCCCACCCTGTCTTTAGTTTTCACATGCTTGGTGCACATGAGCTCTTATAGTGGCCTTTCCTGTTCCCAACTTCATATAGTGGTGTTCCCTGAGCACTCATTTTTTGCCATTACTGTCTTAGAGATGAAGAGAAAGCTTTTTATCAGTTTTCTCAGTCTTTCAGACAGAGCTACTGCTAGCACATGTAACACCTTAACATGGATTAGGCAAAAATCTCTCCCTGCTGGTAGAGACCCTCCTTAGCAGAGCTTGGCCTACAGATAACACTTTTGTGCTGGTTAGAAATGGTGTTCCTTTGGGCAGGAGCAGTCTTACTCCAGGACCCATGCTTCACTGGATTTTAGATGTGATTTATAATCTCAGCTGGGTGTCTCTGTAATGAATGAACCAGCAAAATGACACATAGCAGTCCTGCCATTTCTTGCTCTCATTGAAAGGAAGAAAACAGTCTATACTGCTTTTGCTGATGGCACAGAGTGCCAGCCAGTACCTTGTGCCTTGTGTCTTATAAGTAGTGGCTATCTAAAATTTGTTGTTAGTTTTTTGGGCTGCTCTAAAAATCTTTTTATAATTCAAAGCTAATGATTTTCTCAACAGATAAGGTAGTATATTTCTATATCAGTTTAATTAGCTTATGATTCAGGGTTAATACATTTTTCTGGGGAAGAAGAACAACACTTCTTCCCCATCTGTTTTCATTTATTGAGCATTTACTACATGCCAAGCACGATATCAGGTATTGAAACTGTAATATTAAGACTTGGTCTCCATTCTTAAGTGGCTTACAGCCTAGTGAATGACACAGATATCTAAATACATAATTTAAATAAAGCATAGTAGTGTGTTGTGTGAGACAGAAATACCTGGGATGCTGTGAGTACAGGACATCTCCTTTCATAGCTGGTTTGTGACCCTGTTACCTAAGTTGATTACCACACATATCAGATAAGACCATATTAATGGTTCAAGCTCTGTAAGAACTCTTGCTTTGTATAAGGAAAACAACCTTTTCTATACTGAGTACTGGAAGCTGTTTTGTTTTTTACCAACTAGTTAAATATTTAAACTTGATCCCTTTATTTTAACTTACCTCACATCTGGTTTCCCATTCTCTGATTTCTGTACTGATACAGAGGGAGAATACAGTAAAGTTCTGGATCTAGTTGGCCTGAGTTTGCATCTCAGCTCCACCATGGTACTAGTTCTGTGATCTTGGACCAGTTACTTACACTTTCTGTTCCTCAGTTTTCTTATCAACAAAATGGGAATAATCATACCTACCTAATATGGTTGTTGTGGAGATTAATATGTTTGATGCTTGAGCCTGATACTTGGCTGTCAGTAAGTGTTTTTTGCTACTGCTTATTATTGAGAGGCCTTCACAAAATGGTAGAGTACCTAATAGCCTAAGATTGCCACCTCTTTTTTCCTCATTTTTAGGAAAAGAAATTATACAATTAAACTCACAACTAATAGTATTAAATAAAATACGATATGTAAATCATCAAGTAAATTAGTCTAGGAAGTTGTCAGTTAAATAATAAATTTTTCAGTTAATCTACTTAGGGATTGAGATATTATATAAACTAGGCAGCCGTTTGTTTAGATTAGTCATAATAAAAATGAATTCATGCATTAACGAGCTTGTGTTGCTTTTTTTTTCTTTTTTGGTGGCTAATTAAATTTATAATCTTTAGGTAACATTTAGACATGATTCTTCAACAGTGGAAGTTCAGGATGACCACATAAAGGGCCCACTAAAGGTAATTCATTTATTTATTCATTATTACTTCTAATGTTTCAGTGGGAAACAGTAATTATCTCAGTCTTTTAAAAAATTCATTGGTTCCTCTGTTATTGAGTTGATAAATGTGTAATTCTCTCTGAATAGACGAATAGAAAAAAAGTAGACTTAGTGTTCAATAAAACCTATATGACAGTAAAACCTGTGTTCAGAAGTGAAATGAACATCAAGGAAAAACTGATTGCTTTTTATTTACTCATCTGTTTTGGTCTCACCATGTTTCATTTATTAAAAGGTACAATTTCCAGAAATAATAGGTGGTGAACTAGGGATCAAGTGATGTAAGTTCCATGATGATGTGAAAATTGAGAAAACAAAACAAATCCTCAGAGCTTTTAATTCTTTGAAGCAACTACTGGCATATGAAATTGTTAAAGGGTCATCAGGCAGTTATAAGTGATAAATATTTTCATATATACAGATAGTTTCATTTCTTTGCATTAGTTTTCATTGGCCAGTGAAATTAGTTCTGCTTTACTTTCCACTAGTGAGCAAGCTAAAAGGAATGTGCGGGTAGCCACTGTGTGCTGTTTGGTCCTTTAGAATGTCTGAAGTGGACATTGGCCTAGCGGGGTGAATTTTAAGAAATGCTAACAGAATTGAAGAGACATTTGTAGATGCAAGAAAAATCCTTTCCTAATGAAGCTGTACTTTTCAGAGAACTAGATAGGTGTGTGTATCTGCCAGTTTTTGTTGGTGGTTGATTTAAAAACTTTTAATTGGATCCCAGGGCATTAGTACCTTGCATATATAGTAGGCACTATGGAGGACTAAAACTTGTACGTTTTTTTAATCTTGCCTTGTGAAAATTATTTTCCACCCTTTCTGTTTTATAGGTGCCATTTTTTTCAAATTTATTTATTTTATTTTTGGCTGCGTTGGGTCTTCGTTGCTGTGTGCAGGCTTTCTCTAACTGCGGCGAGCGGGGGCTACCCTTCATTGCAGTGCGCGGGCTTCTCATTGCAGTGGCTTCTTTTGTTGCGGAGCACGGGCTCTAGGCATGCGGTCTTCAGTAGTTGTGGCTCATGAGCTCTAGAGTGCGGGCCCAGTAGTTGTGGCTCCCGGGCTTAGTTGCTCTGCGGCATGTGGGATTTTCCCGGACCAGGGCTTGAACCTCTGTCTCCCCTGCATTGGCAGGCAGATTCTTGACCACTGTGCCACCAGGGAAGTCCCTATAGGTGCCATCTTTAATTTTACGTGCACATGTATATCACTTGTAGGGACAAAAGGACAAAAACATGCACATGTATAATTTGATGTTAACCGCCATTTATTTAGCACTTATTAGTATGTGCTAGTACTGTGCTAAGTCCTCTGCACATATTATCTTATGTAATTTTCATAATAGCTCTTTACAGAAGAGGAAACTGTGAAGGGAGGTGGGAGGTAAAGTACTCTGGCTGAAGTCTTACAGCCAGTAATGGCAGACAAAGTTCTGATGGACTCACAGCCTGTCATTGAAGCATTGTGCCCCCTGGATGATCAGAACACACACATCTCCATGCCTTATTTGTGTTTTTGCCTCATAAGCACACCAGCGTAGCTCTTCGCTGCCTGACTGCCCTGTTCACCTGGCACAGGCTAGCTGGTACCAACTACAAAACATGTTCAGTGTTGCAAGGGATAGGAAAGACAATTACTTTGTATCCTCTAGCCATCTTTCTCTCCTATTGCTCTAGCCTCTTTGATTGTGGCATAGTTGGTTTATTTTTCTTGTTTTGTTTTTCTTATTTATTAAAAATTTTCTTTGTTTTTGATTAGGGCTTAGGACCATTTTGATTTTGATGTATGCAAGTGTATTAAATTTCGGTCTCAAAATTGTTAAAATATTTCTCTTGCCTATGGAGGTTTTTTTTGTATATAGATTTTGAATTGTTCCCTAATGTACTTTGTGGCTTTCCATCAGCTGATAGAAAGTATTAGCATTTATGTTTCTCCTAGAGGAAATAAACTTCCCATAGTGATGGTCATTTGATCTCAATATATTTTCAGTGAGTTCACATGAAAATAATACTAGACCACTTGAGTATTAAATTTAAAAAAATGTACTATATATTTAATGATGGTAGTCCCTGGTGGTCCAGTTGTTCAGACTCTGCGCTTCCACTGCAGGAGTCCTGGGTTCGATCCCTGGTTGGGGAACTAGGATCCCGCATGCTGCACGGCGTGGCCGAAAAAAAAAAAAGAAAAAAGAAAGTTCTGTTAATTCCTCAGCATTTCCTTCCCTCTTTTGGGCATTGTGTGGGGCTGACAGTCTCTTCTGTGAACAAGTTTATTTTTGTTATCACTGCAAAGACCATATACATTTTATTTTTAATTGAGGTGTAACTGACATATAACATTATTATTAGTTTCAGGTATACAACATAATAGTTCAATATTTGTATGCATTGCAGAAGGATCACCACATTGTCTAGTTAACATCCATCACCATACATGGTTATAAAAAATTTTTTTCTTGTGACGAGGATTTTAAGACTTACCCTGTACTTTCAGACATGCAATACAGTGTTCTTGACTATAGTCACCATGCTGTACATTACATCTCCATGACTTATTTATTTTATAACTGGAAGTTTGTAGCTTTTGACCCCTTCATCCATTTTGTCCACCTGCACTTCCTTCCCAGCTCTGGCAACCACCAGTCTGTTCTGTGTCTATGAGCTTGGTTTTTTGTTTGTTTTGTTTTTTAGACTCCATGTATATGTGATATTGTATGGTATTTATCTTTTTCTTACTGATTTATTTCACTGAGCATAATGCCCTCAAGGTCCACCCATGTCGTTGCAAATGGCAAGATTTCATTCTTTTTTATGGCTGAATTATACGCACGTGCGCTTGCATGCACACACACACACACACACACACATCTTTATCCATTCATCCATTGATGGATACTTAGATTGTTTTCATATCTTTGCTATTGTAAATAATGCTTCAGTGAACTTGGGTGTGCGTATATCCTTTTAAATCAGTGTTTTCATTTCCTTTGGATAAATACCCAGAAGTGAAATTGCTGGATCATACAGTAGTTCTATTTTTAATTTTTTGAAGACCTTCCATACTGTTTTCCATAGTGGCTGCACCAATTTACATTCCCACCAGCAGTGCACGAGGGTTTCCTTTTCTCCAACATCCTGGCCAACACTTTTACTTCTTGTCTTTTTGATAATAAGCCATTCTCATTAGGTGTCAGGAGATATCTCATTGTGGGTTTGATTTGCATTTCTCTGATGATTAGTGATATTGAGCATTTTTCCATGTACTTGTTTGCCATCTGTATGATTTCTGTGGAAAAATGTCTATTTAGGTCTTCTGCCTATTTTTAAAATTGGACTTTTTGCTTTTTTGATATTAATTTTGGAGCTGTTAATATATTTTTGGATATTAACACCTTGTCAGTTGCTTCATTTGCAAATATTTCTTCCATTCGGTAGATTCTGTTTTCGTTTTGTTGAGCTGTTCCTTTGCTGTGCAAAAGCTTTTAAGTTTAATTGATTAAGTCCCATTTGTTTATTTTTGCTTTTGTTTCCTTTGCCTTAGGAGACAGATCCAAAAAAGCATTGCTACGATTTATGTCAGAGTGTTCTGCCTATGTTTTCTTCTAAGAGTTTTATGGTTTCTGGTTTTTAATCCATTTTGAGTTTATTTTTGCATATGGTGTGAGAACCTTTGCCCATTTCTCAATTGGATTGTTTGATTCTTTTTTAGCTGTTGCATTGTATGAGTTCTTTATATCTTTCAGTTTTTAACCCCTTATCAGATATGTGATTTGCGGATACATTTTCTCCCATTCAGTAGGTTGCTTTTTCAAATTTTTGATGATTTCCTTTGCTGTATAGAAGTGTTTTAGTTTGATGTACTTATAAAAACCATATAAATTTATAAATCATATAAATTATCAGCATTTTCTTGATGAGATGAAAATATTTCAAATGACTGTCACTATTGGTACATTATAACTCATAAGGAGAACCTCAAAGTTATTTGTTAATTTTTCCCCAGCCTTCTTCAAAGAAGAGTCATAATATGGGGCAAAGATAGTCAGTTTCACAGACAGGGACCCCCAGACCTGTGAGGGTTCCCAAGACCCTTTCAGGGAGATTGTAAGGGCAAAACAATTTTCATAGTAATACTTAGATATTATTTGCCTTTTTCACTATGTTGACATTTTCACTGATGGTGCAGAAACAGTGGTGAGTAAAATGTCTGGCACCTTAACACAAATCAAATCAGTAGTGATTTTATTCTTCACCATCATGCACTCAATTAGTTTAAAAAAAGAAAGCCAGTTTTTAGTTTGTTCATTTATCTTCTTAAAGTTTTCCTAACTTTTTTTTTTAAATACTTTAGGTTGGAGCTATTGTGGAAGTGAAGAATCTTGATGGCGCATATCAAGAAGCTGTAATCAATAAATTAACAGATGCGAGTTGGTACACTGTAGGTAAGGGAATACATCTTCTTTTAAAAATATATTTTCAATGATAATACAAATAAAACAGATTTTTCTTGATTGACTTCCTCCCCTAGTTGCCGTACATGTTATTACTGTTAATGTTTTTTTATCTTTCCAGATCTTTAAAAAATTTATTTCATAAATATGTACATAACATATAGTTTGAAATTAGTGTATATATTATACAATTGGATTTCTAGCTTTTTTCACTTCAAAGTATATCTTAGAGAAAATTTTTTCATCTTAACCGTTTTTAAGTGTGCATTTCAGTAGTGTTCAGTATATTCATGTTGTTGTGCAACAGATAAATTTTTTTAACTGCAATATTATGTTTCATAGCATTAGATGTACCATAGTGTATTTTCTCTTACTGATGATGTTGCCAGTTTTCTTGCTGTTGTAATAAATGCTGGATTGAATGTCTTTTGCACATGGACATTATTCTAATGTTTCCCTAGTGTGTACATTGAGAACTAGGCATAGATTGAAGGGAAATGTCCTTTTAAAGCTGTAGTAGGTCATGAAAACTGCTTTTCTAAAAGACTGTTAATTTACACTTCCATAAACAGTATATAAGTGTGGTTGTTGTCCTAACCCTTGTCAAATGTGATGTTAGTAATATTTTAAAATTTGTGCCCATCTGGACACAAAATAATATCTTGGTTTTGTTTTAATATGCTCCTCCCATGATTAGTAGTGAGATTGGACATATTTTCGTACGTTTATTGAAAGGAACATTATTTCATTTGTATTTTCTCTCGTTTGAATTGCCAATTTATAGGGTCTTCCCAGACCGCTCCTTTTCCTCTTGGGAAAGTTATCGTTTTCTTATTTTCAGAGTATGAGTTTATATATTTAAATGTATAAAGGGAATGTTAACCTTTGCCACTTCAGTTGCCAGTGTTCTTCTATTGCTTTACTTTTATCTCTGCTATCAATTTTCAAATCATAGTCAATTTTCCTGTGGTCACCTTTTCCTTGTTTAAGAAGGCTTTCCTTCCATCAGTGTTGTAAATTTGTTTTCCAATGTATTCTTCAATTTAAAGTTCTATTTTTTGTTTTACAAAGAGCTTTTTATTTCACCCACAGTTTTTTTAACATTCTGAAATATAATCAAATACTATTTTTTTCCAAATTGATAACAGAGTAATTATCCCAGTATTATTTATTGAATGGTAAAAATTCTTACTGTTTAATGATCTCAGAGATGAGAGTAAACATCTAGTAAAATGTCTTTGGTGATGTCAGAATTTGATGGAGCTTTCAAATAGTAATGATGAGTTTTGTGGTATGAGGAAAAAAACCTGGTGGAGAGGGAAAATTTGATTTTGAAGCGTAAGGATATATTTGCATTTGTGTAGGTTACAAGACCGTGAGCGGTCTGTGTCGTTAAGTCTGTTTGATAATTAGGTGTGATTGGCACTTTTATCACTGACTATTTTAGTTACTACATTTTTAAAAAGTACGAAGAGTTATTTATCCAGTCTCATGTGATGTAAAAGCTCACATTATATATAAGAACCTAATTTTGTTTTTTTGGCAAAAACCTCTGTTTATAAAATCAAGGCCTGGTAACTTTATTTAAAATAGAGGTACTCTCTTCCCATGATTTGTGAGGAATGTAGTATATGCTAAAATTATATCATAAAGTATACATCTATTCTGTGTATATGTAAACTTACAACAAATTTGCTGGGACATTTTAGTACTTTAAATAAGTAGTTTTCAAGTGAGAGCAAATTAGCCACCCAGGGAACATTTGACAATATCTGGAGACATTTTTGGTTGTCACAACTGGGAAGGGGGTGCTGCTGGCATCTAGTGGCTGGAGGCCAGGGATGCTGTTAAATATCTCACAGTGCACAGGTCCCCATGACAGTCTCACATCTGGTCCAAAATGTTAGTAGTGCTGAGGTTGAGAAACACTGCTTTAAATAATAAAAGTAGGATAATTTTTAGGGGCAGTCTGAATATATAAACTTGTACTGTTATTTTTTGTTTCTTAGGTAAATTTGTCTGTATTTACCAATAGGAGAATTTGCTTTTTCTTTACCATATTGAGAAGGATTAATCAGCATTTAAAAGGTTTCTTTCTGAAGTGCTAACTTCTTATTTTCATTTGATGTTTTCTGTTCCAGAGAAGATGTTTTCATTACAGGTATATTATTTTTTTTCCCTAGAAATTGGAAAACATACTCTACACTTGAAATTGTTTGTTACAAAACTTAAAATGTGTACTGAATTTCAGATCTAATCTTTTAAAACAATAGCTCTGTTTGCACTGAGAAAGTTAAATGATAATTTATGTCATTTTGTTAATCTTTGAAAAACCCTTCAGTAGTTGCCATTTCTACCTCTTCTCACAGTTTTTGATGATGGAGATGAGAAGACACTGAGACGGTCTTCACTGTGCCTGAAAGGAGAGAGGCATTTTGCTGAAAGTGAAGTAAGTAATCAGTTAACGAATGAACATGTCCTAGTATTTAGTACGGGGGGCAGGAAAGTTCTGCTTTCTCAACTCAAGCAGCTTACTTGTTAATCAGGAAAATTCATTAATACATAACAGCATGAGAGTGTAGTCTGTGAAACCTGTTTAAGGCCTTGTGTTTCAGTACCAGGTTCTCTGTGGGGTTTTTTGTCTAAAAAAAATGTATTTTAACATTTGTCCATGAAGAAAAAACAACGGGATTGTTTATTACCCTTAGGCAACTTTTTTATAGAGTCCTTTAATTTTTAAATAATTGTAGAAAAGAGCTGTCTTATTTGTAATCTACTTGAACCCCATCATCATTAGAGGCTATGTAGATACTGCAAGCCATCCCTGACTACTACTGCTGCCAACCACTGACATTTACTATAGCCTCTCCTTGAAGAAGGCTTGCCTGACTGCCCTTTCTAAAATAGTCCCTTCCATTCCTCATAACTCTTTAAGGTTGGTTTAGTTTTCTTTATAGCCCAGATCATTCTCCCCACCAAAATATGTATATGTGCTTAATTATGTATTGTCTGCCTTCCTCACTAGAATGTGTCTCAGTGGCAGAGATTTTGTATGTCTTCTTCACCACTTTGTTCCCAGTTCCTAGAACAGTGGCTGGCACAAAGTAGGAACTGAATAAACATTAGCTGGATGAATAAATGAAGTGTTCATATTTGCCAGGGACTTTGCTTAGTGGTTTACATACATCCTTGCATTTACAACATTATGAGGGAGATACAATGCTTATCTCCAACTCAGAGTTGATGAAAGTGATGATCAGAACTGGTTCTCAGACCAGCACTTTCTAGCACCAAAATCATGCTCTAAAATTGAAAGATGTTATTAAGTTACTAAGAGTAGAGGGTTCACAAAGTTTTATAAATCAGTAACTTGCAATTCAGAATTTTAAAAATGGACATATTTGTTGCAGATAGTGTTATATTCTCTAGTCCAGCCTATGAATATTAATTAATGTACAGTGTGGCTGAACCAAGATTTCTTTTTTCTAGTAACTATTTAGAACAGTGTTTTTATGGGGAATTTTAATATTTCTTTTAAATTATTAGACTTTATTTTATGTTTTTTTGTTATTTTCCCTTCCCGTAAATGATTGAATTTCCATTTCAACTCAGAATTTGGGACAGATTCTCTGTATTATGATTCTGGCCTGTCTTTTCAGTCTCATACTCTGCTATTTCCCTGTACTTCTGGCTTATAAGACTACTTGGTGTTTCCAGATTATGGCTCATACTTTCTTTTCTTGGTTTCTGCTGAGCCCCGCTCTTTTCAAGGCCATCAGAAAGGCTTCCTCCTTCATGACTGTCTTTCATGAGCTCTCTAACCAAATTTGATCTCTATATCCTTTGATACTTTTCCACTTCTCTTATTTTTATTTTATGGTCTTTTTGGTTACTTTTATCATTTTTTTCAATAAAATTGTAAGCTGTTTTGGCGGAATAGCCAAGTTTTTGTCATCTTGATGGGCTTTCCTTTTCCCAGTAGTGTTTTCTACACAAAAGCCTTCAGTAAATATTTGATGAGTTAATTGTAAACGTTTAAATATAGGAAATACATATAGCTTTGGACAAGTACAGTGAATTTGGCTTCTTACACTGATGAAGTAACAGAATTCTGAGTTTATGTAATTCTTAGAAATAATTTCATTTCCCTTAGTTAGAACATGTGATAATTATAGTAGGTTAATGAATATGGGGACTTGAAAACTTGATTTTTTTTTACCTAAGTGAAGGTATATGTCTTATGTATTTTATCCAGAGAAATATCAAAGATACTAATCTTGTATTTGCCAGGAGAATCTTAAGTTGAAATTGTTCATAAGACAGTTGTAATATAAAGGCTGAAGCAATAAGAGCAAGTAGCTCAATGTATCCTTTTTAACTTCAGGAAGGATCGGTTTTACTGTGTGTGGCTATATGTGTTGAACTTCATGTTTTGCTAGAGGGTATTGGAATACTGATGTATTATTCCTTACCCATTGCCATATGCCACGTGCTATGCTAGGTATTGGGAGTACATGGGTAAGCTAAGTAGATGTGGAATTTATCCTTGGGTAACTTCTTTTTGCTTTTGAAGGAGACAAAGCATTATTTAATCAAAAATATAAAAATTTAAGGGTACTAGGAGCTGTTGGAGACATGGCCAGGAGTATATTTAATCTACCATCTATGTACATTCTTTCCCTTATTTGATATTTCTGCTATTTTCAAAAAGCAGTTTTAATTTTTTGGAAGTTTGCTCAGAGAATTGTTATTACTAATAACTTTGGCCTTTGAGTGTAAAGCCACATGACACTTGGCAGTATTTGGGGTCCTAATCCCATTAATAAGCTTCATACCTAAACAAAGACTTAAATTCAAAATTTTCACGATAAGAGATGACAATAAGCGGGTCAGTCAGTTTGAATTCCCACACCAAAATCACTGGTTCTAGCCATAACCAGCTTAGTGAGGATGTTGCCTATTTCCTGACATCTGTTGGAGTGTTTGGGTATTTCTATAGAGCATTCATAATTTGAATATTATCCAAAAGTAGTTTTATCAGCTGGTATTCTCTCTGTGCATTTACTACATGCAGTTGAAAACTCTGAAGAAAATTTAGATGAAATCCCAGCTCCGTATTTCCTGCAGCCCATTTTAGGTAACAGGGCTATCGGCGTGTTTCCCCCAGGCCTGTGGTATTTTCTTTGAGCCTTTGATATAGCCAGGAGTCTCTGGCTTTGCTCTGTTGGTTTAAGACAGGACAAATCCTACCCTCCCCTTACTCTTTTCTGTCATGTGTAATAAAGGTGTTCCTGCTTTCCAGGATTGGGGCCAGGGACAGAGATACTGCTTCCTATTATTCTAATTCTTTTTTACATACTAGGGAGAGATTGTGGTTTATTTGAGAATTCCTATATGTGATTCCTAGATAACTCTTCAGAAATCCTGGATATTTCCTTTCCTAAATCAAGTGAAGTGACTAGCAGATACTTAAAATAGAAATCATAGTACTTAATAGAAATCTCTGCTTTCAAGAGAGCAGCCTTAATTTTAGGGGAGGGGCATTTAATTCTTTTGTTAGCTTGACAGAAAGTGAAACCAAATTAATTATTTTTCCTGTTTACCAAATACAGTACTTTGAAATTTTCACCTTTGGGAAGCATAATTAGGAGTTAATAACAGGTCATTTCTGAAGAGGTTTTGTCTGGCATATTATTGTATTTGGGCCAGCTTTTGCCTCCAAATATTTTTTAAATGCCCGACTTACAAACTAAATTTGAAAGGTTAGGTTTTCAGCCGTATAAAAGTTACGATTTTTGTCTGTCGTTACTGCGTTTTTCCTATACTGTATTCTTTGTTGTTGGATATCTATATGTACCTCAAATATATTTACATATATTCTAACAAATTATGCAAAATAGATGAATCTGCTTCCCCCTTTCATGTTTTAGTTAATCGTTGTTTCAACAAAATTATCTGTTTTAAAAATAAAAGTTAAAGTTTTTCTTTTAAATATTAACATTAGTTTGTATTTAGATATCTCATCTTTAAGTTGATGGACACCCTTTCATATAACATTCTTGTTTGTAACTTTGAGAAGTCTTTATCCTAAGTAGTTCCTCACCCTCACCTCCACTCTGACAGTTTTCCTGGGCTCTTTAGTTCCCCTTGTGTTCATAAAAGTATCTGCAATAGCAAAGGTTCTCATGGAGGAATAAAAGGAATAGTAACTGGAAAATCATTAAGATGCAGAAAAAGTAAGAATATTACGAACATTGATATTGGTTGGGATAGCATCTTCAGATTGATACCTTAACTTTTTAGATATATAAACCTTTTCAGGAAATAATGGCACGAAAAATCCAAGAAGTCTCTGATATGGAGAAACAAAGGGATTTCAGAATCCCTTTTTCTTCATTCTGCTTTTAACCAACAACCAGTTCCTTCCCTGGAAATCATTGTTTTTGAATGGGGTGAGGGACAAAAGGGTTGACATGAGTTACCAGTTGGTAACAAGAAAGAAGTGTTCATTTATTGATTATTATCTTCATACCAAGCACAGTATTAGATGTTGCAGATTAAAAAGGAAGGGAAAATAAAATATTAACTGTAGAAAAACTGATTTTTACATTTTCTTCAGAAAAGGTTTCTTGCAGGAAATTCCCAGGCCGTCTAGTGGTTAGGTGCTTTCACTGCTGGGGCCCGGGTTTGATCCCTGGTTGGGGAACTAAGATCCCACAAGCCGCAAGGGACGGGGGTGGTGGGGTGAGGGGTCGGGGGAGAAAGGTTTACTGCAGAAAATGTTTGCAAAGTCATAATCTAGGATATGTGAGGCCCTTTTCTCAAGCAGTTGATGCTTATCCTGATAATTTCGTTTCTGTTACTTACTAAGAATTCTATCTTGTGGATTGGGATTCCCTATATGCAAAGAAAAATTTGAGCTGCAGTTGGCCCAACCTAGGGGTTAGGTACTTGCACATAGGTTTCTTATCTCTCAAATCTGTTGTTTCCGCTGAGTTTTATTTGTTTTGTTTTATATTTTAATCATTCTTAGAAGTCTCTCAATCCTCAAATAGATAATGAAATTATCTAGAGAGAACAACTAAATTTCTTTTCACTTTTTTTTTCCAGCCATGGGCTCATTCATCTTTATTCTATCATCTTTGAAATGAGAGTTTTCTATCTTTAGGAAAGTTGTATTTTTGTCTCCCTCAGGGGAAGTTTTAAATCTCAAAATCTAAGCATATTCTTAAACTGATTTGGTTTAAAAAGAAAAAAAAAACTTGCAACGTAATAACTTTTGATGGGTTTATGTTCCTACCCACAGACATTAGACCAGCTCCCACTCACCAACCCTGAACATTTTGGCACTCCAGTCATAGGAAAGAAAACAAATAGAGGAAGAAGATCTAATCATATGTAAGTCCATTTTCATAACTGTTAGTTGAACCTGAATTCATTTCTCCTTCCAGTATTGTTTTAGTAGTTATTAATTTTAAATTGTAACTTGCAAAATGCTAACTGAATGGAAGAGTACTTTCAGACTCTTTGGGATGGGTGCTTGAGGTTCTCCATGCTCCGTCAACTTTAACAGCTATATTATTTATCTGCCTGCCATTTTTCCTCACACGTATCTTGATGTCATTGTCAAAATGGAATTAGTCAATATTTCCTGAATGATACATCCTCTGTTTTCATGATGTCATGTTTTTTATTCATGCTGTTTCTGTCTTAAATGCCACCCTTCCATGCCACCGGCTCATTCATTCTTTAGTTCTTAACCAGAAATGCTCCCACATTTATGTGAACCATTTTGTGCCTCCCCTCTCTTTCCTTAAAAACAGACATGTTTTTTCTCCTCTGAGCCCTCTAAATCCTTTGCATTTATCTAATGTCATAGACAGTATTTCACCTATTATTATCATTGTTGTGTTTGTTTTCCCTTCCTAGTAATTTAAATCTTCCTGACAGCCGAGCTATCTTACTTATTTTTATGTCTTCTTACAGTTGTGACACATGTTCTGCATATTTAACAAATTATTTTCAATGAAATGTGCTTAGGCTCCAAAAGGCTTTAAATTAAAAAGGATCACAAGATCAAAGAGTCATGAAATTTCAGGTCATCAGAGAGAAAGAAACAATCTTCAAACAGTTCCAGGAAGAAAAAAATAATTTATTGCAAAGGAGTGAGAAGCAGAATGGCAACAGACTTCTCAATAGTAACACTAGATGCTAGTGGTCAGTAGAATGCAAAATGGAGAAATGGAAGTTTCTATTAAAGGGAGGACTTGTTATCTAGGATGATGGAACATTGGGGGGAAATTAAAGATATGATGATAACAAACAGAGAAAAAAATAGTAAAGGCATTTAGTTACTCCCCTCAAAATTATATAAGAAAAGAACACTATATTAGTAGGATGGAGTGTAGAGAGGTTGCTTAAATATAAAAGCTAAGTCCTTAAAACAACAGGAAGTCAATACAATAACGTCTAAAATGTATAAATATAGAAATAGCGGTATAGGAATATTATTTAGAGATAAGGTGTTAACTGTCAGAGCTGAAAGAGTTAAAAGCAGTTGCCTCCACAGAGCAGAAGAAAATGGGAGAGGATGGGGCAAGAGAATGTAGTTTTTAATTTATTCTGTTGGAGGTTAAATTGTTTAAAAACGATTTTGAATATTTTGCTCGGGTAAAATTTTTAAAAATTTAATGTGCCTGAGCCAAATATTGTCAGAGTAGCTATTAAAAATATTGAATTGAGGGACTTCCCTGGCGGTCCAGTGGTTAAAACTCCACACTTCCATTGCAGGGGTCTCAGGTTCGTTCCCTGGTCGGGGAACTAAGATTCCACATGCCGCACTGCGTGACCAAAAGATAAAGAAAAAAAAACACCCCAAAATATTGAGTTGAATTATTGAAACTTGTAATGTAAGTGAATGCTTTCATTCAAAGTAATAGAGTTAGGTGTTAAATCTAATAGTGGCTAAGCTTTGGAGATAAAAATTGGGTAAGCTCTATCTCTCATATAGCTTAGTTTCAGCCTTACAGCGAACTCATGAAGGTAGGTATTATTTTTACCCCTATTAAAAATTGGGGAAATTGGCCTCAGAGACAGCAGCTAATCCAAGGAACACAGGAAGGAAGGGACCAGGACTTGAACTCACCCGTGTTCCATAGGCCTTTTCCCATTCAATTGATTGACTCTTTTTTGTCTAGAGTACTACAGTTACTTTCCAAATGAGTTTTAACAGGAAATAAATAATGACTCATTTGAGGGAGGGAATTAAAAGACTAATCCTTGCACTGAAAAAATATATAATATTACTTATTTTTCTACTAGTGATTTGGGCCATGCATTTCTTTTTCTCACTTAACTCTGAATATTTTAGAAAATGTTTTTCTCAATTAATAGGTGAAAAATGTCTGTCACTTGGAGTGTAACTTGCTGGTCACTTGATTATTTTTAGGATACTGAGGTTGTAACTATTATTTACTCTTCTTTGTGTAACTTTGAAAATATGAGTCTTCTAGTCAGAAAGGAAAATAGATGAAAAATGTGTAATGGCATTATTAGTATGAAAGAGTCCTCTTGTGATTACTAGATGTTATTGTGATCTAATATTGTTTTCAGTTTTTTCAGAGGGCTATTACATTGCCATAAAATATTCACTGAAGCACTTATAGGTTAAATCTTTTGACATCTCTTTGAAAGTTAATAACTTCAATTGTGAATTAAAATTTTATCTACCATTGATCATTAGGGTCTTCCCGTAGCTTTATAGTCAACTTTTTTTTTATATATATAAATTTATTTATTTACTGTTTTTGGCTGCGTTGGGTCTTTGTTGCTGTGCGTGGGCTTTCTCTAGTTGCGGCGAGCGGGGGCTACTCTTCGTTGTGGTGTGCAGGCTTCTCATTGTGGTGGCTTCTCTTGTTGTGGAGCACAGGCTATAGGTGTGCGGGCTTCAGTAGTTGTGGCAGGCGGGCTCAGTAGTTGTGGCTCACGGGCTCTAGAGCGCAGGCTCAGTAGTTGAAGTGCACGGGCTTAGTTGCTCCGCGGCATGTGGGATCTTCCTGGACCAGGGCTTGAACCCATGTCCCCTGCCTTGGCAGGTGGATTCTTAACCACTGCGCCACCAGGGAAGCCCGTAGTCAGTTTAATTAACTATGATTGATGATGTCAGAACAGTGAGGTGTGGGTGTATTTAATGTAAAATTATTTCATTGGCAAAGATTTTCCACTTCTCTAGCTCTTGAGAGTGGAAGTGTGGCTGAGTTAAGAGTGTGAACAGTAGGGACTTCCCTGGTGGTCCAGTGGTTAAGACTCTGTGCTTCCGCTGTAGGGGTATGGGTTCGATCCCTGGTCAGGGAACTAAGGTCCAGAATGCCGCACGACCCCCCGCCCTCCGAAATAAAAGAGTGTGAACAGTGGAGCAAGATGGCATGGGTTTGACTCCTGCCTCTGCCACTTCTTTGCTGTGTAACCTTGGGTAGGATGCTTTGTCTTTTCATGCTTCAATTTTCTCATCCGTAAAATTGAGGTAATAGTATTCCCTGTCTCTGAGAGTTGTTGCAAAGGTGAAATGAATTCTGTCCTTTAAAGGGTTTAAGTAGTAATCACTATGTAAGTACTGGATATCATCATCATGTATTGAATGAAAAAATTTTAATGAAATACTAGTATGTAACATTTCATTTACATGTAAAAATGTGTTTATATGTGAGTATGTAAAAATTCTGCTTACTAGTGCTTATGTCCGACAGGAAGGACTGTTTTTGGCTATATTTTATGAATTTAAAAACAGTATTCCTGTATTATGTATTATATACATATTATAGGGAAAACAGTTTTTGAATCAAGAATTCTTTCAATTTTGAAAAAAATTGCATCTAATATTTAACATATTTTACCTTTCTACAAATGTCATCCAGAAGTGTAAAAAATTTTTTTAAATAAGATAATTTATGGAATATCACATAGAATGGTCTACAAAAAGGACCAAACGGGAATTCCGTGGTGGTCCAGTGGTTAGGACTCCGTGCTTTCAATGCCGAGGGCCCAGGTTCAGTTCCTCGTCGGGAAACTAAGATCCCACAAGCCGTGTATTGCGGCTCCCCCAAAAAAAGACCGAAAATTATAGTCTGTTAAAATGTCTGCTATGTTTCTTAGCTGAGGTCTCCCTTTCTTGTATATGAGAAGAAAGCATGCAGTTGTCACTGAGCAAGTTTATCTTTGCTTTCTGAAGACTCTAGCAAACATTCTAAGTTAGCGATTTTCCTGTTGAGAATCTGTGTGTAATGAGAGATTTGCTGTTAGGATCGTGTTGTACATGTGTAAAGTATGAAGGCAGGCGAAAGGTTGAGAGTTACTACTGTTGGAAATGAAGCGCAGCCCATCTGCAGTCTTACTTTGCTTGCTGTTCCTTCCGCCTCACTACTGTAGTCTTTCTCACTGCCAAGAGACGTCATGATGTTCATGCTTAGTGCTTTAAGCCTTGGTGTGTAAGTGCCACAGGCAAGTACCACAGTTTAAAGTGCCCATCTCCTTAAATTACGCTTCCTCAAAGTTCTTTCTCCCCTTTCTTCAGAGTGATTTTCTGCAACAAAGTCTGGAACCTGGATCTTAAGGTCATTTATCTGACCTTCATTTCCTCTTCCATTACTCAACTCAAAAAGGTCTTCATTATGCTTCTCTGATTGCCATTTAAAATTTGTACAAAGATAGATAAGGTTATCTCTTCCCAGGATTCCCCGGACTCCACTGTTGCAATGATATATCACTACCTTTGTTTTCTTTTAAGAACTGTTAATCCACATACCAGTTGATCTGCCTCCAGCTATTCCAAAATTATTTTTGATACCTTCCTTTAATTGTTTTATTTATATTCTGCTTTTAATCCTAATATATTCAGATATTTTGTTTTTCAAAGATTATCATCCTCTAGCTTAATTTTTTTTAAGCAAGTTATTGATCCTTTTGATTATGTATAACTTGAGTGAATTTTGCCCTTATAATTTACATTGTATGCAGAGGTTTTCTTTGATTCTACCTGAAGAATAGAATTCTGAAATTATAGAAGTATTTGTGACCCTCTCCCTCAAAAGTTTTTTCCAATAACCTGGCAAAAGTATATATGCAACTGCTATTGTAGGAAGGTAGTCTACTTGCTGTTATCCTTCAGAAAAAGGATAAAGCATAATAAGGCTTATAATGATACTTGTTAGAGATTATTTGTGGGTACAGGTTCTACCCAGTGACAGTGCTAAGGTTTACCCAGTAAACTAGTGATTTGTACCTGGTATACAGGTCTGCAGACCTTTAACAAATTTTTTTTTTTTTTTTTTTTTTTTGCGGTACGCGGGCCTCTCACTGCTGTGGCCTCTCCCATTGCGGAGCACAGGCTCCGGACGCGCAGGCTCAGCGGCCATGGCTCACGGGCCCAGCTGCTCCGCGGTATGTGGGATCTTCCCGGACCGGGGCACGAACCCGTGTCCCCTGCATCGGCAGGCAGACTCTCAACCACTGTGCCACCAGGGAAGCCCTAAAAAAAAATTTTTTTTATTGAGGTATAATTCACATGTAAAATTCACATGTAAAATTCACCCTTTTAAAGTATTCACTGTCAGTGTTTTTTAGTATATTCACAACATTTTTACAACCAGCACCACTATCTAAGTCCAGAAGTTCTTTTTATTATTCACTGCTTTATTCTGATATGAGAATTTGATTCTAGTTTCCTTCTTGATAAAAATTGGGAAAAAATTAAAACCCTTTTATTAAGTCCGTACATGTTCTTATGTTCTATATGTTTTAATCTCTAAGAAGCTACACGTTTTCAGTCTTCCTGATACTGACTAATACAGATTTTTAATTTAATGTACAAAATTTGAAACTGAGTTAGTTGTTTGAAAGAATAAGGATCATTGAAGTCTGAATTGCATTTCAGAGATTGAGCCTCTGCAGTTTCTGGCTCAATTTTATATTTGTAGCTCATCATTTGATATTCTTTGGCAAGTGTCTTGTCTAAAGTTCTTCTTACTTGATTTACAATTAATTTACAGTTAATAGTGATGTGTGATCAGCTTTAAGTGTCTAGCTGTTAGTTTGTTTAGTAAACATTCTCATGTAATTAGCTTTGTTTCCAGTGGCATCATCAGACATTATTTCAGAGACAGTACGTTATTTTGTTGTGGCTCTATAAACACATACCTGGTACCAGAGAAGCAACAATGTCAGAGGGGAATAAACACCAAGCAGACTCTCTGCTTGTTCTATCTTTGCTCCCTTAACATATTTCTGATGCTCATTTATTTTAGTATACCAGTTTATTGAGTACTAGTCTTAGGCAAACAATTTCCTGGCTAAACTCCACTAAAAGGTAAAGTTAAAAGGAGCCTTAGGTATAATGGTATGGGTAATACTGGTTGTATACATTATACTGATTGTATACATTTTGTGATTTCAGAAGAAATAGAAATCAAAAGTACCACAGTAAAAAAAAATAAACCTATTCAGTTCATTTACTTAGTCAACAAATATTTATTGAGCATCTGCACTGTGCCAAGCACTGTTCAGGTACTTGGGATATATCAGTGAACAAAACAGGTATTTATAAAATCTCCGGGGCACTTCCGTGGCGGTCTCGGAGTTAAGACTGCGCTTCCACTGCAGGGGGCATGGGTTTGATATCTGGTTGGGGAACTAAGATCCCACATTCCCTGCGGTGTAGCCAAAAAAACCCCCTCTGCCTTTAGAGCTTACATTATCTTGTATGCGGGGAGATGGACAATACAGAAAAAAACAGAAGAATTAAGTAAATTATGTAGTGTGATAGATTTGTAAGTGCTGTGGAAATAGTAAGAGTAAGGTTGGGCGGGGGGATTGGGATGGGCAGGTTATAAATTTGAATAAGGTGATCAGAGTAACGTAATTGAGGTGACATTTGAACAGACACTTAGAGGAGGTGAAAAAGTTTCCAGATTTCTGGGGATAAAGCATTCTAGGCTGTTTCTCTGCCAAGGGGAGGAGTAGTTGGTGGAGAAAGTGAGGTCAGGGGATCTTCTGTTTTTTTAAGTGGGAGAAGTAACAGCATTTTCTTAGAAATAACACTATACTGGTAGGACTCAATCTAGTAGAGGCAGAAAAATTGATACAGGAGAGAGAAGCGAGCATTGCTGGAATAAAGGCTTGAGTAGGTGAGAGGGAGGAGGAAATCTAGTCCACGAGTGGGGAATGGTTTTGGAGTGGAGTCTGGACATGATGGGAGGTGGATGGATGTTTTATGTAGCCAGTCAGTTTACATTTTTATATATATAACTTTTCTCGTGTCTGAAGTCTTCACATTTGTTAAGTCTTTTGAAAGAAATCAGAATTTTCATTACTGTTGCAGATGACATTGTTAGCCAAGTAAGGCCCAGTTTTCTCGTTCTATGTTTTACGGATTTGATTAATGTTATTTGTGACATTGTGACTTTCTGTCTTGCTAATGATAATGGCATAAAGGGTGTCCATAAAATCCCAGCTGAATGAGTCTTCTGTGACTACTTTGAAAAAAGCAATAATTACGGTTTTAAGTTTGGTTGTGTTGTCCTTGAGAAGTTCTTCTAATCAAGTAGAAATCAGACTTGAGAAGTCTGTCATTATTATCCCAAGCTTTGTGCCAATTTGTACGGTTTTATGCTCTGCTAATATGAAGGTGTGTTGGTTTTTCCTGCTGCCTATTACCTACTTTCTAAGTAAGGGTTAAGCTGCTTTAAGTGCCATTTGAAGTACAGTAGTTCTACTCAGTAGCAAATTTTGAAGATCTGCTTTTTTAAAAAAATTCATTTATTTTATTTATTGTTTTTGGCTGTGTTGGGTCTTGGTTGCTGTGCGCGGGCTGTTCTCTGGTTGCAGTGAGCGGGGGCTACTCTTCGTTGCGGTGCGTGGGCTTCTCATTGTGGTGCGCTTCTCTTGTTGCAGAGCACGGGCTCTAGGCATGCGGGCTTCAGTAGTTGTGGCACGTGGGCTCAGTAGTTGTGGTGCATGGGCTTAGTTGCTCTGCGGCATGTGGGATCTTCCTGTACCAGGGCTCGAACCCATGTCCCCTGCATTGCAAGGTGGATTTTTAACCACTGCACCACCAGGGAAGCCCTGCTTTGTTTTTTTATCACAGGACAATTTTTAGGTTAATTGAGTGATCACTGAAATCAGATAGTGATATTCCCCCTGTCACTCTAAAATGTTTAATAGTATTATAATAGGTTTTGCTTCCTTTATATTTACGTTGGAATATATAAATATATATTGGAATATATTGGAATATATAAATATAAAAGGATGACATATTGTCATCCTGTTTTATTTTATAGAAATATCATTTTTATTTTATTATATTTCTCATTCTCTTGCAGTCTATTTATTCAGCATTCTTAGTATCATTACTTATTCTGGGCATTTTTTTTTTATTCATAAAGCCCATTTAATTTTTATTGGAGTATAGTTGCTTTACAATGTTGTGTTTCTACTGTACAACAAAGTGAATCAGCTATACGTATATATATGTCCCCTCTTTTTTGGATTTCCTTCCCATTTAGGTCACTACAGTTATTGTGGGCATTTTGAGCACAGTTATTAGAACCTGTTTTCTTTACCACTAATTGTGGGCTTTCTCGGAATCAGATTCAGAATTTGTTTTTGTTTTCCTTTTTTTTTTTTTTTTTTGGCGGTACGCGGGCCTCTCACTGTTGTGGCCTCTCCCGTTGCGGAGCACAGGCTCTGGACGTGCAGGCTCAGTGGCCATGGCTCACAGGCCCAGCCACTCCGTGGCATGTGGGATCCTCCCGGACCGGGGCTCGAACCTGTGTCCCCTGCATCGGCAGGCGGACTCCCAACCAGTGCGCCACCAGGGAAGCCCAAGGAGTTTTTAGCATAATACAGAAGAACCATATTGTGCATCTTATGAATATGTAGTTTGTGTATATTTGATACTAAAGACACCAATGGTGATCTCTTACCAGAGTGTTTTCTCTCCCCAGCCTGATCCCCATTAATAAAGATCTGCCTTCCCCTTTTTAAAATTAGCTTTGGAGGAATTCCCTGGCGGTCCAATGGTTAGGACTCCGAGCTCTCACTGTGGTGGCCCGGGTTCAGTTCCCTGGTCGGGCAACTGAAGATCCTGTAAGCCGTGTGGTGTGGCCAAAATAAATAAATAAATAAAATTAGCTTTGTACTGGGAGTGTAAAACTACCATCTCCAGAATTCCTTTAATTTGAGAGGAGGATCTAGTATATTTTAGTGCAGTACTGGGATGCTCCATATGGAGCCTTTAGCTTTTTGAGAATTTGGGGACCAGTGTTATTCTGTTCTGATCTTTCCCTTAATCTTTTAAAATAGCACTAAATAAATCCAGAAGATTTTTAGGAAAATGGATTGCTTTCCTCTAATGATAACCTTTTTAAAATTATTATTCTTTAGAAATTTAGAAAATTATTTAAAAATTTAAATTAGCCATTCTGTAGGTTGTAGGAAACGCGGTAAGATTTCTAGAATACCTGTACTCATCAGCTTGGTGTGCTTATTCTTTGTGAAGATAAATAGAAATGTCTCATTTTTTTTCTTTCCCTAGACCAGAGGAAGAGTCTTCTTCATCCTCCAGTGATGAAGATGAGGATGATAGGAAACAGATTGATGAGCTGCTAGGAAAAGTTGTATGTGTAGATTACGTTAGTTTGGATAAAAAGAAAGCACTATGGTTTCCTGCATTGGTGAGTAACTTCAGTATGAAAGTTTAACTTTCAACTATATAAGTTCATGAAGAAAATAGTTGATTTTCTTACTAGTGTTTTTTCATAGGTACAAAATGGGGAAATGGTTTTAGCATCATTCAGTTCACACAAAATTCCTTGAAAGTTATTTCTGAGTACAAAGAACTCCTGAAGTCATCCGAGAAAGGATGAAAATCATGATAATTTTAGAGGCTAGGTATGTTACACTGCTCAATTTGGGGTGAAAAATTCCTCATGCAAACCTTTAAAACTTCTAAATCTACCATGCAAAAGTCTGCAAAAGAAGAACAGCATCTTGTTTTCTACTGTTGTCTACAAATGATATCTATTTTTCATCCTTTTTGTAAACATTTTGTATTCTTTATCCCAAGTGTTTAGTGTTTTGCACAAAATAAGTGCCCAACAATTGTCAACTCTTACAGTTATAATTAAAACTGATGAGGGCAATTATTTTAATAAATATAAATACTTTATGATACCTTTGTACCTCTGCATATATCCTTCTATCCATTACACATTTATTGGATGCCTGTTATGTGTAAGGATTGTGCTAATGTCTTTATGCTGATTATGAGGTATGTATTATTTATCCTCATTTAGAGATAAGGAAACTGAGTGTTAGAAGGTTTAAGTAACTTGTTGAGCTTTGGGTTAATGGCAAGCTAAAAACTTAAGTGTAAGTGTATGTGATCATTTCTTTTTTCCTAAAGCACTAAGATTCTTTGAAAGAATTTCTTTTGAAAACATGTTTTAAAAGAGCTTTGTGTGTCTTTTTCTAAAACAAAAGGAACATTAAAATTTGCACTTTAGTATTTTCAGTATTAATATTCTCTCATCATAATTTCTAAATAGTTTCCTTGATGATGAGAAAAATATTTAAAGATATACAATACTGAAGGGTTAGTAATCTGCTTAGTCAACGATTTTATCATTATTTTAAAAATCTTAGCATTAGTGATACATATTATCTTCCCCACAAATTTGAGATCTTTTGGAAAGTGATAAATAATTTTTGTCAACTAGAGTGTGAAATTGTGTTTTGAATCAAACAATCTTGACATAATCACATAAATAGTATTTGCATTTCTATTTTTAAAATTAGTGTTTATAAATTGAGTAAATTTTAACAACTGCTTGGTAACATCATGTTAGAGAACAATTGCATACTTCTAGGAACTATTAATAGCCACCATGTTTTGAGCACTTACCCTGGCCAGGCCCTGTGCTAGCTTGTTCATGTAAGCACATGGTCTTATTTAATCCTAATTGAGGCTGAGACATAAGTGGTATTTACCCCCATTTTAAGGGGAGGAAATCTTAGCTTCCCTGACTCATGCAGTCCTCTTTTTCATTTTCCTCTACTGTTTCTCCTTTAACCAAGCTTTAAATGTTGTTGTTCAAGTTTCAGAATGTATCACATTGTATTCTCTTTAGGGTGATCTCATCCCCTTTTATAGCATTGGTTGCAGAGATAATAAACTGAAATGTCTTAGGGACCAAAGAAAATCACATGCATGGGTGAATGGGATAAAATGTGGATTGTAGTTCCTGTAAGAGAATGGAGAGTGAACCCACTTACACGCCATTGTCAGCACTGGCCAAAGCTGTCACGTGTGTGGTTTTCAAAATCCTAAGCTCATGAGAAAGAAAAAAATGTGTGCTTTTGGCTCACAGTTTTAGAGCTCTGATATTTAGACTGTTTACTCCCAAGTTTATAGCTTAGAGTTCAGACCCCTACTCTGAGCTCTGGACCTGGGTATCTATCTATCATTATCTCCACTTGGCTGCCCTTTAGTCACCTCAAAATTTAATTCACCTCAAAATTTAATAAGCCTGAAGCTAAATTTATTCTCTCCTCTCTCATTCCCAAACATGACCCATTGTCTCCTCTCCCTGTGAATGACACCATTTGCACAAGGCAGAAATGTAAGCATCCTTTTCTCTGTCATCTCTGCACTTCCCTAATTATCTCTACTATTTCTTGTTCCTTTAATTTACCATCAGCACCACTTTACATCCAGGTCACCATCTCTCACCTGGAAGATTTGCAGTAGCTTCATCTCTTCCAACTCTTGTCCTTCTCTGGTCCATTTTCTTTATGACAGTCAAAGTAATTTTTTAAAAGGCAATTCTATTATGACATTATCTTGCTTTGGATCCTTCCCTTGAAGAGTTTAGATTTTATCCTCAGAATTAACATGGCATACAAGATTGACAGATCTGAACTCTGCTTACCTCACTTATTCAGCCCAGGCAGAAAATTAGCTACATTGACCTTTTGCTTCCTGGAATGGGCTCCACTGCTTTCTGTGTCAGGCCCTTTGCATAATCTGTTTCCTCTGCTTGCAGCGCAGCCCTGTGGTACACACGTGTACACACATACATCCTTCGTCAAGCCAGTTCCTACTCAGCTTTCAAAGCTGAGCTTAAATGTTGTGTCTTTAAGAAAGTGGTACCTGACCACCTAGATAAAGACTTACCACAATAGCAGTTAAATAAATGTGCACTTAGTTGTTTAGTGCTTGTCTTCCCAGCTAGAATACAAGCTCATTGTGGGGAGGAACGGTGACTGACTAGGCCTCTGTGGTCTGGTACAGTACCTTGATGAAATAGTTAATATTTGTAGAGTGACTGGATGAATGAATAAACAGATATTAAGTACTTACTTCTGGACCTTATTGAAATGATAGGAAAGTTTTCGTAGATGCTAACGCATGTAAAAGACTTTCATGAGTGAATTATTTCATAATGCCATCAACATTTAAGCAATGCTTAATGCAGTGCAGTTACAAGTATGGAAATTGTTAACCTTTTAAAGACTGAACTAGAACTTACCTGTTTCTCACTCCTCTCAAACCTGTGGTGAGATTACATGCCTTTATGTACTATTGTGTCATTTTTCAGAGCTAGTGAGACAGTCCTTAAATCTGTCATACTTACTTAGCCCATTTTTCATTAAAAACTGTAACTATACTATTGTTCTTGGTATATATAGTGGGCTATCTCGGGATTAAAATAATAAAAATTTATAGGTGTCTTACGTTAGTATTACCTTTGGGAAGGCATGCTTTATCCTTACTTTAAATAATAGTTGAGATGACTTCAAATAAAATAAATCTTTTATTTTGTTCATAATAAATCTTACACAGACCCCAGGAAGGTACCCAGTTTAAAATGCTTACTTTTTAGAGTGGGTAATATTATGGAGAAATTTTAGCATGTGTTAAAGTGTATATTTAAATGTAGATAATCAGTAGAACATCATCTCTGTCTTTTTAAAGATAGAGACTGCTCTGATTAAGGTTCTGATATCTGATTCCATTTTGGTCCTGCTGTTCTCTTAGCCCTGCTGCAGACCCTTTGTTAGGACTAGCTCTCCCTCTTTTTCCACCCCTGAGCTACTCTCATTCCAGCTTTCTATTTCTGCCTAGACTTGGTCCACAGCTTCAGTCTAGTCATAGCCACAGTTCTGCTGTCAACACCGTGCCTGTGTCAGAAAACAATGTGGATAATCCAGAGAGCTGGAAGGATATAAACTTAAAATTACTTGTGTGTGTTCCCACATGTGTGTGTAACTGTTTACCCTCAAACTAAAATTAGTTTTTAAATTTTAAGCTGAAACTGTTTTGAAAAGGATTTAAATAATTGATACTTATATAACTATCTATAAATGTGCTTTTAGTTATAATAGTTTCACACTTTTTTTAAAAGGTGGTTTGTCCTGATTGTAGTGATGAAATTGCTGTGAAAAAAGACAATATTCTTGTTCGATCTTTCAAAGATGGCAAATTGTAAGTATAATTCACTTGGTATGAAAAATATGCCGTTTTTCCAGATTGGGATGGTAAATTATAAATTAGTTATTTCCAGTGACCTTATGCTTTTCCTTCTCATCATACACAGTGTTTCAGAGTATGATCATTTTTCATATTATCATTAAGTATAGTAGTCTTATGATATGTCTTTTCTTGTTCATTTGGTCTTTTCTAAACTAGACTCTAAGTGCTGTCTAATTTGTCAGTATTTGCCTGTGTAATAGCTGATGATTTATTGAGGAAAATTCGATATATCTACCACATCTAATACTTGATTGATATTGATATATTTATTGTTTTTGAATGTCTTATTAGGATTTTCTATCATTTTTAATTATGTCTAAATGGGTTAGTGTTACCCTGTTGTGTAACATTCGACTTCTGCAGTAGGCTGAGGATTAAAATGAGTTACTATAAATGTATGTTAAGTATTAAGAAAGTGACCTTTCATGTAGAACTTTTCTGGAACTGAAAAACTATGTGTTTTTTTCTTTCTTGAAGAATTGTGTGACTAGAAAATCCATGTATTTTATATTTTGCCTTATTGGGTAACTATACTTTAAAAGGATCATCATGCTTTAAGATTGGTGTTTGGGTTTTCAAGTTCTGAAATGTGATTTTTAAAAACAGTCTATCTGAAACTCACTTTCACAAAATGGAGATAATCAGAGAAATTTGAACACTGAAATTGAATACTGGTTTGATGATATTAAGAAATTACTGTGAATTTTTAAATGTGTGATAATGATATGGTTATATTTTTAGAAGAATTTTCTTTTAAAGCTCCGTAATGAAATATTATAAATTAAATTATATAATGTCTGGGATTTGCTTCAAAATATCCAGTTGGGGTGGGAGGAGGAGGTAGGTAGGGATATAAACGAAACAGTGACTCTGAGTTAATGATTATTGTAGTTGGGTAATGGATATGTGGGAGTTCATTGTACTGTTTTGTCTACTTTTGTATATATTTGAAATTTTTAAATAAAAAGTTCAAAAAAGCAGGCTGAAAAATGTATTTGGAATAGTTTTTAGGCTTTTGTGGTTTGGTTGAGACAAACCAAGTGCAGAAAAGATGAATGATGATTTATTAGTGTAAAATAGGAAATATACGTGATGTATATGATAGAATGAACCTCTCCCAGTTGCTTGCATCTAGCCCCTCCTTACGGTTGCTAAGTTCCATGAAAAAACCTTAAATTATATATTAGAAGTTTGCTTGTGAACCTAGAATTCAGTTTAAAAAAAAATTGTTGGGCCTCCCTGGTGGCGCAGTGGTTGAGAGTCCGCCTGCCGATGCAGGGGATACGGGTTCGTGCCCCGGTCTGGGAGGATCCCATATGCCGCGGAGCGGCTGGGCCCGTGAGCCATGGCCGCTGGGCCTGCGCATCCGGAGCCTGTGCTCCGCAACGGGAGAGGCCACAAGAGTGAGAGGCCCGCATACCGCAAAAAGAAAAAATAAAAAATAAAAAATAAAAAATAAAAAAAAATTGTTAAAAGAACATTTTACATTATAAAATAGTACATGTTCTTCCAGTCTTAAATTTAGTAATTTCTTGTGCTTATCCTAAGATGATGGCCAATTCTTGCTATTTAACTTATTTTTTATTGGATTGATGCATTCTGCTATCCAGACATTTTAATTTATTATTTTCAGTGTTTCAGTATTTTTAGTATTGCGTTTAGCTAAGTCCTCTGATATTTGAGAATACCTTGTTGCTTATAAAACATCTCTTAAGGTGGGGTCCTTCTGTAGATGATTACATATTTTAACATCCTGCCTAGCATTTTATTTGGGACTTGCAACCCTGTATGCAATCATTTTCATTGTAAGTGTCAGTATTTCCATGTTTTCAGTATCTTTCTGTGGTAGGTAATTGGACTCTTAATTAATCTCTGTTGTATTTTTGTGGGGTTTTTCCTTTAAAATTAAAAAAATAATATAGTACTTCAGTACCAAGAAAGGATGTCCATGAAATTACTAGTGACACTGCACCAAAGCCTGATGCTGTATTAAAACAAGGTAAGGATAATCTTGGAACAAATTATAGTTAATTTAAAAACTGATGGGGAATTCCCTGGCAGTCCAGTGGTTAGGACTCTGGAGCTTTCACTGCTGGAGCCCGGGTTCGATCCCTGGTCGGGGAACTAAGATCCTGCAAGTTGCGTGGCATGGCCAAAAAAAAAAAAAAGTAAAAAGTATTTCTGAAGATTAAATATTCTTTTGGTCTTAAAATTTTTTTTAAGTCTTTAAAGTTACATTTGGTTCTATGCGACTTATACTTTTGTAAACCCACGTGCCTTTTGTTATCACAGGTATTCTTTTTTTTTTTTAGCTTATAATTGGGACAATAATCTAAAAATGGGAAAGAACAATATCATCAGCTGTTACTGTAGTCTGGCTTTTGCCTAGTAAATAAAATATTAGTTCCTGAGGATGGTAGAAACAGGAATCAAAGTAATTTTGATTTGGCATTTCTTATAACCGTAGTTATATTTTATTAAGGAATACGTGATAATTGCATCTCTTACTTGATTTTTAGCATTGTAAATAGCTGTTTATTTTTTCTTTGCCCATGTTCACTGAATCAAATAATATGCTATGTAGACCGGTTAAAAATCATCAAGAATTTATGGCTTAGAATTTATTTCCATGCATTATAAAGTGAGAATAACTGTCTAGCTAATTTTAGTTTAAGCTAATTGTTAATATAATTTAAATTCAGGCTTAACGAAAAATGTAGAGGACATTTTTATAGTATATTTTCAGGTATTGTGTGTTATTACAATGACTCTGTGCCTGGTATATAATACTGTTTAATAATCTCTTTTTTTGATAAAACGATTAAAAATTTACCTATCTTAAAGTGTTTTTTACTAGACACTCTTAATTTTCATTTAAAAGAAGAAAACTGCCCCTTTTCTCTTGTCTTTGTTTGAACCTAAGTCACCTTCAAATGGTAGCAGTTTTGCCGTCTATAAAATGGGTGCCTAATGCCTAAGACTGTTAAGATTAAATGAGTTGCTGCATGGAAAAGCAGTTAGCACAGTGCCTAGCTCATAGCAAACACTCCATACATGTCAGTGGTGGCAGCACAGTAGTTTTTTATTTCTTTATCCTGTTAGTATTTTTAGACAAATCAGTTGTCTTAATTTCTCCAGTTGATATAGTTTATGGTCTCTTTCCAGCCTTTGATCAGGCACTTGAGTTTCACAAAAGTAGAACTATTCCTGCTAACTGGAAGACTGAATTGAAAGAAGATAGTTCTAGCAGTGAAGCAGAGGAAGAAGAGGAGGAGGAAGATGATGAAAAAGCAAAGGAGGATAACAGCAGTGAAGAGGAGGTGAGTAAACATAGTTAATGCCTTTTCAAATGAAGGACACGTTTCCTTTGTGAGTTGGGATTTGGCTAAAGTCATTAATCACTTAAATATTTTTAGCATTAGAAGTATTTCGCAATACAGTTGTGCTTGTGATATTCATCATAATCAAGTAGTTTGCTTGCTTACCTTAAAACAGAAATATGGTCTTGTGAAATTAAAAATATTAAGTATAGTTATCTCAGTAACCTCAAAAAATATTTCTTAATCTTCAGTCCATAATGTATGTAAGTGTCAAATCAATATGTTGTACACCTGAAATTAATATAATATTGTATGTCATCTATACTTCAATTAAAAAAATAAAAAGGGAAAAAAATGTTTCTTAATCTTGCTGTGCTTTTTGTTTATCAGATGGTTAAGGAAATCCCTACCTAATATAGGAAGACCCTACTTTCATATGCTTTTTACCATCATGTAGACAGCTGTCACCTCAGAGTATGTTTACATCTACATATTTTATTAAAATACCTAGTGAAGTATAAAATATGTCTTCCATCTAGTATTAAAGGGATAAATAGTAAAAAAAAAGTAAAGATTAATATCTCTTTAATTCAGAGAATCTTAAATGACTTTATCTAATACAACTGGGTGGGTAGGTCTAATTAGATCATAAATAAGACATCTGTCAATTTATATGGATCAAGGAGCTAAATTTATATTTTATTTTAGCTGTTACTTTAGGTCTAGCAATGACAAGTACCGGGAAAAGATGCTCATAATATTACTAGTGACATTGCTCTTTAATGGTTTGTTGGACGACTTTATCAGAGTTATTGGGGGAATGGTGCAGGTAGTGAAACTGCAATACGTGACCATGAAGTGAATTGTATTTAATGTTTTTAGGAAACAAAGATAAGTTAATATGTAATAATTTAGGGAAGTTATAAAATTCTGCCATTTAACTGTAGTAAGCAACTAGTAATGAAATAGGATTGTTTTAGAGTTTATGTTTTATAATATAGTAATCTATGACAGTGTGTAGTGTAAAAGTTTCGCAGGCTTCAGTCTCCTTCCCTACTGCCTTCTATTTAAAACGCTCGGAGCCATCAGTTCCTTGCTTAAAACCTCTGCAGTTGCTTCTTATCACTCTGAAAATCAAGCTTCGCTTTTAGAACCTCCCTTTGTAGTCCCACCCCTGCCTTTTTTTTATATACTTTTTTTGGCAGGGGGTAGGAGTTTATTAATTAATTATTTTTTGCTGTGTTGGGTCTTTGTTTCTGTGCGAGGGCTTTCTCTAGTTGTGGCTAGTGGGGGCCACTCTTCATTGCGGTATGCGGGCCTTTCACTGTCTCGGCCTCTCTTGTTGCGGAGCACAGGTTCCAGACGTGCAGGCTCAGTAGTTGCGGCTCACGGGCCTAGCCACTCCGCGGCATGTGGGATCCTCCCAGACCAGGGCTCGAACCTGTGTTCCCTGCATTAGCAGGCAGACTCTCAACCACTGCGCCACCAGGGAAGCCCACCCCTGCCTTTTTTTTATATTACTTCTCTTGGTATACCCTCCTACTTTTGGGGGGGGGTTGCTGCGTGGTGCATCTTGCGGGATCTTAGTTCCCTGACCAGGGATTGAACCCAGGCCACAGAAGTGAATGTGCTGAGTCCTAACCACTGTACTGCCAGGGAACTAACTCCCTACCCATCTACTTATGAACATTATGTTGCAGCAACATCAAATTACATACCTCGTTTCTACTCACCTCTGCACAAACCAATTCCTCTGCCTACAGTGCCCTCCCCCCGTCAGCCTGACACAGTCCTGTTCGGTTTTTTAAATACTACTGACATGCCCCCTCTGTAAAGGGAAACGCTCTGAGAACTATCACCTTCCTCACCTTAGGAAAAGTTAATCACTCAATTTGCTAATATAAACTACTACTATTCTTGTAGAAATTTTTGCCTACATATATATGTGTACATACATATGTACATATATTTATTTTCTATTTGTTTTCTGTCCTACTAATCTGTAAGCTCCTCAATGGTAGGGACTCTGCCTTATTTGTACTCTGTCATAGTGTGTAATGTGTAACAGATGTTCAATAAGTATTAATTACCAAAACTTCTGTCGCTTAGATTTATGTTTTACAAATGTTTTTGTAAAAGCAGATCTGGTTTCCAGTTTAAACTTTGTTTTTTAAGTTAAATACAAACTTCACTTAAATTTTGTTGCAACAGGAATACATTTGACAGTTTATGTAAGTCAAATATTGTACCTTGGGAGCATTTAAGATAATATCTAGAAAACAGATTTCCTTAGACTTACATCTGACTACCTTACCACAATCCAGTGTATGTGGACCATGTTTAAGTTGAGAAATACAGATTTATCCTGAGCAAACTAATAATTGTAATTGATTCTTCTCTTCCCAATTAGCAAGCATAATAGTTTATCAACATGAGTTTTTGTTGCTTTAACTTCCTTCCTTTTTTCTGCTAGCTTATAAAATAAAGAGGCAAATCTCACTCAAACAGTGGCTTTAGGCTCATGATTTTTAAAATTAAAATGATTTATTTAGACTACCAGTTGCAAAGTACGCTCCTGACTTTTACTGTTAGTCGTACATTTGTTTCAGCCAGAGTAACTGTAAAGCCTAGGTGTATATTTTGAATCACTTCCTCTGCAGTTACTCCTGATCATGTTCTGTAATGGCAGGTGCCATCGCTTTTTTCTCTTTTGTTTGACTCAGCACCTTGCATGGTGCCTACACTTACCGGTGCTCATTAAATATTGTTGAATGGCTTGATAGTCACTGAATTGATGAGTTCCTCTATCTCACCTGCTACCCTGCTCCTTGCAGGTTGCTTCAGGACCAGCTCCCTACTGCCACAGCCCCTGGCCACAGCAGCAAGAAGCTAGTCCCTCCCTTGTAATTGATAAATTCGGGAACTATTTTATTACTTGAAGATTTCCCTAAGTCTGAATCTTCAGGTATTGTAGATCAAGTTTGTTCCCCACTTTACTGAATTTATAAGCTCGAAGCACTATACAGTGGGGCCGTATATAATGAAGGATAATTGTAGTCGCAGTTAATGGGAACCACACTTGTTCAGTTCCTTGAAGAGCAATAATAGAGTTAGTTTTGATGGTAAACCCTGACCCAATTTAATATAAGTGAGAGTAGGTCTTCTTGAGCCTATGACCTAGTCCTATGAAGGACTAGATCTCTGATCTGGTAAAAAGTTCATGAATCATTTTGCTGGTCTCATTTCTTATATGAGCATTTACATTTGGAATTGTCACTATTGAGATAACCTTTTAGGACATATTTCTCTGTAAAGCATGAAATGTCTAGGCTTTCTGGTTTTGAATAGCTTAGTGTTAAGAAATAATTTTAATTTGGTAAAAAGCCTTTGAAATATTCCAGTATTAGTCTTTGCTGTTGGTAGGAAAGCTACTTGTGTTAGTAAAATGCTTAACTGAGGAAAATAATATTCTTTTCTTCTGTGACTAAAATTAGGAAGAAATAGAACCATTTCCAGAGGAAAGGGAGAACTTTCTTCAACAGTTGTACAAATTTATGGAAGATAGAGGTGAGTGTTTTTTCTTTTATTCATCATTAATGTAGGTATCAGATAATTAATATCTTAAAATAAGAATTCTGTTTATTAAGCTGCATGTCACTGGTAATCATGGCTATCTTTTTGATTTCCAATCACCAGCATCCTAGTATGGTGTCTGTCACATAGGAAGTGGAATGTGGAATTTGACAGTATTTTGATGGATATTATTGCCGTGGACCCATAAATTACTGTATGCTGTCCTGTCTGTCCCCCCACCCATTTATGGGACCCCCCCAAAGAACTCTTACACTAGGAAACAGTAGCAGAATGGGTATCAGAGTACCATTTTATTTGAGCCTACATACATGCCTGTAGAAAAGCCTCTTCTCTAAAATCACTGTTTGCTATTCCCAGCATGTGTGTTTGTTTGTGTGTGTGAGTGAGTGAGTGAGAGAGAGAGAGAGAGAGAGAGCGAGAGAGAGAGAGAGAGAGCGAGCGAGCACACATTCTAAGATGGGCCTTATAAGTCTTCTTATAACCCAGCCACATAGAACTAAGAACAGAATTAAACCATCCATAGAGAAAGGTGACCAAGTCTCAAGGTGAGCCTGGGCTTAACTTATCGAATCTGCTTTTGTGGTTTAAGAAATACGAGCATTGGGGGAAAGAGGAATGGGTACCTAACAATAACTTTTAATTTGCAGTGATGACCTAGTCCACCAATAACTATGGCCCTGTTACTCTCTTGCTTATCTGCTGTTCAGAGTATAGTTTCTCCTTTCCTGGGAAGATGCTAGAAAAGGAGTGGTGAGAGGCAGAAAGCTTTCTAGCTTGAGGAGAAGGACAAAATGAATGAATAATACTTGAAAGTGCTACTGTGCTCTGTGAATTAATGTTTTTTTTAATCCAGTTTTGTATTGTTGATGAGTAGAAGCTGGCTTGGTCTTCTTTTTGCTCTCATAAATCATAGTGGCTACTACAATGTGGGTATCTTTTTATTCTTCAATATAAAATGTTCTTGATTCCTATATTATTTATTTGTATGAATGGAGGCTTGGCCTAAGAAGGCAGGCTATTTCTTAAGCTTTTTTGTGTAAGGTAAATAAAAAAGTGAAGAAAATGAATAAAATCTAATACTAGAAAAGAGTGAAAAATGTGATTATGCCAGTCATATGTTTTTTGGAAAGGGCAGTAAGTTGTGTATCTCTATCCTGTTGTTTTCTCTACCACATCCTAACAGTTTGATAGTTTTAGTATTCTTCTCCTACATTTTTTCATGTTAGAATAAACAACACTATAGCTTTATTCTAGAATTATTCTTTAGAATAGTAGAAAATTAGTAAAATACAAAGGAATTATCATAAAGATAACTCTAGTTGTGACACAGTTGCCCATCAATTATCTCAACACTTTTTTCAGTTCTACCAAACCTTGTTACCCTGATTTTTAAAAATTTTTGTTGGTATTTTATTTTGCTTCATTTAGTATTTATTCTTTTGCTCATCAGGGGAATGAAAGTCGGATGAAATCATATAAATAAGGTTTCAAAAATCTGATATAGGAAAAAAATTTTTTAATGAAATGGGTTTAAGTAGTAGGTATCATGTTTTTGATTAACAAGGGATTTTTTTTCTCATATATACACACTTTACACTATGTATATTTGGTGGTAATGTTTGAATCTTTTCAGAGTTTAAGTTAAAAATGTAACATCGTTCTAATATATTTCGTGTTTCCTTTAATAGGCACACCCATTAACAAGAGACCTGTACTTGGATATCGAAATTTGAATCTCTTTAAGTTATTCAGACTTGTACACAAACTTGGAGGATTTGATAATGTAAGTATTACGATCAAAAGTGAAACATGTTTTGCATACATGTTTTCTCATCTAAAAATTATCTAAAATTGTCTATTAATAAAAACCTAAGAATAAAAGGAAAAGAAAATGGAGAGTACAAGTTAGAAACAGCTAGCTTCCTCAGTCCAAATTTAAATTTAATTAAAGATTTTAAAAAATGAGCTTTCTGATTTACTGTTAAATTTGTCAAACTTTCATAAACTACCTGAGTTATAACACAGCCATATTAGTGGAAATTCTTCCTTTCTCTGTCCCTTTTCCATTAGACTGTAAGGTCATTGAGAGCAGGGATCTGTCTTAATATTCTTTATATCCTTAATCTCTACCACTGTGCCTTATATATGTAGAAAACATATTATTTGCATATATATGCAGAAGATCTTTGTTGAACTGAAGAAATTATCTTAAGGTTGCCATGATGTATGGTGCCCATCCAGTTATGGCTATTCTGGAGGAAAAAAAAGTATTCTGCATTACTAAGATTCATAAAATTGCTTTGATTTATTAGCTTATATATTTTATGGGAAATCATACAGCATTAAAACTTTTTATCTCTGTCTTTTCATTAAGATTTTGATTTAGGAATGTGGATGTTTTCTTATTTATTATATATAGCAGGGTTTCTTTAAAAGTCAAATGGGGACTGCTTGGCGCTCCAGTGGTTAAGACTCCGTGCTTCCATTGCAGGGGGCACCAGTTCAATCCCTGGTTGGGGAAGTGGGATCCTGCATGCCGTGCTGCGTGGCCAAAAAAAAAAAAAAAAGTCAGATGGCCTAGTATTTCAACATTTGTAATTCTCTGAGATTTGTTAAAATACCAAAACTTACTTTAAAACATTGTTGTAAACCAGATTTTTGATTTAGAATTTATCAAGATATTTTTCATTCCTTCAGACTGGAACCAACAAATATAGGAATATTTGTGTGTATACACACACACAGACACACACACACACACACACACACACATATATATATATATACACATATACACATATATATATAGTATTTATCAAACTTTTATCGCATTCCCACCTTTTAATTTGGGAGTTTTCATTTCACTTTGTCTGTTAGATTGAAAGCGGAGCTGTTTGGAAACAAGTCTACCAAGATCTTGGAATCCCTGTCTTAAATTCAGCGGCAGGATACAATGTTAAATGTGCTTATAAAAAGTAAGTAGGTATACTTGATATAGCTATATTCAATATTTTACCTAGAAAGCAGGATGGAATTTACCATATAACTGAGGCTAGTAACTTCTTCTAAGAAGAAATCAAGAAAGTTTTACTAGAGTAATCACTCTATAATAGTGTTTTGTAGAGTGTATTCCATGAATACTAGATCTGTGAGAGTGTCTGTGAAGAAAGTTTTTGTGGCCAAGTAAATTTGGAAAGTATGTGTAGGAGTTAAAATGCCAAAGTTTTTTTTAATGCCAAAGTTTTAAAGTCAGATAAACCCAGGTTCGAGTCCTGGTTCTGCCGGTTATTTGCTTTTTGTGCCCTTGGACCATTTATTCTCTCAAGCCTCAATTTCCTCTTTTTTTTAATGAGATGATACTATTTGCCTCATAGGATTACTCTGATGAGTTAATGAAATTTTACATGCCAGTGCCTGGCATATAAGAAGTGCTCAACAAATAGATGCTATTACTAATTCTTCTAATAGCTACTGTTGTTACAATTACTACATTTAAGAGGATGACTGTCTTTTCACTTTTAGCATCTTTTTTTAATGAATTTATTTTTCTTTGAAAAACGTTTCTGTTCGAGTAAAAAACATTGGGAAGAACTAAACTAGAATAAATTTGAATATTAGCATAGCTCAATATCTGAGCACTTAAACAGGAGAAATGAACACATATTTTAAGAACTACAACTCTACAGTAACATTTCAAAATGTTTTCCCAAATGTAACTTCTTTTCATATTTCCAGATACTTATATGGTTTTGAGGAGTACTGTAGGTCGGCCAATATTGAATTTCAGATGGCATTGCCAGAGAAAGTTGTTAACAAGCCTTGTAAGGAGTGTGAAAATGTAAAAGAAATAAAAGTTAAGGAAGAAAATGAACCAGAAATCAAAGAAATAAAGATTGAAGAGGAGGAGAATGTAATACCAAAAGAAGAAAAGCCTACTGAAGAGGGTATTGAAAGAAAGGAAAATATTCAGCCCTCTCTGGTAAATAAGATACTGTTGATAGTCCTTTGCCTTCTTTAGTGCATTTTCTACATCCTCTGTAAAGATTACATAGTTAATTTATTATATAATTTTATACTTTATTGTTCATGCACTTTCTTCATTAAGTGCTATTTTTGTGTTCAAAATAGCTGTTAGCTATTTTTGCCTAGTGTTTTAGTAGTTTCTTAAAATAACTTTCTCAATGTTAGTATTCGTTGGTACCTCCTTTTGCTAACAATTAGATAATGGAATTAGGTTGACAGTTTTTACTTTTGTTGGTATAGTTCCTCTGATCTTTTTCTAGGGAAGTAAAAAGAATTTATCAGAATCTGTACCTACACAGTCTGATCAGGAAAGAGAGGTTAATGTGAAAAAAACAGAAGAAAATGAAAATCTGGAAGATAAAGATGATGAGACAACTGGGGTAGATGAATCCCTCAGCATAAAGGTAGAAGCTGAAGAAGAAAAAGCAAAATCTGGGTAAGAAATTTGTTTTTGGTTAAGATGCATTTTGGCTGAATGAATTATTATAATTTGCTCTTTGTATGTGTGTGTGTATGTATGAATCTAAATTTGACAAAATAAATGAGTGATTTAAATTTGCATTTATTATGTAAATAGTATTTGCCTCCTTCAGAGACCCTACTAGTGCAAATTTGTAGCAAAAGATCATATTTTTGATCCATTATTCTTGCTCTCATCATGGAAATTTATGAAATTTCGAGCTAGAGAAAAGCACTTCTTACTGCCTTAACCTTGCTGGATAACCAGATAATATAAATTTGGGAAGATGGCCTTCTCCAGTGTTTTGTAGATGGTATGTTGGCTCTAGATTTTGAGAATTGTAACCATTTTTTAAGGAAAAAATAAGAATGGAAAAGTGCTAGTAATTAGTTTTTAAAAAGCCAGAATTGTTATGTTGTGTTTTATGTGGTAGTAGCATTTACTTGTTTTGGTCAGTTTGGGATAATGAATTATTTAGCAGTGTAATCTCTATACTGACAGTGGACCCCTGGATTTTATAGGTGATCTTTGGCATCTGATTTTGTGTCTGAGGTTTAAAAAACCTAAATATTCCCATTGTTAGTGGTTCTTTTAAATAAGTACAACCAAATATTTTTTTGATCATTTTTGTATTTTTCTGAAATTTGGCCACAGCATGCAGACAAGCAGGGAAGAGAAAAAACCATGCTTAGATGAATATAGTAAAAAGTGTTTATTATACTTTGTAATATATATATCTGTGTGTACAAATGTGTATTTCAAGTACTCCTTACTGATATTGGAAATTATTTCAACTATTAAGAAACTTAGTAAGTATTCAGCTCTTTGCCTAAAATCTCTGCTCATTTTAGTGTTCTTCTGAAATTTTGGCCACAACATGCAAATATACATGAAAAAACGAAACAAAACTGGGTTTAGATGAATATAGTATAAGTGTTTGTTCATTTTACGTGGCTATATTTCTGTGTGTGTTAAATGTATATTTGAAGTACTCTTGCTGCTACTTGGAGACTATTTTAACTATTAAGAAATTTCGTAAGGATTCAGCTTTTTGCTGAATTTTTAAATACGTAGACATTTCCAGAGCATCTACTGTGTGGAAAGCCCTGTGATTAGCCTGTATTTTCTCTTTGTTACTAATAGTTATCTTAAATTTTCAAGGTGGTACTTCAGCTTATTTTATGGTATAAACTATATTTTGCAGATTTTTAAAAATCTTTCAACTATATGGCCTTTTTATTTACCACAGATATTTATAAATATATCATACAACAAACTGAAATTTTCCTGTTGTGACTGCTTTAGAAGTGTTATGGGTTCTTTAGAAGCTTTACGGGTTAGAAATGTCCAAAATTGATCTCTGAATTTTATTAGATAAGTGCAATAGAAACTTTTATAATTATAAAGAATTAATGTGTAAGTATTTTTCTAGTATATAAACTTTCTCTAAGTAATTAGCTGCTACCAAGAACTTTCAGTGTTCTTCCCTCATAGTCCAGGTATGGGAGAGTAAATCATTTAATTTATGTAAAATGTCTGGTTCAGTGCCTGGCCCATAATAGGTACTAATAAACCGAAGTAGTTTTTTTGTTTTTAATTTGTTCCATTGTAAATAAGGCATATGACATCAACCTTGGGAAATTTGATAATTTCTTTGTGACTTCGGATGAAAAGTTCCTGGTCGATACATTTGGTTTCCCAAACTGTAGTTCTCTAAAAGCTAACTAATGGGGTGTGCGTGCATGTGTGTGTGTGTGTGTGCGTGTGTGTGTGTTGTGTTTGTGTGCATGTATGTGTGTGTAATATATACATCATCTTAATGTTTTTAACCTGTGTACTGGCTGCATTTTATACTTTGAAAGGCTCTCTTTCTTGGCATTCTGTGTTCTGTTTAGTTTAGTGCATTTACCTCTGATTTTGCCAGTAAGAGGAGGAGGAGGAGAATATTTGCTTTGGCTGATAACCAGTAATTGTGTTGTTTGCTTCTCTATAATTCAGTGTATTAGTTGAGTGATTCCTATTTGCTTTGCGTCTGAGGTTGACATTAAATGAGAATTTTTAATTTTTGACTGCTTTTTAAAATTAATGCAGAATATTAGGTTTTTATTCCAGATTAAATAAAAGATTGTCCTGGCTACCACTTTAAGTCAGGTTGTGCTTGCTATCATTGGCATTTACCAGTGTGCTCAGTGCATTATATAATGTAAGATACAGTTTAGAGTTAGTTTTCGTTTTAAAAATTTTAGACTTTTTATCTCTCATATATCTTTTATCTCTTTTATGATGATTCTGAGGTGCATGATAAATCTCTTTGGTACATAATCAGTCTCTGTTGTAGCCACCAGAATACACTTCCTTTACTCCCTGATGTGCAGGGATATACTTTCATGATTTAAACAAGTAGTGTTCTTTCAAAAAAAAGTCTTAACTATTTTAATTTTATATATGTATACTACATATATAGTATATATAAATCATTTACTTAAAGTTGTTAATAATAGTTTATCATCCGTAACATCCTTTCTGATAATTTCTTAGATATTTTAGCCTTACTAATAAGTTTTTCTTCATTATAGAAATGTTAATATATTTTCAGTAACAGAGTTCATATTTTTTATCTCAGATTACAGCTGGATTCATTTAATTTTTTAAGTACCTATTTATTTGACTGTAAATGAGTCTTTAAAATAGGATTAATTCTTAAGGATCTTTGTAGACTTTATGATGTATTTCAGAGAAAATTGGCTCATTTGGTACTTTAGCATATAAGAATATAAAACTAAAGTTATCAGTGGAGGAAGACTTTTTATATAAATATTAATAGCCATTAACTTTTAAAGCTTAATTACTTAAGTTGTCTTGTGGTTCTGTTTTATGACATTTATTCATTTGTCAGCTGTAAAGTGATGGATTCTTTTTGAGAGAAAGCTGTTGTAATAAGTATAGACATATTGCAGAGCAAATTAAAACTAAATATAGTCCAGAATTTCCCATTGAAATTTATTTTTTTTGGTAAATCTAGTGCCTGGAAGGATTTATAATTTAAGATTTTCTCCAATTTGTTGAATACAGATTTGTGGCTAATATAAAATGAATATGAATGCTCAGCTTTAGAAGGTGCATGATATTGAGAAGACCAGAATGGTTTGCATTGCTGCTTCTAGAATGCAAATGACTTTTAGTTTCATATTATTTGGAATTGGCCTCTCATATACCTATTTCTTCAGAACTTTAAAGTTGAGAGAATTGGTAGAAGAGGACTTGCAGTAAATACGTGTTAAAGAGAGCAGAAATTGTGTTGAAGTTTAGAAGAATAGAAAGAAAAACCCTGATGTGATAGTAATATGAAGTTAGTGGGATATTACTGTGAAAGGTAAAGTAATATTTCATTTAGTATAACTTTTGAAAATTTAGTTGGAATTATTTTAAAGTTATTAAGACTAGCCATTTGGCTAGTAGAAAGTTTTGTTTGAACATTCTGAGGTTGGAAATATTTGAATGAAAAATAATTTTTAGTCAGAAAATGGCTATAAGGTGTGATGATGTTTGTTTTTGTCAACTGAGATGTAAAACACTTTTACAATAAAACATGAGAAAAATGTTACATTCGACCTTACTAGTTTCTTGCTATTCAACACAACTTCTATTCTTCTGGCTGTTGGACATTTTCTTTTAATGCACTTACTTTTCCGTTTTAATTTTCTCTAAACGTATCTTTCTGTAACCATCCGTGGTCATCCTACACAGTTTTAGTTTTTAATATTAAATAGAAACTCAGAGAATATCATACACTTGGAACCTGCTGTTCCCGGAACAATCACAGCCACGATTTTTATCATTTTATGTGGTTTGGAACTGAAAAGCTTATGAAGTGTCTTTTATTAACTGCAATTTTTTAAACCTTTCAAGAGATGAAACGAATAAAGAGGAAGAGGAAGATGATGAAGAAGCAGAAGAGGAGGAGGAGGAGGAGGAAGAGGATGAAGAGGATGACGACAACAATGAAGAAGAGGAGTTTGAGTGCTATCCACCAGGCATGAAAGTCCAAGTGCGGTATGGACGAGGGAAAAATCAAAAAATGTATGAAGCTAGTATTAAAGATTCTGATGTCGAAGGTGGAGAGGTCCTTTACTTGGTGCATTACTGCGGATGGAATGTGAGGTAACTTGAGTTTTAGCTAGTGATTACTACCTAAAAACACTTGTAAAATAATTTCCTATTTTAATATTTAACGAATTACAGATTCATTAGTATTCTAATTGAGGGCACAGTATACCACACAAAAATCATGTAGTTGTGGCAAGTAAGTGCCTCGCTCAGTGACTTCCTACTTGTTGTTTTCAGTAGTTCAAAGGTATCCTTAGTGTCTGGAAAACTGAAGTCTATGTAGCTGATTTTTATGTTATGCATGTAGATTAATAGAGGCAACATTATTAGTGAAATGATAGAAAAATTTCTTTAAAAGGTAAAAGGGCTTTGAGCTTCTTGATGTCCACAAGCCAGTTATCAGGCTTCTTGGTCTCTTGCATTTTCAGCCACCTTGCTGCAGTAACCTCTTCTTTGTAATCTTGTTTCTTTCCTTTAGTAGGCAGGGATTTTAAAGTTGTGATTTCTTAGGAAGCTTTAGCTATTTCAAGAAAGCCTTATCTCCTCATTAACAGCTCTTGCATTACAGCCTTGTTCACAAGCCTCCGAAATTAATTTTTATGTTTGAAACAGTATCGTTGAAATGTCATGAGCAAGTCTGCTTGACTGAAATAGAGTGCACGATCCGACGGCTACTCACCTAGGGAACTGAAAGGCGAGACTGAATTTTCTTTTTGTACAAGTTTGCTTTGGTTTATCCAAAGAAATTTTATGTTTGAATTTTATCCAAAGTTGGCAAGCCAGTTTTGGGATCTGAGCATTTTGATATCTTTTAAGAAAAACCTTGTTTATTTTGGAATGTTTGATATATTTGAAGTAGCCTGTGATAGAGTTGTAGCCCTTGAAAAGGTAACCATTGAAGTTTTCAGTGGTAGTTTCACGGTGTGCCTAGTGTCTTCTTCAAGGAGGAATACAGTTCTCATGCTTTATATTTAAATTGTATTCTGTGGCTTGGGAAGTTTTTAAGAAAACATCATCGCATATTCTCTGTTTCTTAAAAAAAGTACACTCTTTGTTTCTTAAAAGTACAATTTGTGTTGTCCTTCTGCAGCAATAGGAAGCTCTATCTAGAAGCATTATCTTCTGATTACCTTTCTTAATTTGAGAGAAGTGCAGTTCTGATCCATTCTGAAGCTTGGAAGAAAATAGCAACTTAAGTCATAAGGAAATGTTTAGGAGTTTTGTTTGGGACTTTTTCTTTATTATTTCTACCAGGAAGGTTAACAAAGTTTTGGATTTTAAGAATGCCTATCATCAGTATTGTCCTGATGAAACATAAGCTTTCCAGGTACCTCCTTCAACATCGTGTGTAATTTATCCTTTTGGCTGTTGGTTCTTGCGCTGCCCCTGTGGTGCGTGATTTTCCTCACCTGGAGGGCTGACTGTTAATGATCATGTTCAAAGGAAGACACTTGAGATCTCAGATAGAGCTGTTATCAGAATATTTTCCTGTTTTTGATGTTTAATCATTTTGATTTTACATTAAATGATCTTATTAAATATAAATGTAGAGGGAGTTCCACTTTGGCGTAGGATGTAAATGTAAGTGTTGAATATGTTAGTTTAAAGTTAGGAAGGAAAAATTGAATCAGCAAAAGTTAATAATTACTAAGTAATGCCCACAAGATAGATAATCTGAGCTACATCATCTTTTACCTCTTTTTTTCAGTTCTTCTGGTTATTTTGCTAGTTTATATAATGAGGCAGTTTTCCCAGTGGCCTTTATAAAATGCTTTAAATTCTGTGACAAGTGGATAGAATTTAGGCGTTCTCAAGTTTCACTGTAATGAGGGCTTGATTATTTTCTGTTAATTATCTCATTAAACAGAAGGGGCCTACTAGATATAAGGACTGAGACATTCATAAAGTTATTCTGCAATTAAGATGCAACTTTCTTTTGTTAAGAAAAGATTTGCTAAAGGAAAGCATAATCCTATCCTAGGAGCACTTGGATTTTAGAGGGTAAAAAGAATGTTCAGTACGTGAGCTTTGAAATTGATAGGGGGTTGGGTAGGGTAAGGGAGGATTTTAAATTGAGGCATTCAAGTTTTTAATAATATAGAAAAGAAAACCAAGACCTAGTTCAACAAGACATGCTTGTGTTAACAAGAAGGATGCCATCTACTTCTGACGACTCACACGTTTGTATGGTATGAACGTTCAAAAGAAGAAAACTTACCATCTTGATGAAGACCTGTAGGGTGGATCTCTACAGACTCCAGCATCATAGAGAAAACGATTGTACTTCAGTAGATGAAGCAGTTAATTTTCTTGTAGTCAACATAACAGTATTCCTATTCCTCTCTGGATTAATAACCAAAGAGTCTGTCTTATTGATGAATAAGCAATAATTATGATTTTTGCTGCTCCTTCATGTCTGAAGCTAATCTAATGAGGACCTCAACAAATCCTCATCAGCTCTACAACTGTTTTCCTATTATTTTGGGGATCTTCAGCTTGATCTCTGAATTTACACTTGAGATTTGCAATTAGAAATGAAGATTTATGCATGAAGTTTCATAAAAATAGTTTTATCCTCATTGGCAGTTGTTTATTACAACAGCATTTTGGAAATTTTGCATGGAGATGTTTGCATTTTATTTGATCTGAAACATTTTCCATCAAACAGGTTTTTCTTAAAGAAAATAAGAATATCTTTCTTAGTTAGAAAAATACTGTTTTTCTTGTAATTTCTACATTTTTCCTTTTTTTCTAAAGTGCTGTCTAAACCTTTACATTACTTTTCATTTATGCCCCTATTTCACAACTGAAAATGTTAATTTTTTTGTTACACAAGATAGCATTTGGGCCAATTTTTTTTTACTACTACAATGAGAAAAAAAGACATTTTTACATACTTACATCACATTTATGGGAAATAGCCAAAATTCTGGATCCTAAACCACATAATGACTTATAAATGGTACAGTATTGCTACAGAATTTTTCAGATATGGTGACCATATGTAAAACTATTGTCCAGTGCTATAGCATTTACTAGTTCACCACATGCTTTTTTACAGAATTTTTAAAAACTCATCTAAAAATAGCATTCAGTATAGAAAAATGAGAAAGTACATAAAAGAAAGGATGACTACTAATACTGTTGTGTGTTCTCTTTTAGTCTTTTAAAAAATATACCTCCATATATTAAAACAATTATAGTCATACTTCAGTAATTTTTAATTGTAGGCTCTGTTATATTTGTTTTAATTTCTCTTAGTGATGTTAATATTTTATAGATGTTTTTAGTATCATTAGCTAATTGGTTCTTTTCACTCTCAAGTTTCTAGGTCATGCCATAAAACATGAGATTGACGTTTGAAAATGAAGTTACACTTTGAAATTCACTGGCCATAAACTTGAGTGTGTTGGATTTATCCTTGTTCAGTAACAGCTATCCTTGTTCAGTAAAACAACCAAGTGTGTTGCAACTATCTAGGCTACTTGGCATGGGATTTAAAATACATCAATATTTTATTATGTATCGATGCTGATTTATTTTTCTCCATTCATTTCTACTTTGGCTTTCCGTAATCAAGGAGCTGGGAGTTTGATTAGAGAATTTTTTTTAATATTGATGATTCCCAACTGCATTAAGTGATACCCTTAAGTAAAAGAAAAAGAAAAGAGAGACTAAAATTTCAACTGTAAGGCTCTTAAATAACTAACAACAGTTAGTTCTAGTCCATATTACAAGTTATAGAAAACTGGAAGTAAGATGAATTATACTTAAGTATATTATATGAAGTGAAAATGTATTTCATTTTAAAAATACCTCATTTTTCTAAGCAAATTGGCTCCTCCTTGGAGGGAGTGGGTGGAGTGGGAACTAGTAAAAAGCTTTCACAAACAAATGGGTTTCATCCCATTTTTTGTGAACATTCAGCTGCTTTTTATCAAATATCTTCCTTTATTTGGCAAACATAAGTTCAACAGCTATAAGCCAAATACTGTGCTTGGCACTAAAGGTACAAAGAAATAGTCCCTAGCAAGGAATTCATTGTCCAGGTGAGGGGAGAGCCTCTCCAGCATGTACAGCCCCCACCTCCCCCCGCCCTCATCCTCTCCTTATGTTGCTCGCATTCTTCAGTCATTTGTTAGAATCTTGCCGCTCCGCAGCATCTGGGATCTTCCCGGACCGGGGCACGAACCCGTGTCCCCTGCACCGGCAGGCGGACTCTCAACCACTGTGCCACCAGGGAAGCCCAGAATCTTTTTTTTTAACCCCCATGTTCTTCTGTTGCTCTTGTGTTGTTGCTTTGTAGTACCTGCTTGACAAAACCCCAAGAACGCTGATGAAATCTAACACTCCTACTACTCCCTGCCTGCACCTGTGCAGCTGATCCTGTCTGGAGGAAAGCAAACAACCACAATGAAGTGGTCTTATTTTAAATTCGTCACTGTGAACCTTAAGTGGGCGCTATATGTCCTCCTTCCATGCCCTTTCTACTTTCTCAGACTATTCCTTTTTTTTAAGGGAGTAATTTTTAATTATTACAGTTTTTATTGGTATAATTAACATGCAGTATTATATTCGTTTCAGGTATGCAACGTAATGATTTGATATTTGTATATATTGCAGAATGATCACCACAATAAATCTAATTAACATCCATCACCATACATAGTTACAGAAAAAATTTTTCTCATACTGTTTCTTATCTCCTCAAATCCCCAGGAACTCTTCCCCCATCCTCGCTTTCAGCTGGTGACCTCATTGAAAAATTGAAATAAGAGAATTTCTATAGAATTCCACTACATCACCTCTTACCTACATCTGCTGCCATGTTTTCTGCCTTCTCATCTTTAGCCTTAGGTGAACAAGCATGCTACTATCTAAAACCCATCTTCCAACTGCCATACCTTCTTGCCTAAATCAGAGATATGGTCCCAGAAATTCTCCCCTTTTTTCTCATTTTCTCGCTCTGTTCTAAACCATTCCCATCCACATATAGACCTGCAGTTATTTCTCTCATCTCATTTGAGCTTCCCCCTGCTTTCCCTACTGTGCTGTTTCTTTGCTCCACTTCCATCCAGCAAAAACAACTAGAGTTATTTACACTTGTTATCCAGTTTGTCTCCTGTTGTTTTTGTGTAAACCCAACCCAATAAGGCTTTCGCCTCCACCACACCTCCAGAACGGTCACCAGGGACCCCATCTAGCCAAATTCCATCCCTTATTTCTTGACCTCTTGTTACTTGCCTTACCTTAGTGCCTGAGCCAGCTGATCGCTCCTTTCGTGGTACTTTTCACGTGGGTTCCGGCTGCTGCTGCAGCTGCAACTACTTTTCTGGTTTATTTTCCTTTTCTACTTTTCCCAAATTGAAAACCACCCCTCAGTCATTCTGTCATTTCTTATCTTTATGTGTTTTCTCCCTTCTAATTGTTCCCTTCTTTTATTCTTCTGGTATCCATTTTTAACTTATTTTACATTCTGTTCCTGATTTTCCAGTCCTGATTTGAGTCACTTTTTCTGATATTGAATTTTTCTGAATTATTTTTTGCAGCCAAAGGGATTTGACCTCCTGGAATATAACTTGCCTGTAGGACTGTGGGTAAATTTTTTTCCATTGTTTAAGCTTTTTAAATTGGGACCACATTACTCTACATTACAGAAGTGCATTTAATTTTAAAACATGAAAAAAAAACCCCTCAGTTTTCATATTCCTTCCATTAATATCCCTTAGCACATCTAGAATGTTCTGTACATGCCTGGCGTATGGTAACTATTAAACGAATATTGAACTAGATTGGACCTCCTGGCAATGAAATGGACGTAGAGCAGAAATTAAAATCTAAAAAAAGGGGACTTGTGTATAAAAGTGATACCTATGGAATATAGAATATATGGAATATAGAGACTAGTGGGGAATTGGGACAGATGTTGCTTAGTTTTCTCACTGGAACCTCTTCTGTATCATTTTACATATGGTAACTCTTTGCTTAACTTTTTGAGGAACAAACTGTTTTTCACAGAGGCTACACCATTTTACATTCTTACCAGCATTGTATTAGGGTTCCAATTTCTCCATATCCTTGCCAACACTTGTCATTTTCTGTTTTTAAAAAAAGTGTTTATTTATAGTTAATCTATATATTAGTATCTCATTGTTGTTTTGATTTGCATTTCCTTAATAACTAGTGATGTTGAACATCTTTTCATGTACTTAATTTTATATGATCATTTGTATATCTTTTTTGGGGAAATGTCTATTCACGCTCTTTGCCCATTTTTGAATTGGTTGTTTTTTGTTGTTGTTAAAGAGTTGTAGGAGTTCTTCATGTATCCTGTATACTAATCCCTTATCAGAGATGTCATTTGCAAATATTTTCTCCCATTCTGTGAACCCACAGAATTGTCCTTTCACCCTTAGTAGTGTCTTTTTAATTTTGATAAAGTCCAGTTTATCTGTTTTTTCTTTGTTGCTCATGCTTCTTGTGTTGTATCCTAGAAAACATTGCCAAATCCAGTGTTATGAAAATTTCCCCATTTGCTTATAAGAATTTTATAGTTTTAACTCTAATATTTAGGGTTTGGGTCTATCTTGAGTTAATTTTTATATATGATTATGGTAGTCAATTTTTACAATGACCTCTTTGGGTAATATACAGAGCCCAACTCCTAATTAGCAGCCAAAATGGGATTGAGAGTAAGAGACTTGAATGAATCTGATTGGAAGTGCTCGTGTCCTGTGACCTTTCTTCCAGTCCCTGTCTCCTTTTGTTCCTTTGAAGAATTTTATGTCACTTTTTCAGCTTAATTTCCCTGTTCCTTCCCTGCCATACTTTCATTGTACATGCCTTTGGACTTAGGAATATTGATAAGAGTACAAAGTTGTTCTACTCATATGCTTTGAAATAATTATTCTGGTAATGATAGAAAGGAAAGCAAGGTACCCTATCTAGGAAATTGTCTGCTTTATTTTTATAGTTGGAAGTTAAAGAACTATAAATGAAGGCCATTTGACAATGGTTTCCAAGGAAATATCTGTCAGCCTGTTTTAAGGGGAGAAAGGGAACATTGCCCATATCTCTTTCACCAAGTCTTCCTATTCTCTTTGCACACTCCTCCTCCTCCTGTGTGCCATTCTTCTTTTCTTGATACCTCACTGCCATCTCCAAACTCTTGTCTCCATAAACCCTTATGTCACAGTCTACTAGCCTATTTACTAGCCTATTTATAATGCTATAAAGCATTATAATTAAAAACTACTAGGGAAGTCAAAGGACTGTATGTTACTGCTCATGTGAAAAATTCTTTTTCAGCATGCAAATGCTTTGTATCAGACAGTCCTACATGTAGAGAAATTTAAACGAAAGCTTATAAGCAATGAACAAGGTGAACATAAAAATAAATTTTTACTTAAAAAATGACTTTCAAGTTGATTAGTTTTTCAGTGCAAGTGAAAATAAAAATTTCCTTTGTGAAGAAGATTAATAAACTCATATATTTTTGCACTCAAATGGCCTCTCTCTCTTTCCTTCTTCCTTTTTTCCTTTCTCTCTCTCTTGCTCTCTCTCTGAGTGTTTACTTAACTGGGCCTGTTCCATTTAGTATTTTTTGTAGATTGACAGGTACATTTAATGTAAAGCATTAACTTGGACTGATTCCATTTCATAGTTTTGTAGATTGGCAGTTACATCAGTATGTTTGTCTAAATGTGCACAAACAGACTAATCCCCTAAACTTATCAAATATTAATAAAACAAACTTTGGGGATACTTTTAGAAGTCAGTATCTGCATCACAAAATACAATGAGTGCCAGAGTTGTTAACCATTTGCAGTGGTCTTTATAAGCCTGGTACAATGCTCTGTGATGTGTTCTTAACATTATATATTGATACTACCTCTGCCTGAAGACCTATACCTTTGTTTCATTTTACAAAGTTAAATTCTCTAGGAAAACAGATCTATATAATTACAGTACATTTCTCTTGGGCTGTTTGCGTCAAATCTTTAATATGATGATGCTATAATATTCATGTTTTTATCATTCTGCTATTATGTTCTTTATTACAATGAACACCATTCCTGTTTCTTTGATGTGGATTTAACAGTGTTGTATGGAGTGGAAATATGAAATGTTAATAGCATGCTTAGAATTTTATTTTTTCAATAATGTGATGCTTTTATCTTTATTTTTGTTTTATCCTAAGTACATGACTAAAAGCATTAAATTGTAGTCAGTAGGTCTCTATGAATTTTGCTTTAGATATTCTCTCACATTAAAAATAAATATGTAAATTGAGATTATTATAGAAAATTCATAAAGTAGGTAAATATTGATTAAATTGCTTATAAAGTTTATAATTGATAATAACTAGTGCTGCTCTTCATCATGACTTGGTCTTTTTTTCTATTACGGTGTCATGTTTTTTCCCTCATATTTTCTTACTCAATTAAGGGGGAAACAATTCCTTTCCATGCTAAAGAGGGCCTAAATTTCCACTTTAGATGTGAGGTTTTTAAAAGCTAAGTTAGTTTTATGACATATATTAAGTTTTTTGCCTATAGATAGGATATAAAATACATATTGTTCAGCAATTATGAAATGAGTCTCTACAGAAAACAACATATTAATGATGTTAATATTTCACTTATATTAACGGTTAGTTATTAGATTTTATCTTTTATAATCTGTATGCATATTTTAAATAATGAGTTTTTAAGTGTTTTGTCAGTTCAGTTTTGTTGATGAAGTTATTTGTACAGTATCCTTATTCTGCATGTAATTACTGGGTGGGTTTATATTAATACATGGCTGATGATATTTCTTTGAAAGTGGTTTAGTTAGGTTTAAGCAGAACCAAAATCTGAACTGATGTGGGCACAGTAACCATTTTGGTATCTTATGTCTGGTTGACTAATGTTCTTTTCCATTTTTATTGTTGCTAAATGATTTCTTAGATGATTTGCCAACACATCCCCAAAAAAGTCAAAACGTTTTCTTTTTAGAACTCTGTTTTTCTCTGGTGAGAGCAAGTATGCTATGGTCTCTGAATGGTTCCTTTTAGCTTTGTATAAATATTTTAATTCAACACATTAAAATTTCAAATATTTACGTAGCTACTTTTCTCGAATGGTTCAGAAGGTTTGTATTATTACTTATGTAATGACTGATTAGTGTTGTCCTCTCTGTTAAATTGTAAACTCCTTGATAAGGAGCTGTGGTGCATTTATTACCCAGTGCCTAGCGCAGAGCCTGTCACATGATAGGTACCTAAGAAGTATTTGTCGAGTGAATAAGCCCTTGTGTAGACTTCTAGTTTGCGAGTTCCATATAATTTTTTAAGTTGGGGGATCATCTGTTCTACCTTCTTCATTTTAGGTAGGTCAGGGAACAGACCGCTAGAAGTTAAATGAGTTGCTCATGCATCTGTTCCTTCACGTTTATTCCGTTAGTTGAATGTTAGATGATCTCAATAGACTGTTCTCAAATAAGTCAGTATATTCTTTGAAAATATTTTCCTTAGTACTTTAAATATCAGAGAAGATACTTGTCTAGACTCCATACCTTAATTACAATGAATTTATTGATAACTGAATTGAAAAAGTATGGTCTAATCATTAACAGACTTAGTGTTCATTTTCGAACTCAGTGTTTGTTAATATTTGTTCCAATATTTGTTTTTCTTTGTTTTCTGATATTTGTTTTTAAATGGAAGCATTTAGTAATCTTCTTTTCCTTGTGCCCTAGCAAACTATATTTCCTTTTGTCACAAACAGGCCAATTACTCTCTTCTGTTCGTAATTTCTAAATTTAAAGTCCACCTAAAGGTAGTATAGTTGATATCAATAATCCAAACTTCCTTGTTTTCCTCAGACATTCTCATAAAACTCTGTTGCTTGGATTAAAGTTACAGGTCATTTTGTTTGTAGGCCAACCACTTAGCTTAAATTTCTCTCCTAGTTTTCAAGCTACATTATCACAGAACGTGAGAGCTGACAGCAATAGTCCTGCTAGCCTTGGGGAGAAATCTAGGTATTTAACAATAAAGTGGTTTCTTTGAATACCCGTTGAATACCTAATACCTTTGAATACCTAAATAGCTGTTCGTAGTTCCTGCACAGTAGAGAGACCCCATCAGAATATGCGTTCTAATGTCTTGGTTCCCTTTGTGGTACTTAAAGCTGAATCAAGAATATTGGAGAGCCACTGTGAGGGAAGTACAGCATGTCCATATATTTGGGAATGTTTTGAGAAAAGGATGGAAGCATTTTAAAACCAAAAAATTTATATTTGACTTAGTTTTTAAATTTTTTTTTTTTTTTTTGCGGTACGCGGGCCTCTCACTGTCTTGGCCTCTCCCGTTGCGGAGCACAGGCTCCGGACGCGCAGGCTCAGTGGCCATGGCTCACGGGCCCAGCCGCTCCGTGGCATGTGGGATCTTCCCGGACCGGGGCACGAACCCGTGTCCCCTGCATCGGCAGGCGGACTCTCAACCACTGCGTCACCAGGGAAGCCCCAATTCTTGTATTCTTTAAGAATCTATTTTGAGGGATGAATGGATACCGTACTTGGTATGGTGCCCCAAGGAGAGATGAGAAATATTTCATGGTCTTCTATTTCTTAGCTGCAATTTTCTGTTGTTTGCCACTTCCCTGTAATTTCAATTTCTATGGTGTCCAAGGTATTTGAATTTGAGCTAAGTTTTCCCATTTTCTGTCTTCTTTGACTGTTTTCTTATGCCTAAAGTAAATGTGCTGTAATCTCTTTTTAATGTATATTAAATAGACTATATAAAAAGTTTGTTTATATAGAATAAACAGAATCAGTGGCAGCTTTTTCTGTAGTTCTGAATTAAATTCCCTTCATTCAAGTCTTTATTCTTGGTATTTGATAGGGAATCAGAGATCTTAACCCACTAATATTACTTAATTTAAATTAACAAGCACTAGTAAAATAAAAATTAAATTGGCCTAACTCTTTCTTATATAATTTAGTGTCAGTAGGAAATGTTGCCTTTCGGGGTGTATCGTTTTGCTTTTTCCCCACATGAATTTATGTTTCTCTCCTTCCTGGTCTTTGAAAGTATTCTGTAAAGAAAATAGAACTTGTGGACTTCCTTGGTGGTCCAATGGTTAAGACGCCATGCTTCCAGTGCAGGGGGCGCATGTTTGATCCCTGGTTGGGGAACTAGAATCCCACATGCCTTGCAGCCAAAAAAAAAAAAAAGAAGAGAGAATAGAACTCCTGAATAATACTCTAATCAGTTATTACATAAAGGGAAAGAACATTTCCTATTTTTAAAATATATACAATGATCAGTTATAGCTATCAGTTTATTTTCTGATCATCATTTTTTTTTTCCTCGTAAGATTAATCAGGCAACTAAAGTGCTACTTGGAACCTCATTACATTTTGAAATATTTCTGTTAATGTTTACATCACTGGTCTCAACCTCTGTTTGGTTAAAGGCATTTGTAATTTGAAAAAGCTGCCTTAACCAAAATTCTCACACATTGTTTTCACCCGTTCTCCCTCCTCGTGGATTGGTTCATACTGTGCATTCTTAATGAGGCTTTTTCAGTTGCTGGTCTGGACTCTTCTGTATGCTTACTCTGAACAGGACCTGGCCTGCCTAGTAGTAATCATTCTAGTATTACACTGTTTAACAGGCAGTCCATTCCCCGTTCTTCTCTAACTCCTCACATAGTGGTTTTTGGCAAGCCTGTAGCTTGCAAGATGAGTTCGCTTCCATGGTTTGAGTTTCTCAATCTGTGAAATAAATTCCTGATAGATTTTTAAGGCATGTTCTAGTTCTGAAGGATATTAATTATAATAACAATAACAACGTTGTGTTATTACATTTTATGAAAGGCAGCATAAATCTAGCTGAAAAAAGAAAAAAATCTAAAAGAATAATATTAGAACAAGGGAATGCCTGAACAAACAAAAAGCACTGAGAAAGGAGAATAGAAAGAGGCAAATAATAAAGGAGTCACAATATAAATATTAGCTAATACTTATAGAACCATACATTACCATGTAATTGCTCTAGTAGGAAACATATCTAAAGAATTTCCCAAGGAATCTCCTAAAATCATACAGAATAGTCAGTAGTTTTCAAGCAAAATTGTTATGTAGAATAGTAAGACCCTTGTGTTTAATTACTGCTGTTCAAGTATTTTAGAAGCGTGTATAGTTTGTTACTTCTAATTCCAGAATCTTTCTTTTTTGTTTCCTGCCTGGCTCAACACTCTTTCCACCCCCAAACTCACTAAGGTTCTTCTGATAACCAGTCCTCTTATATACCATCCTTAGTTTATGTTTGGGTGGAGGAGAAAATGATTATCGTATAGTATCTGTACTCTAGTGGAGCTTAGGCAGTGAGCATCAGCCTGTACCATGTGGAGTAACCACTACTTTATTTATGTATATGTTCCTTATACCTTGTTCCTAAGAGAATTTAAGCAAAATACATTACCTCTAACTCATAAAGAAATCTTTCTCTGTCACAGTGAACATTGTAACTATGGGGACAGTAAGTATTTTTGCTTGTTTGATGTGTTTGGTGCTCCATCAAAGCTACAATATCTTGGTGATATTCTTGCATTGAAAGCTACTGTTTCACCCAAATTTGCAATATAATAATTCATGTCAAAAATCCAAGTGGAGGGGCTTCCCTGGTGGCGCAGTGGTTGAGAGTCCGCCTGCCGATGCAGGGGACACGGGTTCGTGCCCCGGTCCGGGAAGATCCCACATGCCACGGAGCAGCTGGGCCCGTGAGCCATGGCCGCTGAGCCTGCGCGTCCGGAGCCTGTGCTCCGCAACGGGAGAGGCCACGACAGTGAGAGGCCCGCGTACCGCAAAAAAAAAAAAAAAAAAAAAAAATCCAAGTGGAATTGAATCGTACTCGTACTGGTAGTCAAAATGTCTGGTATTACAAAATTAATTGTACAACAGGTAGTCTTTGGTTAAGAAAGGTAAAAAACTCTTATATCTTCATTTAGCTTATGCTGATGTTATGTGTAACCATCATGAACTGTTTTTAGTTTATCTCATAAGAAGATAGAAAGCTTGTTTTATTTTTTCTTAAATTACATAGCATTGATTTCCATAACTATATTCAAGTAAGAGCAACTTCTGGAAGTTCACATTCAACTTTGTAGAGGGCAGATATATTTTCTGTTCATTCTTCACCTTCACTCTAATTTTGGAAGGAACTAAATTGCTTTCTTGTCAAGCATCATGCTATTTTGAGTATTAATGGGAAAATTAAAATTACTATAAATGTACAGGTAGGTGCTAGTGTGCCAGTATAAATACCAGAGGAGTGTGTTTAGTAGAAGAAGAATATTTGACTTAAACTGTTTCAAAGCACTTATCATATATTTGATCCTCAAAGAGCCATATGTGATATGCAGTCTTATTTTTTATTTTATCTTTTTAATGTGGTCTTTATACAGAGCGAACTAAGTCTGAGGTTGAGAACGTCTTGACCAGGGCCACATAACTAGTCAGCAAGGATATGTAAAGACTTTTCTAGAACTCATTCCATTCTTTCCTCATCCTCTCCAGTTATCACTGTGGCCCTCAGCAGCTTCCAGCAGACACTGCCTTATTAACCATTGTGGGGCTGAGCCCTCAGCTTCGCCGCAGCTCATGGTTTGCACCAGCAGTATAGCTCTGCCTGAGACTTGTTACAGATACAACTAGGCCTATCTAGAGCAAGAATGTAATTTATTAGTAAGCTAATGACCCAGGTCATTTGCTTCCTGACTTAAGGTCTTTATTACTTCACTTAATACCTCTGGTAATGAGGACATTTTAATTTAAAAGCTCATTTTCAGTTGTTCATTTCCTTGAGTTAAAAATGTCAGTGAGTTTTCCCATTTTCCAGAATAAATGTAGATAACTTTCAAACATAAAAAGAGGTAATTTGTTTTTAATGTTTCTTCTTTCTGGCTGAGTTTTTACAAAAGTAAACTATCTTTTTTTTTTTTCCCTTTAAACAAATAGATTTATTGCAGTCAGTAGTGACTTGCACCCTGTAAAATCACGCAGACTGCCAGCACTGAGTGGAGGGGCCATCACAACTGTTGGCCCTCGGCTGCCTGCACACATAAGAAGTGTCTCGGCACTGGAGGCTTGGCAGAGCTGTGCTTCCCCTTATAGCTTCCTGACACGGTTAGGAAAAATGGGCTACTTGCTGCTTACGAACACAACAAAGTATACAAAAAAGTATAGGAAATACTGGGATTTCTCTTAATAGCTATTGCACGGATTTGGTTTCTCACTGGGGCAACAGAGCAAGGAGTGCTAGTCCAGGAGTCCAGAGATCTTGCTGAGTCTTAGCTCAGCAATAGATGACATTGTGTCCTTGGATAGGTCACTTCATCTCTCTCTTTGAGCCATGGTAACTTTATTTCTTGAACCAGGAAGTTGAACTAGATGGCCTCCAAGGCCCTTTCCAGTTCTGAAATGTTCTGATTCTATTTACAAGTTTCTCTGTAATATGGCATGGTTCCTTCTGTGGTATGTGTTTTATATTTATGTTAATTTCCTTCAATTTTAGATATGATGAATGGATTAAAGCAGATAAAATAGTACGACCTGCTGATAAAAATGTGCCAAAGATAAAACATCGCAAGAAAATAAAGGTGAGTGCTTATTTTGCTGTATTATAGCTCTTAATTAAGGAACTTTGCCTCTAAAATGAGTATTAAGTGTGTGTGCATTAGTGTTAGTAGAGTGGAAATACTCTCTTGAAATAGCAAATTTATCAAATGCTAGATTTGCGTACAATTAAGATTGTCAGCTTATGGAAAAGCATTTTGAAAACAGTACTAAATGATCTTTGAGGCTTTTTCAGTTCCAACATTGTATAAGTCCACTCAGCCAGATTTCACTTACCCATTTCAACTGTTTCCTACACCTCTGGTCTCCAACTAGGAGTCATTAAGTATTGTGGCTGGGAGCCCTGGGGTTACTGTAATAGCTGTAAACCATTGGAGGAAGAGAAGGAGGTGTCTGAAGGTAGAGGAAAGCCTATCTGAAGCTCTTCTTTTTTCTTCATCTTTCTCTGACTATATAGGTAGTGCCTTAGAATGTGTTCACAAGACCCTATTAGGCAAACTCTGCATAGATACCGTGGGGAATCTATTAATGAGCTTGTATGGAAATTAAGGTTACTTTTTTTTTTTTTTTTTTTTTTTTTTTTTTCTTTTTGTGGTATGCGGGCCTCTCACTGTTGTGGCCTCTCCCGTTGCGGAGCACAGGCTCCGGACGCGCAGGCCCAGAGGCCATGGCTCACGGGCCCAGCCGCTCCGCGGCATATGGGATCCTCCCAGACCGGGGCACGAACCCGTATCCCCTGCATCGGCAGGCGGACTCTCAACCACTGCGCCACCAGGGAGGCCCAAGGTTACTTTTATGTATGATAGAATTACGCTTATTCATTCTAAGACTGAATCTTTCTAATGTTTTATTAGAAAGTAGAACCATTAACTAGGTTTTAGAATATTTTTTAATCTTTTTAATGGCTCTTTAATACTTTGAATGGTATATATAGTTGAAGTGTTTAACAGTTCTCCTGAAATTCAATTTTCATATTAAAAGTGAGGAGCTATTTACTCTCTGACTAAATGATACCCTAGTGGCCCTAAATACTGAAAGGTTTCCCCTAGAGTGATTATTCTTTTCTCACTGTGAAATTGGGTCCATATTTTTAAAGTTTTGGTATAACAACTCAGTAGCTACGACTCAGGACACTCTTGGTCTTTATTGGAAGTCATGCTACATTTAGCATCGCTCTAAGCTACTAGAAGAGCTGTGTGTGTGTGGCACTAAAAAGCCAGTTTCCTTACACAGAGCAAGTTTTAGAAGTAGTATTTTTTTTTAGTGAATATTTAATTTAAGCCTATTGTGATTTAATTTTTACAGACTTTGTAACACCAATTATTAGCAGTAGGGGAGTTTGCTAGTCTTAATTGCCTATCTGATTGCTAACTTATTTCCACTATTAAAATATAAATATTAGACAAAAACTTATTTCTCATCCTGTAGTATTTGTTAAATAACTTTGAAAAAACATTTCTGACTGTTTTGTGGGACTTTTTGTATTCTTTCTTTTTATGTTTTTTAATAATAGTCTGTAACGTTGAGTTAAAAATGAGTTTTAACATTGTTACTAATAAATGCCTCATGACGTATTATGGCTAACGTGGGATACCTTTTTTTTTCCTTAACCTAGAATAAATTAGACAAAGAAAAAGACAAAGATGAAAAGTATTCTCCTAAGAACTGTAAACTTCGGCGTTTGTCAAAACCACCATTTCAGACAAATCCATCTCCTGAAATGGTATCCAAATTGGATCTTACTGATGCCAAAAACTCTGATACAGCTCATATTAAATCCATAGAAATCACTTCTATCCTTAATGGACTTCAAGGTAAACATAACAAGCATCCTGTTGCATGCAAGTATTTGTTTTAATTTTTGTTTGTTTCAATTTTTATAAATCAAATTCTATAAAGGTAATTCAGTGACATTATCAAATTCTCTGTTTTTAATTGAACCAGAATTTTATTGACTCTGTTATTACTTGAAATAAAATCAGCCATTGATTGAGGCTTGGAAATATTTCTATTATTAGTAGAGCTGAGGGCACCATTAGATTTTAGTTAAAATTTAATATTCAACCTCTAGTACTATTACTGTGTTTTCTTCAGGTACCATCCTTTCTGTAGCCATGTAAAACATAGTTTGAATTATGTAATATCAGACTATAAAATTATACTGAACTTTTTGTAAAGAATACCAAACTTTGCTTATCTTGATTATATTTATTATGATCCCTTTTATGATGTCCTTATTGCTTAATGTTTAAGGCAGAATGAAGTTTAACAAATAATAAAAGTGATGAGTACTGGAGGGGAAGATTTTTGTAAATCTGACTGGCGGGGAAGAGAGAATCTGATCTGTCAAATGAAGTAAAAGAATGTATCTCCATAAAACTACTTTACATTTCTTTAAAAAAACCCCACAAACTTTACATTTCTTATAACTTAAGAGAGTTTGAATTTTTATTGATTTTGAATGTAATGGAAATTGTGTTTCTCTCTTATTTCAGATGGATATTTATATTTATTATTTGTAAATACCTAAATATTCTAAAGTTCATTTTTCATAATTTTCTACCATATCAGAAATACAGAGCAGTATATGGAAATATATATATAATTTAAAGAATAATGATACGAATATTGTTTGTCTACCACAGTGGTGAACAAGTAGTATTTACTTAAAATAGTTATGTCTCCCTGAAAAGTAATTAATATTGTGACTTAATCATTCTTTTACTTTTCTTTAGAATTATATTAAACCTATATATATTCCTAAAGAGGATATTATTTAGTTTTCTTAAAACTGTGGCAAGCGTAAACCTAGCTATGTAAAAAAGGCAGTATTTCCACTTAGTTGAAGGCTCCCTGAGAATGTTATCTGAATAGACTCTCTAGGTCATAGTAAGCTTCTTTGTGAGTCTACAAAAACCTCTGGAAGGGAATTCAGTGGGGCAAGGTAATGAGGCCGTTCTGGGAAACATCGGGGCTCCCCACAGGAATATCTGACGTAGTCTCAGAGGGGGACCAAAAAGGAGTATGTTCAGGGGCAGTAGGAAGGTCCTTTGTATTTTCTGACTCTAGGCTTCCCAGACATACGCCTGGCTTTCAGGTGTAGGCCGGGTGAAATGACATCATTATCCGATTCAGGTGATGGCACACAAGACATTGAGGGGAGAGCTGGAGTTTCATCACCAAATGGTGGAAACAAGCTAAAATACATACAGAGAATCTAGTTGATGGCAGGAGGCATCTTGGGGATGATAGCCCTCCATATGACTTCCTTTGGAAATACACTGCACGGTCTGGACTGGTTTCCTTTTATATCTGATGCACAATTCTCTTCCTGGGAACTTTTTAGAGCTCTCTCTTCAAAGCGGTCCCTAGAATTTCTTTGTTTTGGATATCTGATGTGTTTTTTTAACCTTCTTTGGTATACTGGTTGTGGTGGAGCACATTCTCTAGTAAATTTTAAGAACAAGTGAATAAGAGGGAAGATACATTTTTAGAGACTTTCCATATCTGAAAATATCTTTATTCATGGTTTAGCGGGGTTGGACGTTTTCCCGTAATTATTTTACTGACATTGTTCCACTGTTTTTTTGCTTACCGTGTTATTTCTGTGAAGTCCAGAGCTCTTCTAGTTTCTGATTCTTTGTATGTGACTTGTTTTATTGCTTGTTTTTGCCTTTCCCTTTTTCTGGAATCTTGAATCTTTGTTTCTAATGTCCTAAAATTTCACAGGATTATACCTTGTGTGGATGTATTTTCATCCACTGTGGTTTGTACTTACTAAGTTGTTTCATTCTAGAAACTTGTGTCTTTCTGTTCTGGATAGTTTTCATGAATTATTTTGTTGATTTCCTCCTCTGCATTTCACTGTTCTCTCTCTCTCTCTCTCTCTCTCTCTCTCTGTCTCTGTCTCTCTCAACCTGCCATTATATTGCTATTGAACCTTCTGCAGTATACTCTAATATTCTTATCTTTTGGCAGGGACATGTTACTTATTCTTTTGTCTTTTTCCTCTAATTTCTTAGAAATTGTCTCAACTTTATCTTTTAATCCTTTTACTATTTAATTTACTGCTGTAATGCTTATTGACAGCTGTAATGTTTTTAATTTTCAACAACTCTGTTTTCTGCATGCTTTATACAATTCTTTTCTTGTACAATATCTTATGTTTCTGATTTTATTCTTTTTTTTTTTTTTTTTTTAGTGAAGTATAGTTGATTTACAATGTTGTGTTAGTTTCCGAGTACAACAGAGTGGTTCAGTTATACATATATATACATATTCTTTTTCATTTTCTTTTCCATTATGGTTTATTACAGGATTTTGAATATAGTTCCCTGTGCTATACAGGACCTTGTTGTCTATTTTATATATAGTAGTTTGTATCTGCTTATCCCAAACTCCTAACTTATCCATCCCCACCCCCTTTACCCTTTGGTAATCATAAGCTTATTTTCTATGTCTGTGAAATCTGTTTCTGTTTCATAAATAAATTTATTTGTGTAATATTTTAGATTCCACATATAAGTGATATCATATGGTATCAATATCTGTCTTTCTCTTTCTGACTTACTTTGCTTAGTATGATAATCTCTAGGTCTCTCCATGTTACTGCAAATGGCATTTTTTCATTCTTTTTTTATGGCTGAGTAGCATTCCATTGTATATATGTACCGCATCTTTATCCAGTCATCTGTCAGTGGACATTTAGGTTGCTTCCATGTCTTGGCTGTTATAAATTGTGCTGCTGTGAACATTGGGGTGCATGTGTCTTTTCAAATTATACTTTTCTCTGGATATATATTATCAGGAGTGGGACTGCTGGATCATATGGCAACTCTGTTTTTAGTCCTTTTAAGGAACCTCCATACTGTTTTCCATAGTGGCTGGACCAAGTTACATTCCCACTAACAGTGTAGGAGGGTTCCCTTTTCTCCACACCCTCTCCAGCATTTGTTGTTTGTAGACTTTTTAAATGATGGCCATTCTGACTGCTGTGAGGTGGTACCACGTTGTAGTTTTGATTTGCATTTCTCTAATAATTAGTGAGGTTGAGCATTTTTTCGTGTGCCTGTTGGCCATCTGTATGTCTTTTTTGGAGAAATGTCTGTTTAGGTTTTCTGCCCATTTTTCAGTAGGGTTTTTTATTATTATTATTATTGAGTTGTATGAGCTATTTGTATATTTTGGAAATTAAGCCCTTGTCAGTTGCATCATTTGCAGATATTTTCTCCCAGTCCATAGGTTGTTTCTTCGTTTTGTTTGTGGTTTCCTTTGCTGTGCAAAAGCTTGTAAGTTTGCTTAGGTCCATTTGTTTATTTTTGCTTTTATTTCTATTGCCTTGGGAGATGAACCTAAGAAAACACTGGTACAATTTATGTCAGAGGATGTTTTGCCTATGTTCTCTTCTAGGGGTTTTATGGTGTCATGTCTTATACTTAAGTCCTTAAGCCATTTTGAGTTTATTTTTGTGTATGGAGTGAGGGTGTGTTCTAATTTCATTGATTCACATGCGGCTGTCCAACTTCCCAACACCACTTGTATAGAAAGTGTGGCAGAAGGGAGTAGAGGTATTAATAAGAGAGAAAATCCTCACTGCTTATACATATCAACGAATGGCATATTATTAAGAGATAACAATAGTAACTATCAGAGGAAATAGTTACAACATTTTGGAGACTGAGGAGGGAAGAAAAGAGCTTTTGGTGTTTTATTATGAGTCTAAATTTGTTTTAACCATGTATATGTATTGCTTGAATAATTTTAAAAATTCAGTTATTTAGGAACACGTTGAAAAGGTTAAATGTTTTTAACCATCTTAACTGTATCAATTATTTTTTACTTTTAAAAATTTAGCTAAAGAATATACATGGACTTCTCAGTAGAGTGTAGTGTAGTTAAGATTCTAAATTCTGGAGTCAGACGACTTAGATTTAGATTTGATCTTGACTTATTTTAGCTCTTTGGGGTGGTTTACTTAGCCTCTCTAACTCCTAGTCTCCTAAACTATAAAATGGGGCTAATAACACGCTCATAGGGTTATGGTGAGATTGAATGAGATGATCTGTGCAGAGCATTTCAAGGTACCTGACATGTAACAGTTTCTCAATAAATGGTATGTTAAAATCATAATAAAAGCTATTATTTTTTAGTAGTTAATTGAATTTATTTACTAAAATGAACAATTAAGAAATAAATTCTATAGATACATTTATATAAAGTCTAAGTTACTTAATTGTGTTGTTCTTTAAAGCATCTACCGTGGAAATACATTGTTCACAAAATCTTTGAATGATCATTGCTACATTAAAAATGAAGGCTACGCTTTTATAAGAATATAGACTTTGGAGTTAGAACAACCTTGGACTACATCCTAACTCCCCTATTTTGTGCTCATAAATTTGTAGAAAATTCTTTCTTTTTTATAATCAGCTTTACTGAGGTATAATTTACAAACAATGAAAGTCACAACTTTTATGTTTACAATTTGATGAGTTTTGGCAGAAGTATACAGTAGTGTCACTACCACTATAGTCATGATATGGAACATTTCCATCATTGGGTGAATGTCTTCACTTTCTGAAGCTCAGTTTCCTCACTTGTAAAACGAGGATAAAACCTAGCAACCTGGGGTAGTTATAAACATAGGAGCTAATCCATGTTTATATTAGCTGGCACAGAGAAGACATTGCTAGTGTTCTGATCATTCTCATTGTTTTCTCTTTCTTTTCTAGCTTCTGAAAGTTCTGCTGAAGACAGTGAGCAAGAGGATGAGACAGGTGTTCAAGACCTAGATAACAATGGCAAAGAAGAATCTAAGGTTGACCACTTGACCCACACCAGGAATGATCTTATTGCAAAAGAGGAACAGAACAGTTCTTTGCTAGAAGAAAACAAAGTCCATGCAGATTTGGTAATAGCCAAATCCGTGTCAAAATCTCCAGAAAGATTAAGAAAAGATATAGAAGGATTATCCGAGGATACTGATTATGAGGAAGAAGATGAAGTCACAAAAAAGAGAAAGGATGTCAAGAAGGACACCGCAGATAAATCTTCAAAGCCACCGGTAAAACGTGGTAAGAGAAGGTATTGCAATACCGAGGAGTGTTTAAAAACCGGATCACCTGGCAAAAAGGAAGAGAAGGCCAAGAACAAAGAGCCCCTCTGCATAGAAAACAGTAGCAACAGCTCTTCAGATGAAGATGAAGAAGAAAAATCAAAAGCAAAGACGACACCAACTAAGAAATACAACGGTTTGGAAGAGAAAAGAAAGTCTCTGCGGACAACTGGTTTCTATTCAGGATTTTCAGAAGTTGCCGAAAAAAGGATAAAACTTTCAAATAACTCTGATGAAAGACTTCAGAACAGCAGAGCTAAAGATCGAAAAGATGTCTGGTCAAGTATTCAGGGACAGTGGCCTAAAAAAACGCTGAAGGAGCTTTTCTCCGACTCTGACACCGAGGCTGCGGCCTCCCCGCCCCATCCTGCTCCAGAGGAGGGCCCGGTAGAGGGGTCCCTGCAGACCGTGGCCGAGGAGGAGAGCTGCTCCCCCAGCGCGGAGCTGACCGCCCCGCCGCCCCCCAGTGCCGACGACAAACACGCCGAGGAAAAGCCAGCGGAGGTCAGTGACAAAAAATCGGAATTTCCCAGTAGTGGCAGTAACTCAGTGCTCAATACCCCTCCCACGACACCCGAGTCGCCTTCCTCAGTCACCGTGACGGAAGCCAGTCGGCAGCCGTCTTCTGTAACAGTATCGGAGCCGCTGGCCCCAAACCAAGAAGAAGTCCGCAGTATCAAGAGTGAGACTGATAGCACAATCGAAGTGGACAGTGTGGCCGGGGAGCTCCAGGACCTCCAGTCGGAAGGGAACAGCTCGCCCGCGGGCTTTGACGCCAGCGTGAGCTCCAGCAGCAGTAATCAGCCGGAAGCGGAGCATCCTGAGAAAGGTGAGGCGCGCAGGGCTGCGTTCGTTGCCTTATGGGTTTATAGTATCTCTCCTTACAAGTGTGAGGTGTTTACATGGAGTACTTGTGTGAACGTGGCAGAAATGGAAATTTGGAAGGTAATTTGTTGTAAGGAAGAGTGGAGTGTGTTTAAAAGCTTGAGAAGAACTGAATGTCCTCTGCTTCAGCTGCCCGTGCTGTTTCACAGCGGACCAGACACGTACTAGAAACTGCACCCAGGCCCAAATCCAGACCTACTTGAAAACTCATGATGCACTGAGTGACTGTATGGCGTGAGCAGCTTAAATATATTTGTGTAACATTGTTTTTGCACTTGCCGTGTGCAGTTTCTCACAAACATTTTGATTTACTGACAGACCCCTCCACCCTTAACCAAATACTGTATGTGGGAGGTTGGAGCAACCAGCTCTGCAGGCACTGCTTTCCTCAGACAACCGTGTCAGACTGGTTTTCAAGCCTTTGTAAAGGAATTTGATGCTTTCTTAGATGCAGAGCTTCCAAATTGAAGGACCAGTGTCTCTGTTAATAACCTATAGTAATACTCTTGATTTTTCCGTGAAGTTGAAATTAGTACTTCCCGAAAGTATTAGTGCCTTTTTGATGGTGCTGTAGCTGTACTTCTGTCATCATTTTACTTATAAACCACTTCACTCAGGTGTCTTTAAATTAATATGCTCTAGGCTGACACTTGGCTTTGAAACACACTTTTCCAGTATAAAGATACAGCACTAGGGTATGTATTTTATATAACATACCAGATTTTATTATGCTAACTTCAGGTTTTTAGCTAAACTTAAAAAAGAGATAATGATCCAGACCAAATTAGTTAATGCCAAGTTTTCTCACACAAACCTTTTTTTTTCCTTTTTCTAGTTTCCTTGAGATATAATTGACATAACATTATCACACAAATCTTGACTTAAAACATTTTAAAAAATTAAGTAAAAAATATAGTTGCGGGCTTCCCTGGTGGCGCAGTGGTTGAGAGTCCGCCTGCCGATGCAGGGGACACGGGTTCGTGCCCCGGTCCGGGAAGATCCCACATGCCGCGGAGTGGCTAGGCCCGTGAGCCATGGCCGCTGAGCCTGTGCGTCCGGAGCCTGTGCTCCGCAACGGGAGCGGCCACAACAGTGAGAGGCCCGTGTACCGCAAAAAAAAAAAAAAAAAAAAAATATAGTTGCGGGCTTCCCTGGTGGCGCAGTGGTTGAGAGTCCGCCTGCCGATGCAGGGGACACGGGTTCGTGCCCCGGTCCGGGAAGATCCCACATGCCGTGGAGCGGCTGGGCCCGTGAGCCATGGCCGCTGAGCCTGCGCGTCCAGAGCCTGTGCTCCGCAACGGGAGAGGCCACAACAGTGAGAGGCCCTCGTACTGCCAAAAAATATATATATATTTATATATAGTTGCAATAAATTTTTTTTTGTACATTCACACACACAGCTACTGTGATTATGTTTGTGTGCCATACTGTCTCATGGAACTGAATTATCCAGGCATAAATAGAGTAATCCTCAAAATGAAAGAAGCATTTATCACAGATGATTAGAGAGGCTTTCAGCTATTTCAAAAATATGATAAACTTTTTTTTTCTTATAAATTTATCCATTTATTTTGGCTGCGTTGGGTCTTCTTTGTTGCTCCGCGTAGGCTTTCTCTAGTTGCGGCGAGCAGGGTCTACTCTTCCTTGCGGTGCGTGGGCTTCTCATTGCAGTGGCTTCTCTTGTTACGGAGCAGTCTCCAGGTGTACAGGCTTCAGTAATTGTGACATGCAGGCTTCTCTCTAGTTGTGGCATGTGGGCTCCAGAGTGCGTAGGCTCATTAGTTGCAACTCACGGGCTCTCTAGTTGTGTCATGTGGGCTCCAGAGTGCATGGGCTCTTTAGCTGTGGTGCACCAGCTTAGTTGCCCGGCGGCATGTGGGATCCCACTGGACCACCAGGGAAGTCCCAGAATTCACTTGATTTTAAAAGTAAAAATGCAAGGGACTTCCCTGGCGGTTCAGTGGTTAAGCCTCCGTGCTTCCACTGCAGGGGGCATGGGTTCGATCCCTGGTCAGGGAATTAAGATCCTGCATGCCTCCCGGCACGGCCATTAAAAAAAAAAAAAAAGTAAAAACGTAAGTTTTACAATTTAGATTTTGGAGTGCCTTCCAGTTTAGCCTACAGTAAGCTTTTTATTTCTTGTAGCTGAAAGTTTCAGAAATAAACTCTTGGAGAGAAATCTGGCAATTGTTTTTAAGATTCTGTACTTTAATATAGATAATATCTAAATCACTTTCTTTATGTTTCACTTTGTTATATTAAAAGAGCATCAGGAAAAGTTATCTATTAGATGTAACCCATTAAAAAAAAAAGAAAACTGAGAAGTTGCAAACAAAACATTTAATAGCCTGTTCCATTTTTTACCAACGAAGCCATGTCTTTTATATTCATGGTTGATTTTACCATTGTAACAGGACTAAGAAACTTTTTTTTTAAAACAAACATGGCATAATTCTATCATGGTATTAATTCTATTGTGTCATTATAGTATCTGACTTTGGAATGGAATAGAGATAAGACTTTATTAATCTCAGGAAAAAGATTACTGTATAGTCTGAGAAACAATGCATATAATTAGGAAGATATAGAAACACAGCAGATGCTGAGGATCAGATTAGTGGCTGAGAAACTACAGTTTGGAGTAGTGATTGATCATTGAAGGCTGGGCATCGGGGAAGGTAGGACTTGGGCTTGTCCTTGAAGAAAGGGAGACATTTATAATATTTTGGAATAACTTCCTGCCAAGAAGATGAAACATTTCTTAGAACTACTATGCTAGATTTGTAAATGGTATACGTGTTAACCATTGCCCTGGGAGCTAATTTATTGTTGTTGTAAATTTATAATAAATAGTCTTTATAATAAATTTGTTATTATAATTGTGTGTACTACTAAAATTTATTCCATTAATATTATGTCATTAAAATTTTCATTAATATCATTATAATACATATAATTACTATTTTAACCTGTAATTAAATCTTAATATTTTGTTTTTATTGAATTTTAACAAATTTCAGCTTTTATTTTCAGCATATACCTTTTTTTGAATTACTAGACTCATAAACTCTCAGTACTATATTGAGAACTATATTCAGTTTATATCTGATTTTTCTAAGAAGGATGTACATACTTTATCTGCTTTTTAAAAAACTCTAATTATGTGTAGTAATTCAGCTTATTAATGATGATTTATTTTAAAAATTGCAGTAATTTCTATGACAAATTATAAATCTCATAAAGAACAGGTATAGTCTCAGAATTGGTCTATTCTTCTAGAATGTGGAATTAATTTATACCTGGGGCAAGCTTGATTTTATTTTGTGTTACTTAATAATTTCTTTCCCATCAAAGCCTGTACAGGTCAGAAAAGAGTGAAGGAAGCTCAGGGAGGAGGAAGTTCATCAAAAAAGCAGAAACGAAGCCATAAAGCAACAGTGGTAAACAACAAAAAGAAAGGCAAAGGCAGTAAGTGTGAAATCTCTAAATTTTTTAAATATAAAGATAATGGTGGATATGTCTTTTCCCCATTAAGAAAAGGGTATTCAGGATACGGGACAGTTAATATTTTGATTTCATCTCTAACCAAACCCCCCCCAACCAAAATCACACAGAAGTCTTTTGATCCTAGGTAAATTCTAGGATTGAGCAGTCTATTATTCAGCAGTGGTACTGATTGCTGATGAATGATCAGGTAATCTTTTAAAAAATAGTAGCCAATATAATATAAACATCAACATCTTCGTTAGTTTTATGTTCAACAGTTCTTTTGCCATTATATATATTACATATTATGAAATGTTTGAATTATATATTATTTTTATTACAAGGAAATTGATTGCTTTGTAATTCTTCCAGGCAAAATCAGCCTGGAAGAGAACAATCAAGATAGCTTTAGAGCTGTAAATCCAGTAATTCCCGTGCACTACCTTTATCTTCGGTATCCTAAACTATGTATCTAAGAACAGCTGTAAGAATACTCTGGTTAAATGTTGTAACTAATGACTTTAGCAATGATTCTGTTTATCAACCTACAGGAGTATATATACTGTATTTCTCCTGAGAGCTGCACATTTTCTCTCTCTTTTGTAGACAAAGTAAGAAGCAGAAAATATGTAAAGAATTTCTTTTCAGGTGTCCCACACTGACCTCCTGCTGCTCTTCCAGGAGACTCCTGCCACCTCCACTGCCTGACCTTTGCTATCGGCCGGCTTGGCTGCACTTCAGTGCAGAAAAGGGTTATGCGGCCAGTTCCCCGAGGTTCTGCTGAGCCCATATGACTTCCAGGCGGTGAATATGGCATCCTTTGGGGCCCCGGGCGGCTGTGTTCAGCAAGGCCATGAAAGCCAAGCTGAGGCAGACCACTGCATCAGAGTGGGCCCAAGCCTTGGGTGGCTTAGCTAGGAGTTGCCAGGGGTTCCAGAGCAGCAGTGGGGGGACTGGGAAGGGATTCTTTAAACGTATGTATAAAAGAGTGGTGGAGATTCTTTATTCCCAAAACACCACAGTGGGAGGAGTTGCTGTGTGTCTTTCCTATCTGGAACACTTTTCAGGCTTTTAGAGCTTAACTATACTTTTTTTTTGGTTGTTAAATGAAGAATCAGGAAATGAAAATCGATAAATTTGATGCCAAATTATCACTTATTTGGAGTAACTGACAGGGTATTCAGAGTGTTTTTTATTACACTTTGATGTTTTTATCTTCAAGACTTTTAAATGATGTTCTCTAAGAGGGCTCATCTTCAGCAAGTCAATTAACATATTCATATAATTGAGAGATAATAGCAGTTGACCGCATATTCTCCCATTTTAATTATTGGGCTTACGTCTTTATAAATCAGAATGAGGAAACAGTTCTCTGAGAATAATTTAGTAAAGTGAATTAACTCTCATAGAATCTACAATAATGCTTTGTATCCAGAAAGAGGTAATTTATGAAAATACCAGTTCCATAACCTGTTCACATGTCAAAGTGTTAAGCATTTCCATTCTAGTCCTGAGGTTTTAATCAGCAACGGCAGATGTAACATAATTATTACATAGAGTTCTGAATTTTTTTATAACTTACTGAATATATTTACCAGGGTAAAACTGATGGTTTATTTTAGTCAACAAGCTATGATGTAGGAGTTTCTTAAGGAATCATTGTATGTATCAAAGTTTAGAGTTTATTCCCAAAGAATTCTTTATTAAATATGATGATTGTGCATCACTGTGGCCAAAGGAGTAGGAAAGTGTGACATGTACACAATCTGTACACAGTTTAACATATGAAAGTTAAGAGGTTTCCATTATGAGTCATTTTAAAAGATGCTGTATTCTACTTTATATATATTAACGTAATAGAGTTAAAAGCCATTTAAATAATTACCGTATATTTGATAGTCTACCAGGTATAATGAAAGATTAGTTTGAGTGTTTTTTAAAAATATGTTATTGACAATTCAGGTAAGAAGAGTTTTTGGTTTTGTTTTCCTTAACTGAGATACTGCTGTGTTTATACTTAATGATTTTCCAGGTTTTTAGGCAGGGTCTGTAAAGCAAGTTGTTTACTGTAGTAATAAATTCAAATGGTTAACTTTAAATTGTCCACTGAAATCTGTGACAAGTTCTTTGTTACTTTCCTATTTACTAACACTTTTCTTCTTCTTTTTCTTTTTTTTTTTTTCCAGCAAATAGTAGTGATAGTGAAGAGCTTTCTGCTGGTGAGAGTGTAACTAAGGCTCAGCCTGTCAAGTCTGTTTCCAGTGGAATGAAGGCTCATGGTACCAAGTCTCCTGCAAGGACGCAGTCTCCAGGGAAGTGTGGAAAGAATGGTGACAGGGATCCTGACCTCAAGGAACCTAGCAATCGGTTACCCAAAGTTTACAAATGGAGTTTTCAGATGTGTAAGTGACATACATTAAATCAGCAGTTAAGCAGCAGAAACTGCATCCTAGTAATTCTTGATGCCAGTAATTCTGGAAAAGTGGCTGTAACCAGACTGAGAGACATAATAACCATTCGCTGCAGTGTAGCTTATTTGGATCTTGATTTGAACAGAAAATTGCTGAAAGATAACTTGTGAGGCATTTGAGGCACACGTCAGCGTTGGTGTGTTCTGCTGTGTCAGCAGTTTGCTGTAAAAGCCTGGTGTTGATTGAAGTGGGGAGTGGATGGAGGCATAAGTGAGGCAGAGTCTGCCACGAATCTCTGGTCACTGCAGCTGCGTGATGGCTGTGTGCCACTCCCTTATCCTGCTCCTCACCCTTTTGTATACATGAGAAATAACCATGAAAGATGTTTTCTGAAAAAGAGACTACCGCAGTTTCTCACACAGGGAAAGAGTCTTAGGGGACTAAAAGTGCTTTAGAGTGTGTGAAAGCTTTCGTCCAACCTAAAAGTATTAGAAGAATCTAAAAAAGAACAAAAAGGGGGGACTCCTCTGGCGGTCCAGCGGGTGAGACCCCGCGCTTCCCCTGCAGGGGGCGTGGGTTCCATCCCTGGCCGGGGAAGTTCCATGCACCATGTGCTACGACCAAAAAAAGTTGATGGGACATGCGTTAAGAGATAAACTTTAAAAAAAGAACAAAAAGCAGACGAAAGACAAAAATTTATCCACAGTCCTAACATTCAAAAAAAATATGCAGGGCTTCCCTGGTGGCGCAGTGGTTGGGAGTCCGCCTGCTGATGCAGGGGACACGGGTTCGTGCCCCGGTCCGGGAAGATCCCACCTGCTGCAGAGCGGCTGGGCCTGTGAGCCATGGCCGCTGAGCCTGCGCGTCCGGAGCCTGTGCTCCGCAGTGGGAGAGGCCACAACAGTGAGAGGCCCACGTACCATAAAAAAAAAAAAAAAAAAAAAAAGCAAATTAATATTGTACTGTGGTGACGCTGTACACGAATGCGGGATTTTTCTTTTTGGTAAATGTGGAATTTTTAACCTCTATGTTTAGGTCCTGAGATCTTTAATTCTACACACTCATTCATTCAAAAAATACCGTGCATGTGTTAGTGCCAAGCATTGCTCTAGACTAGGGGAAAAAAATCTTCGGCAAACAAATGTTTACAAGCCAATTTTTAGTTTATCTGTCTTCCTCATTCTACAGCCACACTATATGTTCTCTGTCTTATATATTAAAATTGTGTTCACAAATGCATATTAATGAAAGTTTTAAATTCACAGCGGACCTGGAGAATATGACAAGTGCTGAGCGTATCACAATTCTTCAAGAAAAACTGCAAGAAATCAGAAAACATTATCTGTCATTAAAATCTGAAGTAGCTTCCATTGATCGGAGGAGAAAGCGTTTAAAGAAGAAAGAGAGAGAAAGTAAGTGTTTTTACCTTACTTTACTTAAACATAAAGCAGTTTGCGACTGTGCAGTTGGGCTCATGTGAGTTGTGTTTGTGTATCTTCAGGCAGGCTCTTGTATCCCTCTGGCTTATTTTCCTCATCTATAAAGTGGGAAATTTTATCTAAAGAAACAGTTATCTCAAACCATAATATTCACTTTCACGGAGCTTACAGTCTGCTTTTCTGCCAAAACTAATAATATTTCAGACTGTGAGGAGACTAGAGCAGTGTTAAGGCAGTGATTGGGTGGGTTGCGTTAGATTACCAATGGCTGGGACATTTTTCTTTGAGACCCGAATGACCAGAGGAAGTGAGAGAGGTTAAAATATCTGAGGGAAGGGGGTTGTCTTAGTTTTCCGGGGCTGCCGAAACAAAGCTCAGGTCTACCTCAGAGATGTTACGGATTCTTTTCCAGACTACCACAGTAAAGCAAATATCACAATAAAATGAGTCACATGAATTTTTTGGCTTCCCAGTGCATATGAAAGTTATGTTTACACTATATTGTAGTCTGTTAAGTGTGCAATAGCATCATGTCGAAGAAAAGAAACGATGTACGTACCTCAGTTAAAAATACTTTATTGTGAAAAATGCTAACCATGATCTGAGCCGTCATTGTGATCTTTTTGCTGGTGGAGGGTCCTGCCTCAATGTTGATGCTGCTTACTGATCCGGGTGGTGGTTGCTGAAGCCTGGGGTGGCTGTGGCAGTTTCTTAAAATAAGACAACAGGGCTTCCCTGGTGGAGCAGTGGTTGAGAGTCCGCCTGCCGATGCAGGGGACACGGGTTCGTGCCCCGGTCAGGGAAGATCCCACATGCCGTGGAGCGGCTGGGCCCGTGAGCCATGGCCGCTGAGCCTGCGCGTCCGGAGCCTGTGCTCCGCAACGGGAGGGGCCACAACAGTGAGAGGCCCGCGTACCGCAAAAAAAAAATAATAATAATAAAATAAAATAAAATAAAATAAGACAACAAGGAAGTTTGCTGCATCAAGTGACTCTTCCTTCCATAAACGGTTTCTCTGCAATGCTCTTTGAAAGCATTTTACCCACAGTGGAACTTCTTTCTGGAATTGAGTCAGTGCTCTCACACCCTGCTGCTGCTCCACTAACTAAGTTTATGTAATATTCTAAATCCTTTGTTGTCATTTCAACAGTCAAATAAGTTCACTGTCTTATATATGGGCATGGTTCATGGCATCCCAAAGCAATTACGATAGTAACATCAAAGATCTGTGCTCACAGATCACCATAACAAATACAATAACATCATAATAATGAAAAAGTTTGAAATACTGTGAGAATTACCAGAATGTGACACAGAGACACAAAGTGAGCAAATACTGTTGGAAAAAATGCTGCAATAGACTTCTGGATTCAGGGTTGCCGCAAACATTCAATTTGTGAAAAACACAGTATCTTTGAAGGGCAATAAAGCAAAGCATACTACAACGAAGTAGCCTGTATCACAGGCACAGTTATCTTGGGAAACTCTTCGACTGTGTGTTTGGAGAACTAGCTACTTTTAGTTCTAAGAATAGGTCCCAGAGAAGAATATGTGGTCACAAAGAAGTTTGTTATGGTAATATTTATAATAGCAGATAGAAATCATTAACTTGTATTCTCCAATAATATATGGCATTAGTGAAAAATAAGTAGACGTTTAAATTTTTATTTATAATGCTCAAAGTATTCATTTGATGTCAGTAACAGCAAAAGACTAGGAATTAAATTAGTTACAATTCATAAATATAGTGGAACACTATTCAGCTTTGAAAAGAAAAAGAGGTAAATCTATATAATCTATATATGTACTGATAAGGAATCATCTCCTCAGATTGTTAAGTGTAAAAACCAAGAGTCAGACTCTATACTGTGCTTCCACTTGGGTTTTTAAAAGAGAAGTTACTAGTGTTTTCATTTTAAATGTGCATATCATATCTCTAGATTCTACGGAAAAAATTCCTCTAGAACTGGGGTTGCAGACATTTTCTGTAGAGACAGATAGTAAATATTTGGGGCTTTGTGGGCCTTGTAGTCTCTTTAGAACTACTTGACCTTATGGAATCTGCCATAGGCAAGATGTAAAGAAACGGGCATAGCTGTGTTCCAATAAAATTTTCTTAACAAAAACAGGCAGGCCAGATTTGGCCCTGGGGCAATAATTTGCCAGTCCCTGTTGTGGAGTTTTAAAGATTGTGAAGCAGCTGGTAACAGTGGGGAGGGGAATTTGAAGGGTTAGGAGGGTCCTGGATGAGAGGGAGATTAGCTTTTCCACCTTAATATCCCAGCACTGAATGATTTCGTTTACTTTGTGCATGTATTCCTTAAAAAATAAGTTTTCAAACACTGATTTATAACAATGAGAGAATTTCTTTGAGGAAAATAACTAATGTGTCATTTGCTTTGTAAACCAAGCGTAGGAAAATGCAGTAGTTATGATGTGATGTGTGGTAGTAGTTATTTTTTCCCAACTTTAAGAAGCAATTAGCTTTCCCTTCTCATCACCATTTAATTTCATAAGGAACTCCAGAAGCAGAAACATACAAGAATTGGGAGGGGGGAAAAAGATGTGGGGATGGATTACAAATTTTTCCTGTTGAATTCAAAGATCTTTTTGACATTTGTTTCATTATTACGGAAGTCTATCTTTTGTTTTATTTCCATGTCTCTGTAGACTGAGAACACTGTTCATTTTCCTCTTTGATCCACGCAAGAGTGTTCCCTGGTCTGTCCTTTGTTGTTGCTTCTCCTGTGGTTTGGCAGTGCCTCCTTACTTGAGATGCACTAGGTTTTCCTTTCTTTACATAATGGTCTTGTAAGAATTGACTGCTCTCGTAGTAAGCTAAATGATTTTGGAGAACACAGCAGAATTTTAGTTTAGAGGACGAGTGCTTTACTTCCTTCTACTGTTGTATATGCGTGTTATTAAGCTGTTGGTTTCCCTTCGCCTTAGGTGCTGCTACATCCTCGTCATCATCTTCACCTTCATCCAGCTCCATAACGGCTGCTGTTATGTTAACATTAGCTGAACCGTCAATGTCCAGCACGTCACAGAATGGAATGTCAGTTGAGTGCAGGTGACAGCAGGACTTGCTAAAGCACTTTGCACTTAATGGCTGTTGAGAGCCACGTCTTTTTTTATACTGCACAGTGGCACAAAAAAAAAAAATCAGACAAGCACTATTTTATATTTAAAAATTGTTTCTTGACAAGCTGACTTGGCACTTAAGTGCACTTTTTTTATGAAGAAAAAGTACAATGAACTGCTTTTCCTCAAGCAATAATTGTTTCCAACTTGTCTGGGAATTGTGTGTCTGGTAACTTGAAGGCCTTCCACTGTGGCAAATGGAGGCTTTTCACTGCCTGTAGAGACAATACAGTAAGCATAGTCATTGGGCGGCCACAACATGTTAAGATAACTTACTGTATATGTATTCCCTTGTATTTTGTTAAAGCTGGAACATTTGATATTTTTCCATTTATTTATGAAAAATATGAACCTATTTTCATTTGTACAAGCTAATTGTTTTTTAAAGCAAGTCACCTTAGGGTGGCTTTAATTGTATAACTCAAGCACATGTAATAAATTCAGAACCTGCAGTTAACAGGATATTAGACATCAATCCTGATAACCAAATATTAAAGATTCTCTTTAAAAAAAGACTGAACATGTTTACAGGTTTGAATTAGGCTAAAAGGTCTTGCAGTGGCTTTTCACGCCCCTTCAAATTGGAATGGAACTACTGTACTTTGCCATTTTTCTATAAATCAGTATTTTTTTTTAATTTTGATATAATACATTGTGTGAAAAAAGAAAATGGCTAATAAACTGTATTAAATCTTAAACAATGTGTAAAGATTGTACTTAGCCAGTTCAAAGTGTATATTTATTCATAATGAATTATAACAGTTATATTTTTGTGTTTTCTTGTAAATGTTTCTTTTTCCTTAAATACAGATAATTCATTTGTATTGCTTATTTTATTATGAGCTACAACAAGAGGACTTCAGGAACAAGTAAACTTTATCGGTATGGTTCAAGGCTGTTGCTATGAACTGTCTCAAAAGGATGGCTGTTATTTTAAGTATAAATAGCTAATCGGGCTGGTAGGCCTATAAAAATTAAATGCCTTGTATAAAATCCAAAATGAGCGCAAAATTGTTTTCACCTGTATTGACTTTATGTTGTATGGTTCCAATCTCTGTTCTGTTTGGCACTTGTATTTAATTCTACACCTTTGTAAGACATTTGTATATTGCGGATGTGTTCATTCAAGCTATTTAATATCTGGCACTGTTAATACACAGTACTGTACAGACTGTTTTACTGTTTTAATTGTAGTTCTGTGTACTTTTTTTGGACGGGGCTGGCATGTTTTATTTGTTTCCTGGCAATACGACGTGAGAATTTCGAAGCGTTTTGTTGTAGATGCTAACGTGTCAGAATCCTTTACATTCAACTTTTCTAAGAAAAGCATTTTCAGTCTTGCAGTGTGTGCTTACAGTAACTAATTTTGTTGAAAATGGTTTCAAGTTATTCAGATTTGTACAGGACTGTAAAGATTTGTTGACAGCAAAACATTGAAGAAAAGCTTATAGAATAAAAGCTATAAAGTATATATTAGGATCTGCAAACAATGAAGAATTATGTAATATATTGTACAAATGTAAGCAAAGGCTCTGAAATAAAATGCCATAGTTTGTGAATCCTTGATTTTGTTTCTAAAAGATTAAGTAATTTTAGTTCATTTCTGTCTCTGATGCCTGACCGAAACATATATCTCCAGCATGTATTATCAGAAGGAGTAAAACTGACATCCAAAAAAGGGAATATTCTGCCTATAGGAATTAAAAGTCCATTAACCAGATTTATGTACAGGATTTGTTAAGCATTCTTATATCTTTGCATACACAATTTAGCTTGAGTCTGAAGATGAATACTTCTGACTTGGAGGTTTGTCTAAAGAAGAAAACCAAGATTTTTTTCTTTAATGCTTGAAACCATTACTAGCGGCTTTTTTTTTCCTTTTATTTCTTTTCTTTTTTTTTTTTTTGTCTTTTAATGTAATTGGACCTTTGTGGCTCTCTTATACTTTCAGTGCACTCTACCCCATTGCACTTTGGAATCATCTGGGTATTGTTAAAACACTCGTAAATACTCCAGCCCCACCCTCAGTCATATTTAATTGGTCTGGGATGGTACCTGGATGCTGGTCTTTTTTTAAAGGTGGCCAGTGATTTTAATACTCATCTGGGTTGAGAACCACTGCATCACTCCAAACCTTTAAAATCAATAATCAGGTTTTCTGTCCCGTTTAATGAACTTCCCACCAAGAGAAAATTTTTTCTTTAAAACAAAAAGGAAACTTTTTTAAGGCCTAAAAAGCCCAAATGTGTATTTTTGAGGTACCTTTGTGATGACCCTTTATTTTCACAGAAATCAGTTTAACGTTTAAGGGATGAGTTTTAAAATCTATAGAATAGTGCTTCTCAAAATGAGGTCCTAGAATACTGGTCCCTGGAAATGTTCTGGGAGTTTATTACCAAACATATTTTAGAAATGCTATATATAGCACATCCCCTTCTTAGAGTTTCAGTGTTAGCATGTTAAAAACTTTAAGAAGTTTTTTTTAAGGAAGTTTTTTCATTTAACTTACTGCTTTTAGACTTACCTGATCATGAAACCTGTTTTTCACGGAACTCGCAATATCACCTACTTGTTAGGTTACAGAAACAGTGCTCTAAAGGAGAGTGATTTCAAACTTTTTTGGAGTTGAGGTTTATACCCTTGGGCTTTTCTGCCTATTTCTCCCTTCCTCCCAGCTTCTCCGGAGAGTTTGAGAATTTCATGGCATTACTAGAATTTGACTTAAGTCTTTCCCTGGTACCCTAAACTACATTTTATCTAACTAGTTTACAATCTCTAATAAAATTAAGATAGTACTTTTTTTACAGTGTTCTCCAAAACCTTTTTTTTTATTCCTACTGAAATAACCTGAGGGTGAGGTCTTGTTAATTTTAATAACCTGGGAAGATTGGGGATGGTGGACCAGATTCCAGAAACCCCTAACATTTACAAAATGTATTTGCATTTTTTTTTAATGAAAAGAGCCCCCTATAAGTTTAAGAAACTCTTCAAAGGGGTTAGTGATCTCTAAATGGTTGGAAAGCAGTTCTTAAGAACAGTGGGAATCATTTTTTAACTATCTCCAACCACAGTCTCTTTCATACTTATAACCTTTTCCTCTAGAAGTGTGTGCTGCCTTTTATTCTTTGTGAGTCCATTTCTTCACCTTTCGTCTAATTTTAACCTGCTATTTAGGGATTTTTGTCTAACGTCATATGATGGGTTTTGTATGTATAAGATGTAAATCCCCTGGAGGAATAGTTTCATGGTTTAGTTGTGGAAGTAATAGATATCTAAGAGATCATAAAATTAAGCACTAAATTGTATGGGCAGGGAAAACACATGCGTTAGAGTTTAAAGAGGGCAGTGTATGAGCATGAAAGGAATGTGATGACTGATGTGATGGTGATATGGAGGAGATGGCAAACCTTGGCATTTAACTGAGATCCATCTGGAAATGGAATGCGTAGGTAGTCTAGAGTGGAGAAAGACCAGATTCAATGACATTGTGGTGTTCCAGAGAGGAAGTGATTCTTGGAATAATGCTAGGGAGACTGAGGAAGGAAATCTGATTGGAAGACATGCTGAAAGAAAAATGAGTAGAATGTCTTCATTAGACAGTATAGGATAGATGGAGATGCTAGAGTTGCAAATATGGACAGTTGAGTTTTTCTCATCTTTGTGTGATACCACAAGCCAAAATAAGGGACTCAAATCAAAACCAGTGCCAAGCAGTTGAATATTGTTTTTCCATCACATTATCTGATGTGGACTGTAAAAAAGATCACATATATTCCCAGTGACTTCTATTAAGCAGCTCTCCAAAATTAGCAAATCTGTTCCCATAGATTCAAAGTTTGATTTTACCACCAAAACTACTGATTCAGTGATTTATCTAATGATAATCTAATATTTTTTTATTGCTTAAAAGTTAATTTACCACATATTCACTAGGTACGGTGAATGGGGATACAGAGCACAGGCTGAATAAGACAACCATTTACATCTAGAGAGACTGTTATATCTCTACTGTAAATAGCGGGGAAATCTTCCTAAGTGAGCTGGGCCTTGAAGGATGGGTACAATTTTGCAGGTGAAAATGAGGGGTAAAGAGGGGGGCGATTGTGGGGGAAGGAATAACAAGAATAAGAAGGAATGACAAAAGGTGAAGGAATAAAGAGGTGGTGGAAAAAAGCGGGCTTTGGGAAGGTAGGCCAAGAAAACAGCATAGTTTTGAGAGCCGAGAGCCCCTTTTCTTGGTAGAATAGAGCAGAGCAGGTTAGAGCTGTGGTCTCTATTTATTTTTAACTTTATTTTGAAATAATGTCAAATTTCAGAAAAGTTGCAAGAGCAGTAGTACAAAGGAGTCCCATGTATCCTTCAACTGATTCACCAGTTGTTAATACCGTGTGACATACATCCCTGTAACTTCATTTCCCGATAAACCTCCCTCCTTCCTCTTCGACAACTCAGGGCTTTTCCTAAGTGTTTTCCCTTTGCTTGGACTGACACCCCAGTCCCAGGCTGGCTGATTCTTATTCGTACTTAAGGCCTCAACTACCCTCGGAAGACTTCCCTCCCAAGACTAGGTTTCAGACAGAGGTACCAACTGGTCCGGAAGCCTAGGCCCGGCTCTTCCGTCCGCTGTCTCCGCCCCCATGCCCGCCGTTCCGCACCCGCCCCGTCCGCCGTCTCCGCCCACAGGGCGTCCGCAGAGACTCCCGGGGCGGAAGGGGCGTGGCTCCGAGAGCGGAGTGGCCGGTACCCGGAAGTGCGGGATCATGTGCTGCCTCCCTGTCCGAGGGCTCGGATGAGAATGGCCCTGGAAGAAAAGAACAAACGGAAGAAAAAGCGGAGTGCGCGGGAGGGGTGAGTGGCGCGTGGCTCGTCTGCCTGGGCCGGAGTATGCGTTCGGGAGCTCGGGGCGCGAGGGGTGGGGCGCGGCGTCGTGTCGCTGAGTCTCTGATGTCCGTGTCTAGAGAGAACCCGGAGGACGGCGCTTGTGGGAATCTGGCAGGAGACTATGAAGTTGGACAAGTCGCCAGTAGTTTATTCCACGGCAAGCGGCCCTCCAGAGGCAGCACGGGTCGGCTGGCTTCCCTCTTCGGCTCTTTGGAGCCTCAGCTTCAACCCGTGTATGTGCCTGTGACTGAAGTAAGTCACTGCATTCTACCCCGAATGGCCCATTAGAACAACTTTAGAAGCAAGCAACCTACCTTGCAGGGCAGGCTTTCTAAAGTGGGACAGATAAGGATCAATTTTAAGTAACCTTCCATTACTGGACATAACAGTGAGAGAGAAAAGATGCTACTTTAGAAAGACCACTAAATTATTAAGAAGGATGAGGTCTGAAACATAACTTCAAACTTTTAAAAGGAAACCACCAAAAAAAGGAAACGGGATGAGGAGGAAGAAAGTTCATCCCAAATCCAAAGACCGCTTTTGCAAGAACCTGCCAAAAAAATGAAACTGAAGAAGAAACTTTCTGATGCAGACCGAAAGTTGGCAAACAGGTTGGTAAAATTTCTCTCCTAGTTGATGTTAAAGAAATTAGATGGTAAAGAAATTGACATTCTTATACCAGCAATGTTCATTTTAATTTTTTTCTCACTTCATAGTTATATTTTTTAAATTTTTATTATAGAAAGCCCCATACATTTTCAAAAGTTGAAAAGGATGGGCTTCCCTGGTGGCGCAGTGGTTGAGAGTCCGCCTGCCGATGCAGGGGACACGGGTTCGTGCCCCGGTCCAGGAAGATCCCACATGCCGCGGAGCGGCTGGGCCTGTGAGCCATGGCCGCTGAGCCTGCGCGTCCGGAGCCTGTGCTCCGCAACGGGAGAGGCCACAGCAGTGAGAAGCCCGCGTACCGCAAAAAAAAAAAAAGAGTTGAAAAGGATAAGGAACCCCTTGTACCCAGAATACTTGGCAAATCTTGTTTCATCTTTACCCTATTCATTTCCCCCTCATTATTTGGAAGCGAACCTAAGACTTAGGTTTCATCTATAAATATTTCAGCATGTATGGAAAAGATGAGTTTGCTTTTCTTAAACTTATTCAGTCAGAGATCAAATTTCCCCCATTAGTTTAATTAAAAAAAAAAACACAGTTTATTTGAATTGACATCCATATAGCAGTACCATTATAGGTTCCTCGTTAACTTTCCTCAGCCTGTCAGGCCACTCTCTTCATGCCCTTTCTCTCTCTGTTCTCTCTTGGCAGGTGATCTTGTTACCTAATCTGAGAATTTTTTTTTTTTTTTTTTGGCTGCGCCAGGGAGCTTGCGGGATCTTAGTTCCCTGACCAGGGATTGAACCTGGGCCCCCAGCAGTGAAAGCCTGGAATCCTAACCACTGGACTGCCAGGGAATTCCCCTGAGAGTTATTTTTTTTTACTTGCTAACAGTTGTGAGCTACTACTTCTGGTTGTCCTACTGCCTGTAACTATGCACATCTTTAATTTCTTCCCCTTTCAGAGAAGGGTGTCTTCCTCCTCGTCCAAGATTAATTCAATCACCTGTGCTGTTTATATATAGCACATACCTCTTCTGCCTCCTTAGGGTTTATGTCATCAGATATATATATATATATATATATATATATATATATATATATATATATATATATATATATATATATATATATATAAAATCTCCTTTTTTCTTCCTGTATCTTTGATCTGTCCTCTCAAGATTCTCATCTTAAAAAAAGAAATCCAGCAAAACCCCATCTGCAGTCATATGTCCCTGTTTGCTCCATCCCCTCACACCTTCCCTTCATCGTCAAGCTTTTAGAAAAAGATGTCTATACTTGCGCTGTCTTCCTTTTCTTGATCTGTTTCCTTTTCCACCAACTTGCACTCTGGTTGGTTGTTTGTTGTGTTTGTTTTTATGTGATATGACCATACTTCTGAAACAGTGCTCAGGGAAGCCATCCTGACCTAGGTAGAGAGTACAGCCTTTGTCTGAGTCCTCGCTTTTACATGTCACGTGGTTGCTTTTCTTCTCGAAGCTGCTGGATTCTTTGATAGCAGTGTTTTCTCATCCTCCTCTTGTCTTTCTGCTCCTTCTCAGTGGTATTGTGGGCACTTTCCTTCTGACTGTTCCTTAAATGTTGATTTCCCTTGGGATTCTGTTCTTGGTCATCTTCTCATGACCTTTTTCACACCCTTCATTCTGGGCAGTCTCCCAGTCCTCGTGGCTCCACAATTCTCATCTCTCTTTCTTGATCTGTAAACCTGTATATCTGTTTGTCTACTGGCATCTCTAGCTCTATATTCATATAGACCTCAAATTCAGGATGCTTCAAACCGAGCTCATTATCCTCATCAAACCTGTTCCTCTTTATGAGTGGTACCATCAGCCTTCCTGTTGCCTGAGCCTGTGACTTGGGAGTCATCTTAGACTCTTTCTTTTCCCTGCATATCTAATCGGTTGCCAAGTCCTAATGATGCTGTCTTTTAATTATCTCTTTTAATCTCCTTCCCCTTTCCACCCTTTCCCTTGCTCTGGTGGGTCTGTTGTCTTCTTAGATGCCTGCAGTTGTAACTGTGTCCTTACTGGTCTCCCTTATCCAGCCTTGTCCCTTCCATAATTGTCTTCTGCTCTGCTGCCCAAATGATCTCTTTTAGGCACTTTCAAAGTCTTCAGGGGCTCCCTATCCTCTGTGGGATAAAAATCTAAGCACTTTTGCATAACAGGCATGGTCCTCCTTGACATACTGTCTCATTTCCTTTTACTCCTACTAGGTACTTTATATACCATAGTGAACAAAAACTAGACATTGACCCTCTCCTTACTGGAGCTTGCGGTCTAGTGGAGGGATGAAACGGTCAACATTTACTGAGGACTGACCATGTGCTGTACACTGCCTTTCCTCCTCTGAGAGCCTTTCTTGTTTCTTTTATGTTTCTACACCATGTATTATACATGTTAACCATTTTATGGTGAACCTTGCCTTTCGCTCCAGAGACTGGACTACTGAAAGGCCTCTAATAGTCTCTTTTATCTTTGTATCCCCAGAGGCTAGAACTGAGTAGTAAATACTTATTGAATGAATGAATGAATGAGTTTTATGACTCCTACTACCCATTCTGACCCCTCACTCCTAAGTTCCTGTTCCATTTCTCTTTTTGGACTGGTGCACTTACCCAAGTGCACCAGGACTTTACAATATTGGCGGAATTTACTTCTGACAAGCAGTCCTTTAAATATTGCAGTAGGAAATCTGATTTCTCCTTTTCGCCAGATTGCTTTTACAAAGTTAAGTACTTTGCCGGTATATTAATCTTCATAGACCCCCTGGGAGTGCTGCAGTAACCCTAGAATTCTAGAGCAGAGAGTGGAATTAGGCATTGGTAGAGTGTAAACTAAATCCCCAAAGCTTTAAGTGAGCCAACTTCTGTTTAAATGAACTTTTGTTGCTCTGCTTATTACCTGGCAGTTTTAACCTATCTTCAGAAATTGACCTTAACTTTTTCTAACTCTTGAGTTTCCTAAAGATACCAGTCACTTTTTGATAATGCTGTTTAAATGTAGATGTATTTGTGAATGGTAAGTTGATATATAGGAGGGCCAGAAGTAGATGGGAAGTGTTTCTAATCAATGTGCTTTGTCAAATACTAGACCTGACTTCCATGACTTTTTTTTTTTTTTTGACTTAAAAAGAGAAAATTCTTTAGCAAGTGCTGATTTAGAAGAAGAAATTCACCAGAAACAAGGGAAGAAAAGGAAAAATTCTCAATCTGGTGTTAAAATTGCTGATAAAGAAGTACTTGATGATGTAGATCAGACAGTTGTAAATCAAAGAAAGAAAATTCAAACCAACCAAGAAGAGAGATTAAAGAATGAGAGAACTGTGTTTGTTGGGAATTTGCCTGTCACCTGTAATAAGAAGGTGAGTGTGTAGTCTGTATATTGTTAACATGCAGAGAAATTAATAATTTGTGATTTTGTTTACTGTCACTTTATTAAGTAAGTCATTAATATATAACTTCATTATAAATGACTACATATATCATTCTATAGATTGATTCCAGTATCCACCTGCTCCTTTCCATTCCCAAAGTCACTGCCCTAATTCAGGCTTCTGCAGATCTTGTCTGAAATATTGCAGTGGTCTCCTATCTGGTTTTTTCCTCCAGCTCTGTCGTCTCTTATATGCCACTAGAACGGAAGCGCCATATGTGCAGGGATGTTTATCTCTTTTCTTCACTGCTCTATCCCTAGCACTTGAAACAGTGCCTGGTGTGTAGTAGAGGCTTGTTGAATATTTGTCGTGTAAATGAATGCATACATCCTAAGTTTCTTCCGTTATGTGGGGTTCACTAAACCAAGACGTGCCCTTTACTTTCTGTGTGTTTATGTGATAGTCACCCTGGTGGCAATCCCTTTGGTTAAAATCCTGCTTATCTTTTGAAGAACAATTTCAATTCCACTTTCTTAAAAACACAACAGTACTAGAAAGTTACTTCCTGGTTTTTCCCTTTCCCCCTTGCCCTTTTGTCCCCTAGCATTTGATGTGTGATTATTTTGTAGAACATAACCCATTTTACTTTCTAGTGTAGTTTTGGTTACTTATCTTCCTCAAGGGAAGGGAGTGTTTGTGGTGCTTTACACATTTAATAAGTTATTTTTGGATTAAAATTGCTTATAGAAATTATTGTGCAAGCTGTAAAACATATACATTCTTCACATCCTGAGCCAGTCATAAGAGTAATGTATAAAATTCATCCTAAGACTTTTCTTCAATCTGATGGTCTTAATTCCAGACAGTTGGGGAATTTCCCATGGTGACATAAGGATCCTTAAAATCCATTTCTGGTTTAAATAAGTCAGTGTGAAAAGATGAGAGAATTTATGGAATATATAATCTTAGTTTACCTGTAGTAAAGATTATAAAAGATTGAAAGAAAAAATGTTGTGTACCTTATAGATACTAACATGAACTTGAATTGTGTTTTCTTTTTATATAAGTTTCAGTAGAAGTTTTTTGTCTTCTAACTGAATAGTTACCTACTTTTCCTGAAATATTCTGAAAACATGGCAGGAAAAGATTATCAGACCGTTTTACTTAATTCCTTTTTGTGGTATTTATTTGATCTTCTGAAAGTGGACTGAAATATATATATGTGTGTATATATATGTTTTTTTTATTTTAGAAGCTGAAGTCATTTTTTAAAGAGTACGGACAGATAGAATCTGTACGATTTCGTTCTCTGGTATGTGTTCCACCCCCTTAAAATTGCATAATCTTAAAATGTTTTGCATTTAAATCCGACTTATTCATGTGTCGGTTTTAGTGAGATGGAGGAGCCCTTGACTTTAACCTTTAGAACCGACAGGCTCAAATCTAGCCCCAAAGAAGAATCACACTGGTATCGATTGTTGACTCTTGGACTTTGTTAGCTAATTTAATTAGTTCAAATAGTAAAATGCTTTCCTTACTAAGTGTACTTTGGAGGGTGGATGGGTGACTTTTGTTTGTGTGTCAGTTGAGTAGGTGGAAACGTTCACACCTGTTGAGTAGCATTTCTGGAATCATAGGTGTTCATATGAGGGGTTTGCATGACGTTGCAGAGCAGTACTTATGCTCTGACGTAGAAAGATAAAGTATGTTTTAATCAATTTAATGTTAAAACTTTATGGAAATAAATGGTATCTGATTTCACCAACTGAGCACTCTGTAGACCAGTTATAGCCATGTTCCTTGGAGCATAAATAAGCATCATTCATATGTTTTTTAATGTAATTAATATATATTAGTATAGTATAGGAGATGTTTGTTCCTTGTTTCCAACTGCTCTTTCTCAATGTGATTGTAAAATGGGGTTTCTCAACCTTGATACTATTGACATTTGGTGCTGGTTAGTTCTTAGTTGTTGGAGGCTGCCCTGTGCGATGCAGGATCCCTGGCCTCCACCTGCTAGGTGCTGGTAGCATCCTCCCCACCCCAGTTGTAACAGCCAAATATATTCCCAGACATTGCCAGATGTCCCCAGCGGGCAAAACTGCCTGCTTCTCTGAAAGTAGACATTTCGCAAGCTTTTGGTGCCGTCTCCATAATTCCTATCGTGGTGTTTGTTCCTCACGCTTATCACGTATATATTTTGTCTGCCCTTCTGAGTCCCGTTTCCTCATCAGATCCTTGCCTGACACATCCACTTGGGTGTCCTGCCCATTATCAGCGCGTCTGTGCTTGACCTCTGTCAGTCCCCCACCCCAGCCTATGCCACCTGCTGTTTTTCAGCTGTGCTGTCTTCCCAAGAGGAGTTCTTTCTTTTTCCATTGTTCCACCTTAGTGTTCACAGCTCTTGCCAGAAGAGTTGCAGAGGCCTCTCACGGGTCCTGCTTTCAGTCTGCCTCAGATGCATCCATCGCACCACCATCAGCTTAATCTTCCTAAAGCACTTCCTCCTGGACCTCCTGCACAGAATTCCTCCCCTCCACCTCCCCTCTCGTGAATATTATACACACCACCACCCCTGCCTTGGCCTGGAGTTCCCTTTGGGGTGCCTGCCCTGATTCTTCCCTGTCCCTGGATTATTGATAAGTCAGGTGACCCTGTTGTGCGCCCTCCAGCACCCTGTACTTCACTATAGTCCTTATGACACTGCTCTATCATTGTTACGCTGCTCCTGTGCCACCAGACTGTGAGGTGTGACCACAAACACCCTGTTTGTGTGGCTCCTCCTTGGGTCACTAGCACCTGGTGCACATCAAATACGTATGGCGTTCCCTAAAAGCTTTTCATTTTTCTCGCTGTCAGTGTCCTTGGTTCTTTGCCTGACAGCCTGCACAGGGTGGCCCTGGGGCCCTGCGTTCTTCTACATGGGACTGTCCTGCAACCTGGGAGCTGCCCTCCTTGCCGATCATATGCTTGGGCTTTCCCACCCTTGTCCTTTTGCTCAGTTCATTTGTTTTTCTTTTTAATTGACATCAAATTGGTATATAACATTATGTTAGTTTCAGGTGTTCAACATAACAGTTCAGTCTTTGTTTACCATGCAGTTGACCCCCTTCACCCATTTCACCCACTTTCAACCCCCTTCTCCTCTGGTAACTGCCAGTCTGTTCTCCGTATCTCTGAGTTTTGTTTTGTTTGTTTGTTTTCGGCTGCGCTGCTTGCGGGATCTTAGTTCCCCAACCAGGGATTGAACCCAGGCCCTCAGCGGTGAGAGCTCAAGAGTCCTAACCACTGGACCGCCAGGGAATTCCCTGTTTTTTTTTTGATTGCACATATAAGTGACATCATACAGCATCTGTCATTGACTTAGTTCACTTAGCATAATACCCTCAGCATCTATCCATATTGTCGCAAATGGCAAGGTTTCCTTCTTTTTTATGGCTGAGTAGTATTTCACTGTATATATATTCTTTTTGTACTTTATTGCCTTATATTTATTCATTCGTATCTTTAATAACAGAACACAGGTCCTTGAGAGCTCCTAGAAGGCATCCAATAGATGTGTTTTGATGACCAGCATTCCCATGTCAGTTATTCACGTAGGCATTTCTCATGTGTCATACTGTTTTCCTGTCTATATTTTGAGAGTTTGACCATATGTTAGTTTGAGCAGAACAGACTGAGAAGAAATAGTTCAAGTTTCTTTGTTTTACTATATAAACTATTGAATGACTAAAAGAAAAAAGTCTTCCAGAGATTTATAGTAACTGCCCTAAATGGGGTTGGCATTTATAGACACCCCTGGACTTGTGAACTTGCAGTCTGTATCCCTTTACCTTTGTGTTCTCTGTGCTTGGTGGTATTTGGCACACATTCCTGACAGTCACAGTTGCTGACTTGAATTTCCACCTCTCTGAAGTTTTCCCTACCTGCCCCCTTCACTCTTAGGTATGACCCTTATATGACTGACAGTAACGTGACTGAATATAAAGGAGATTCCCTTTATGTCCAATTACAGATACTGAAGTAGTATCTTCTTATATTATTTATCAACTTAGTTAGACATATTTAAAATCATATAGCATACACAATATTAATTTAGAAGTGTCCCTTTTTTCCATGCTGATTTTATAAAACAATTTTCCTTAACACTCTTCACGTGTGTCTTCAACATCATTGTCCCCTCACGACCAGAGATCCCTTCAAGTCATTTGTAACTTCCGCCTGGTTTGAGAGTCACTGCCTGTGAAATCTGAATGTGGCACTATCATTGGAAATGTTTGTCCTCAGCCACCAGGTCCTGTTCATACAACATTAGGACAGTTGTTTCTGATTCAGTATTTCCTTAGAATGTTTTTAATCCCATCATATCAGACTTAGATATTTAGAATTCAATTAATTAAAATATAATTATTTTGAAATAATATTTCAAACAATGATTTTTCTTTAATACTTTTTTTTCTCTTAAAAGATTCCAGCAGAGGGAATTTTGTCCAAAAAGTTGGCAGCAATAAAGTAAGTTTATAATTAGAGAAAGGGAGTAGTCATAAATTCTCTTCCATTTTGGTTAAAATTGAGATCATTTCTTAACCTCATAGATGTTTGTATTTGGATAAAACATCATGTTTTATTGTTTTCTTATGTCTGTAATAACATATAAATTTGTCAGATGTTCGTCTTCAAGCCTCAACATAAATTGTAGGATCAAGGATAAGAATTGCAAAATAACTTAAAATGTGCCACAAGAAACGAGAAATTTCAAGGACGTTTAATCAGGCATAGTGTTTGAAGAGAATAAGAAAGTTTTGCATTTAAAAATTCTATTGTAAATCATAAGTATCATATTTCATCAATTCTAAGGCGACATTTCCCATACCTTAACATTTTAAAAATCAGAATGCATCTTAAAATCAGAGGGGCCTCATGGTTGCTATTGGCTGGCCAGGTTTTTCCAGGGAAATTCTATAGGTCACACTATAAGATGGAGAGATAAATGGGGAATCCTACAGATTAAACAGGAGTCAGAAGACTTTTCAAGTTGAAAACTGGACAAGACCAAAGTATGTCTAGGAGTAGACACTTGGGTGATAAAACCACATAGACACGCAGGGAAGTGGTTCCTATAATAATTCCCTAAGCTGTACCTGTCTGTGTAGTTTTTATTTTACAGTAAAAAGGAAAAAGCACGTTGTCTTTCCCATCTGTGTGTGCCTTAGATACAGAGCTGCAGCTAAGGTGATGCTGGGTTAGCCAAAAAGTTCATTTGAGTTTTCCTGTAAGGTGTCACTTGAATGAACTGTTTGGCCAGCCCAGTAGTTACAGTGTGGTGGGTTGCCCGGGGGCACTTGCTGGTCTCTCACAGTAATGACTAGTAAGGAGGCCTGGGTCACGTGTATCAGCCCATATCTGTGCAAGTTGTGTGCTATTTTTTGAGTTACTACTAAATATTTATTAAAAGAGATGAAACTCCCCCCAGAAATTCTTGTCGTATGTGTTGAGAGTGGAAAACAAGCTATATTTATTTCAGTGAATTTGAGATTAACAAATTTTACATTCTTTTTTTTCTTTTCTTTTCTTTTTTTTTTTTGGTGTAGACGTAAAATTCATCCTGATCAGAAAAATATTAACGCTTATGTTGTGTTTAAGGACGAGAGTGCTGCTACAAAAGCACTGGAAAGGTAATTTCATCTCTTTGAGGTTTGGACAGAATTTTTCTAATTTAAGTGTGTATGAGTCCATGCTTTATTCTTTGGTTTCACTTCAGAGCAAATATCCCAGTAACTCAGCACTCGTTTTTAACAACAATTTTTCCTTCGTATTTATACCAGAAATGGGGCCCAGATTGCAGATGGATTTCGTGTTAGAGTGGATCTTGCATCTGAGACCTCATCTGTGAGTAGTTCTGAGCTTGTGCTGGGAGAGCAGTGGGGTCAGCAGGGAGCTTGTGGGAAGCACAGAGGAGACAGCCTTTGCCCTCTGTGGTCTCAGCTAATGCCCTGTAAGTCAGCATCAGCTTCAAGAAAGTGGTTCCCACCCGTACGTTAGATCCAGTAGTCCTAGAGAGAGAGGCCAGAAGTTACGTTAGAGAGCATCGGGGCCAGCACCTTATTTTATAGACTGAGGTCTAAAGTTAAATCAGTCATTAAACAGTTTTTGAGTCTGTCCTCTGTGTCAGGCATTCAGTGCTGAGATACAGTCTCAGTTCTCTAGGAGTTCACAGGATAGAGGTAAAGATGAGCAAACGATTTTATGATAAATACTGTCATAAATGCACAGGACGCTTTGTCAGCTCAGGAATGGAGCACTTGATTTGGGGGGTTGCCAGCAAGAAGGGACAGAGGGTTTTCAGGAGAACAGGTGTTCTATCAGTCTTGCAAGATGAGTCTGTTAGCCAGGCAAAAAAATTTTGAACAGAATGAATGGTGGGGACCAAAACCTAATTTGCTGAGGGAATGGCAAGAGCCTGACACAGTTAGTAGTGGCTGGCGTGTGAGGAGGGGCGGGATAAGAGTAGCTGTTGGAGAAATAGGTGGAGGCCAATCATGAAGACCCTGGCCTGCCATGGGGAGGAGTCTGAGTTTTGTCCAGAGCTGTTCTTCAAGGTGTCTTGAAACGGATGAAGCGTGAGTTGCAAGAACTCACCACAGAAACAGAGTGCGTTACGGTCGGTGTCAGGGTGACTAGTTGAGAAATGACAGAGGCCTGGCTGACAGCCCTGGCTTTGATTGTGGACCTGGCACGGGGTCCGCAAACTGGCCTGAGGGCCCAATCTGTTTGCAGCCCGTTTCTGTTAATAAAGTTTTACTGTCACCCAACCAGGCAGGTAGGTACAGCAGAGTGGCCCACAAAGCCTAAAATATTTGCTTTCTGGCCCTTTCCAGAAAACGTTTGCCCACCCCCAATAGAGCAGGCCTTCCTTGAGCACTGCCGTGGGTCACTGCCAGCTGTGAACCGAACCACTCCCTGCTCCGGGGCTCGCTCACGCTCCAGCGGGGAAGGCGGAAGAAACGGAATCAAACGGGCCTGGAGGGCGGGGAATCAGGAGATGGAGCCCCGTCAGATGTGTGGGGTGAGGACAAGGGTGGACTTTAGGGTGACTTCCGTTTTCTGCTCCATGAGTGATTTTTATTAACCCTCTTTGTGTTTCAGAGGGACAAGAGATCTGTATTTGTGGGGAATCTCCCATACAGTAAGTTGGTTTAAACAAATAAAGTACCTGTTTATCACTGAAGTAATGCAAATAACATCTGAGTTGGTAACATAATGTTTCGCTTTAAGACTACCTTTAAGAAGCGCGGGATGTAACTTGACTAATTACCTTGATGCTATGCTTACCCTTGGTATATTATGAAACATCTCCAGCTTCCTAAGGCGATTCCAAATCCTCACTTCCACTGGGGTTGAATCTGTTTTTAGAAGCTGAAGAATCTGCGGTTGAGAAACACTTTCTGGACTGTGGGAACACTGTGGCTGTAAGGATCGTGCGGGATCAAGTTACAGGAGCCAGCAGAGGCTTTGGCTACGTGCTCTTTGAGGTAGGGAGGCTGATACATTGTCACTGTCCTTGAAGTGTGCCTGGAGAGGCTGTCACCGCTGCCCTGCCCTTCAGACGTAACTCTCACTGTCACCCTCAAAATTCCACCTTAAGAAAACTACATTCATAACGCCACAGTATAATAGACTCCTGTTCCTATAAATTGCATCCAACCAAGAGATGTTCTAGTTATTTCTCCACATTAATGTTGTTAAATAATGTTTTAGATACTGGATAGTAAAGGTATTAAATCTCTGAATCTCCACCTTCTGTAAAATGGAGAGAAGAACTGATCGTTCACTCAGGTAGAAGAGAATGTTAGTCTCTGTACAAAATTGGTTATATTTAGTTCACTAAATATTAGCCAGTGTCTCATGCCTAAAATTATTAGAATACACATGTGGCCCGACGGCCCTTATGTTTTCTTCCCTTCACAACAGCCCATCTGTGTACTTCCTTTCAGTTTTTACCTGTGCCGCCTATTTTATGGTCAAACTTAGTATTTGTGAACATAAGATTCTGCAGTCTGCTTTATGTTGTTTTCTGTCGTGTAAATATGTTCCACTGAGCGTGTATACTGTCTTTTCCTTAGTGTGTCCCAAATGTTGCATGTTTGCAGTGTTCTCTCTTTTTCTCTGTAATAATGAGATCAGAGTGGTTATGTTTTTTCCTTCAAATGTTTGCCTCCATTTTTGGATTACTTCTTTAGGAAAGCTCCCCAATGGGTTACCACTAACCAGGTCAAGACATCTGATCATCTTTAAGGCTCTTAGTATGTATGACCAGATGGCTTTGAAGAAATGTGGTCACAGCGGCCATCATGACTGTGATGTAGTTATCTCACTGTTTCTCTGCTCTGTCTTCTGACTGTTGATAAGTTTGTAAAGTCCTTTAACAAACATGTCATGAATATTCAGGGTGGTTAGCATTTAGTGGTTCTCTATTAGAATAAAAGAATAATAGCATTTTGGACCTAAAGGGAACCCTACAAGGCATCTAGTCCGACATCTCAAGGACTGTAATAGAGAGTTCTCTGCTCTCAAATCAACTAGTAGAGCAGGGCTTTTTCAGGAAGAGCCTTGTGAAGAGGAGGTTTATTGGTTTAAAAGACACTATAGGGCTGACCTCGTTAATTGAATTTACATTGAGAAAAATGAAGCCTCTTAGATTGTGACTTATTATTTGACAGGGCAGCTTGAGTGCTTCCTGGGGAGAAACTCATGAGAGGGAGCATGATTAAAACTACAAGAACAGCTGCTTGTAGTTCAATACTTCGGATTAGACTTCTTGGCTGTGGAAATGAGAGGGGTTTCTATATGCAAGCTTGAAAGTTCTAATCCAGAAAAGTCACCATTTTACTCGTTTCTTTGCACATGAGTTTCTGGTGAAAATTTAATATTTTGATTTTTATTGCAGAATACAGATGCTGTTCATCTTGCTCTGAAATTAAATAACTCTGAACTGATGGGAAGAAAACTCAGAGTCATGCGTTCTGTCCATAAAGAAAAATTAAAACAAAATTCAAATCCTAGTTTGAAGAATGTCAGTAAACCTAAGCAGGGACTTAATTTTTCTTCAAAAAATGCACAACATTCTAAAAGTTTGTTTATTGGAGAAAAAGCTGTTCTCATGAAGAAGAAAAAGAAAGGACAGAAGAAAAGTGGACGAACTAAGAAACAGAAAAAACAGAAGTAGCTATCCGAAGTGTTTTCTTTGTTTTCCCCACTAACTACTGGTAATAAAATTGTGGTAAATCCATGTATTGAATTTCAGGATTTTTTTACATATTGTGAAACATGGACACTTTTTCAGTTATTCACATTGCAATAGTGCCTTTGAATCATTTGTTTTAAGGTGTAGGCAGATCAGTCACCATGTTAATACTGCTGATGGTATGAGAGATGATTTTAGATGTAGGGTGAACATTTAGAATTTTAGTGGTTATGTATTATTTTACCATATGTTGGAAATAATTAACACTTCAGAGAGTTAAGAATTACTTGGGATGAGACTAAATTTAAAAGTGAGTAAATTTAAAGAAAAATGAAGTAACCTTAATACTGATTGTATGTAGACAAAGTATCTAAATAAAGTGGGAATACTGATTGATCTAAGGTCAAATCATAATCCCTAAGAAGTAAGGTTTTGAGGTTTGGTATATAATAGCCACTCATTTTTCTTCCTTCCTCTTGCACTTAGGATAAGTGGAGTTCTGGGTTTTAATTTTATTTCATCAACCTAATAACTAACCGACAGGGATTTTGTATCAAATGTTGCTCTGATTTCTTATTCTTAATTGGTGATTAGACTGGTTATTAAAGTTCTTGGTAAATTGGCTATAAAGCAGATTTTTACTTTTCTTTTTTTTTTTTTTTTTTTTTTTTTTTTGTGGTATGTGGGCCTCACGCTGTTGTGGCCTCTCCCGTTGCAGAGCACAGGCTCTGGACGCGCAGGCTCAACGGCCATGGCTCACGGGCCCAGCTGCTCCGCGGCATGTGGGATCTTCCCGGACTGGGGCACGAACCCGTGTCCCCTGCATCGGCAGGCGGGCTCTCAACCACTGCGCCACCAGGGAAGCCCTACTTTTCTATTTTTAATTTGAAAAATATTCTCCCAGGAGAACGTGATTCTTCTTCTTTTAATATAAATTTATTTATTTTTATTTATTATTTTTGGCTGTGTTGGGTCTTCATTGCTGTGCGTGGGCTTTCTCTAGTTGCGGCGAGCAGGGGCTACTCTTGTGGTGCGCAGACTTCTCATTGCGGTGGCTTTTCTTGTTGCGGAGCACGGACTCTAGGTGTGCGGGCTTCAGTAGTTGTGGCTCGTGGGCTCTAGAGCGCAGGCTCAGTAGTTATGGCACACGGGCTTCAGTAGTTGTGGCTCGTGGGCTCTAGAGCGCAGGCTCAGTAGTTATGGCACATGGGCTTCAGTAGTTGTGGCTTGTGGGCTCTAGAGCACAGGCTCAATAGTTATGGCACATGGGCTTCAGTAGTTGTGGCTCGTGGGCTCTAGAGCGCAGGCTCAGTAGTTGTGGTGCACGGGCTTAGTTGCTTCGCGGTAAGTGGGATCTTCCTGGACCAGGGCTCAAATCCGTGTCCCTTGAATTGGCAGGCGGATTCTTAACCACTGCACCACCAGGGAAACCCAAAACTTGTGATTCTTAACATCACTCAGTAGAATGAAACAATATTTTTAAAAAATCGTGTTTAAAGGAAACATTTGCTGAAAAAGTATGGTAATGAAGTCACAAGGTGTAAAGTTCAACAAAGAGAAGGAATACCCCTGCCTTTCCTTGGGACTTAACCTCGTGGTATATAGCCGGTGCCCCCTCCCACAAACCTTGCCGAGCTGGGCCTGTATCCAGGAGGGAGGAGTGGCGGTAAACCAGGGGCCTGGTCTGAGGTAGGCGGATCTGTTATACACGCATCTTATTACTTAAGTAAGAGAACTGGGGGACACTGAGTTATTGGTGATTATTTTGAAAATCCTGTCTTTTGGGCATAGCACAGGGAAAACCTAATGGATCTTTAAAATGTAGCTCTATGGGGCTTCCCTGGTGGCGCAGTGGTTGAGAGTCCGCCTGCCGATGCAGGGGACACGGGTTCGTGCCCCGGTCTGGGAAGATCCCACATGCCGTGGAGCGGCCAGGCCCATGAACCATGGCCGCTGAGCCTGCGCGTCCGGAGCCTGTGCTCCGCAACGGGAGAGGCCACAACAGTGAGAGGCCCGCGTACCGCAAAAAAAGTAAAGTGTAGCTCTATGGAAAGCAGAAAGAGCTCCATTTTCCTGTATCCAAGGACTGGATATTTTATGCTTAGTATCTTCTATGGTGCTTAGAATCTTGTTTTTCATAAGTAGGGTTCAGTAAGTACTTGTCACTTGATAGCTCTTGAACGTTTTTTCATATATTTCCAGTTAAATTTATATAAAGATGCTTTATCTGTAGACTACATAAACTATCTCTATAGACTATAATTTCATTCTATTTTCTTTATAGTGTGTATTTTATTTATATGTTTAGTGTATATAAATAGATATAATTTTAGTGTCCTTAACATAGAGTGTTGGTCTTTAGGTTTTCATGTAAAGAGTCCTGGAGTGGGGTGTAAGGACATCTGATTCTTGACCCATCTCTCTGGCTGTGCATGCATGACCTTGGACAAGCCTCTCAACCTCTTTATCTAAATATCCTGATTGGTGAAATAAGGGGCTTGGACTAGATCAGTGGTTTCCCTCTTTTTTGACTGTGATCTGCAATAGCTTTAATTTTACACTGATCAGTACAAACATTGGTATATTTAACTGACACACAAGTTTCACAAGACAGTACTGGTCCTTACTACACGTGTTGCCATCTGATATTTTTTATCCTATTTTATTTAAAACACGTGATGGTCCATTAAGGTCATTCCACAACCCATTAATGATTCCACTCACAAGCAACATGCCTCAGGGATTTCCAGGCTGTTTCTGTTTCAGGATTCTATGCTCATAGGTATTTTACAAATGTTAAAAAAAAGAAGTATTAAAAACTGTAGGGTGGTTGAGAGATTCAAAGGCACGGGTGTTGCACTAACTGTGCTTTGTATAAATGTGTTGCCTGGTTTTTTGGACTCATAGCAGTGACCTCACATTTACATGGCATTTACTCTGTACAACACAGGGATACAGAAGAACAGCATGTTCTTTGTTCAGAGTCATAATCTAGTGGACACAGTCTCAAATTTCCAAGAGGCCTCATGTCATCTGTGTGGCCTTGTGAGTCTTCTGTCCCAACACCCCGGGGGTTAAGGACATACCTGTATCAGTTGAGGTGCACTTTTTGGGATAGGAAGAATCTGTATGTGTGCAGGATATAAGGAAAAGCTTTTTTTTCCTGTTGTGTGCAATCCTCTGATCTCAATCATTTGCTTTGCTTTGGTGCATATGCCCCTTCACACCCCACCGCAGTCCTGTCAATGCACATGTACCTTTGATCTAATTTCCAGTCTTTTATAGGGTCTCAGGTCCAGGCAGAAGGGCTTTCCTAGGCTTTTGGACTAGGTTAGGAGCTCCAGCTAAACGTTTCCATAGGTACCCCTGCAATAACTAAATGACACCAACTACCCCAGAGTTGAGCCAAACTAAATAGGTTAAGTGGACAGTCCCCTACAAGACTGCCCTCATGCACCAGTCACACATGTGGGGGAGGGGTGGTGTCTCCAGGTCACTTTTCTGACCAGCCAGCTACTAATTTGGAGGTACCTACTACCCTCTCAGGTTCAATAACTCACTGCAAGGACTCAGAACTCAAGAACATGCTATACGTACGATTACAGGTTTATTGTAGCAAAAGGATATAAATCAAAACCAGCCAGGCGGCTTCCCGGGTGGCGCAGTGGTTAAGAATCCGCCTGCCAATGTAGGGGACACGGTTCGAGCCCTGGTCCGGGAAGATCCCACATGCCGCGGAGCAACGAAGCCCGTGTGCCACAACTACTGAGCCCGCCGTGCCACAACTACTGAGCCTGCACTCTAGGGCCCCCGAGCCACAACTACTGAAGCCCGTACGCCTAGAGCCCGTGCTCCCCAACAAGAGAAGCCACCACAGTGAGAAGCCCGCTCACCGCAACTAGAGAAAGCCTGCGCACAGCACCGAAGACCCAACACAGCCCAAAATAGAAACAAACAACCCAGCCAGGGACTTCCTTGGCGGCCCAGTGGTTAGGACTCAGTGCGTTCACTGCCAAGGGCCTGGGTTCCATCCCTGGTCGGAGAACTGAGATCCTACAAGTCCCGTGGGGCAAAAAACAAAAAACAACCAGCCAAAGGGAAAGCCGAGGGGCACAGGGAGAGGTCTGGGAGAGTACCAAATGCAGAGCTTCTGTTCCCTCCCTGTGGAGACCGAAACTTCCCCCTCCTAGCACACGGCACACTGACGTGTAACTACACAGAGTAGAGCCAACCGGCCAGACCCCATCAGGAACCATCTCCTTAGCCTAAACGGTCAGGATCCACTATGAATAACACAGGCCTATCACTCCAAGGTTTTAAGAGGATCCCGCCTCTGCCTCTTTAAATTTAAACTACAAACATAATGTTTTCAGTGGCTATGACAACTTGACAACTCAACGTTTTCTATTTTTTTCCTTCAATCTCTTACCCGTTACGCTTTCCCAGGAATCGCTCCATTTAATTTTCTTCCACTCCTGAGGCTATACTGTAACATCATTTGAAATCGTATGGTTTCACTCTTCTGGTTTACTTTTTTTTTTTTTTTTTTTTGTGGTACGCGGGCCTCTCACTGTTGTGGTCTCTCCCCTTGCGGAGCACAGGCTCTGGACGCGCAGGCTCAGCGGCCATGGCTCACGGGCCCAGCCGCTCCGCGGCATGTGGGATCTTCCCAGAGGTTTCACTCTTCTGACCAGCCAGCTACTAATCGTATGATTATGGTCCTTGGGGCACAACGGATTGTGACTGAACTTGAAAAGCAAATTCCATTAAATACAAACAAGAGTCACGGGTTACCTGCATTCTATAAAAAGATGAAGCATTTGTGGTCAGCGACCTTCCTTCTTTGACACAAGTAGGGAGGTCAGCTACACAGGCTTTGGAGTGTGCGCACAACCGCCACGTGCCGCCCTGGTTACATCACGCTCAGCGGCTCTTACGGGAGTGCGCGGCTTCCCGCAAAATCCCGACTCCTACGCCAACAGCGGCGGCGGCGGCGGCAGCAGCGGCGGCGCCCAAGCCCCTGCGCAGGCGCAGAAGCAGCGCGGGAGCCTCCGCTCAGGCACTGCCGCGGACATCCCCGAGGGCCTCGGCAACAGGGGCCGGAAGTGACGCATCTCCGCCTGTCCGCGTCCCTCGCGGCGGGCGTCGCAATTGAGCGGTGCAGTCCTCTCCGAGAGTTCTGAGTCAACGGGTCACTTGCGGGCCCCGCGGCCGCCGACCCCACTCCTCGTTGGAGAGAAGATGGTGGGCCGGAACAGCGCCATCGCCGCCGGCGTGTGCGGGGCCCTTTTTATCGGGTACTGCATTTACTTCGACCGCAAGAGACGGAGTGACCCCAACTTCAAGAACAGGCTGCGGGAACGTGAGTGGGTCACCTGTCCCCTGGGCCTTATGCCTCCCCACCCCACCCCGGTGTCCCCATCCCCTCCTGCCCCTCGCCGGGCCGCCGCGTGCTGGGTGGCCGCGTGGTGCTGCCGGGTCTGGGGCGGCGAACGAACAAGCCAGAGGAAGGTGATGGCGCTGGCCGCGCGCTCCCAGGGCTGCTCCCGGCCCTTGTGCCCCGTACGAGTCCCTCCATTTTGGAGGGGCGAGCTTTCCCATTTTGTTTTCCCCAAACACTTTTCGGCGTGTAGATGCATACTCGTTTGTATTATGATTTAGGGCGGGGGTTGTCCTTTTTGCTGTTGATCTTTCTAAACCTATTTCTAGCTCGAAAGTTGCGGGGTTTTTTTGTATTTTACGAATTTCTGCTTGAGACCAAATCTGCAAATCCAGCTCAGTATCGTTCTCAATCGATAAGGTTGCATTCTTAAACCCTCTTGGTAGCTTCGTCCTAAAGGCTTCCAAGATATGAGTGAATGCTATAGAGATTGCAGGAGAGTCCAAAGGACTTTGCTTCTGTGGCTCAGTCTTATTTCATACCTGCGACATCTTTTAAGAGAGGTTTACAAGAGGGGAATCGTGTCACCAAAACCTTTGTGATCTTTGAATTTCAGAGGTAATGCTCGTTTGCAGCAATAGAAGGGCAAATTTGTTGCATTAAAAAATAATTTTGGTAACTTACCTGGGTTGCTCAGTCAAAACAGTTCGTAAAATTAGAATTTATATGTGAGTTATTAAAGCCCAGGAAGTACAAAGAAGTGATTATCCTATTTAATGATTTACTGCTTAATTAAGCTAAAGTAAGGCATTTCACGTGTTCTGTAGTCACACGTGGCTAGTGACTACCTTACTGGAAAAAGCGCTCTTAAACCATCTACAATATGGTATCTGATTCTGGCTCTCTTATGTCCCAGGAAGAAAGGGATATGGAGATAATTTATTTTATTTATGGTTAGGTGGAGTAATGGAAATAGTGCTGTTTTGGATTCAGACACTGAGTTTCCTGGCCCAGGTTAGTCACAGATTAGCATAATCTTGGGCTGAGTCTTAATTTTCTTAGCTTGCAAAATCAGGTAATGCCTCTAGTTGGTTTTGTGAAGATTAAAGTGTTTGAGGTGCCGGCCACCATTCCTGACATGGAGAAGGCCCTGTAAATCCTGGCTGGAAGTGTAACTGTTGGAATTTAGATAATTTTCCTGTAGTTTTAGAAATAGCTGGGGGGGGGGGTAATGGCGTGGATGCAGAGCTCTGTAAAGAATGGATTAACCTTTTTTTTCCCTTTGGAAACACTACAATCCTATTGTTAAACCTTGAGAAAATGAATTTTTGGTTGAAGAAATCATGAAACTATCGTTTTGGACAAATTGAGAAATCTGTTATTTTCAGAATTTCTTTTCCATCATCCTCAATCCATAAATTTTTTTTCTAGTTTTCAGCAGTATCCTGATGATTTAAGTGGTCAGGCTTGAATTAGTAGCTGAATAACCCTTGGGCAACGGATTTCAACCTTTAGTTTTCCTTTGTTGTAAAATAGTATGTAGAGTTTAGTACAGTGCCCCTGGCACATGGTAATGGATGAACGCTAAAGATTGTTTATGAATATAATTATTTGATATTTTCTTTACCAAGTAAACCTTATTCAGAGTAATTTTGCAGTCTGTTTAAAGTCTGTATGGTTGACCGATTTTAAGAACTTGATGGCGTTTTGTATTTGTGGAGCGAAATTGATTTCAGTTTAGTTTAATTTCGTGTTTTTCTAGCCTAATTCCTAATAGAATATTTACATCTATAATAAAAGGGCAGCGTTTTTCAAATTAGTGTTTCTGGGGTTTTGTTTTGTGTTTTTTTTTTTTTTTTAAGGAAAAGAGACTTAAGATGTTTAAAATAGGTTTGAGGTTAGATCTGGGCTTCTAATTTGTTCAGTTTTTTTTTAACCTTCCATTAGTAAGAGCAGATTACCAGAACTACATCATAATTTATATCTAAATAATCACTATAAATGAAAATTAATCTACAAATTATAGTGCCAACTACAGATGTTTTTCGTTATACAGCACTGTGTAAAATGATTCATCATTTTAAGATATATTGAGTAATCTTCTCATTTAAATGAATGCTTTAAGAATGATTTAGATTTGGGGCTTTTTGTAAGTTCATATTTTATGAGGTTTTTTTAGTCTGTTTTAACTTGTTAGGCTTACACAGTAGCACTTCGGACTGATTACTAGCAAATATTGAGTCGATTTGCTGATTGTGTATCTCTTTGGTTTTTCAGTGTGTTCTGTGTCCTTTTGTCACAGAGATCCTATTTGATACTGTCCCTGAAAATAAGTTAATGTAACAAGTTAATTGTCTTATAAAAGTAAAGCCAGAATTTTAATCTTATAGCTATAAATTTATACAAGTTAATGGTCTTATAAATTAAACCACAATTTTAATCTTAACAGCTATAAATTTAAAGCAACTAAGCGATCTTAAAATTTGGTAACTATCAAACATTCAACAACAATCATGCATTCTTCTCCACTCCATTTAAAAAAAAAAACCTATAAGCTTGGAAACTAAGTTTCCTTCTACTGTTTCATTATCATTTTTGTTATTTTCCATAATTCTGACTTAGCATATTGTATTTCTCTGTTTATTCCACAAACTTTCCAGGTTTACTTCTGAGGTGCTGTAACTTGGCGATGATAATAGGGTTACTATGAGGATAAAATAAACTAATTAATAACATTTAGAATAGTGTCTGGCATGTAATATCTAAAACAGGTGTGCCATGTTCAATTCCTCTGTGAAGTCTTTCTCTTCTAGTTGTAGTACCTTCCCAGCACTAGGCTGTACCGTGATACTTAGTAATTAGTTAATATAGTCTGGTTATCAGTCATTATTTTCTGCCTAAAGAGGGCTGAACAAAACCCTTAGTTAAGCAAATTGGAGGTAGAATATATTATGCGTCTGTTTCCCCACAGTTGCCCAGTGATGAACACCTAGCAAAGGTAGCTGGTGGGGAAAATAGGCAGTCTTCAAAATAATATGTAAGATAGCTTTAACCTATATTTTTTGTTGAGAGTGCTAAGACAGTTTTTAAGCCTTAGAGTTGTAGCACTTTATGTAATCTGGGGGCTAGAGTTGGCCAGAGACACTGGTGTGGTTAAACCTAGTTTGTAAGTGTAGATAAGAAAAGGTTCCCTGACTGTAGTAAATTAACCATCTGTCTGCACTTAGGCAAACAGGTCACTGCCTCTTTAGTCATGATTTGAAATTTGGATTTATAGAATGCTTTAAGGTTTTAAGAGGACGTTTGCACCGTCTCAATACACTGAATGTTTATATCTCAGGATACCAACCAGGCGCTGTTTAAAAATACATTAACTCAGTTAATCCTCGTATCAACTCTATGAAGCAGGTATTGTTCATAAACCAGTTGTTAAATACAGAGAAGGAGAGACACCGGTTAACTGTAACTTGCCCAAGGTCACACTGCTAGTCACTGGAAGATCTGGGATATAAAGGAAGCCCGAGCTTCGTTGTGCCAACACAGGGTGTACAATTAAACAACAACTTAAAATACTGTTAGTGTCCTATTATTGATTTGGTTTTAAGGGTTGACTAACAGATTTAAGCAACATCACTTACTCCTGAGATTTGTAGTATTGCTATTTCATATCAAAAAACAAACAAAAAACCCAAAACAACTTACAGACTTTAGGCAGAGGGTTTTTTTTTTCTTAACTAGCTGGCAGTAGTTGAATTAAGAATCATTTCTGAGTGCTACCCTTCTTCCCTCTTATTTTTGCCAAATGCATAAAAACTATGCTTTTTTTTTTTTTTTAAGAAAGCTGTCAAATGCTGGGGGTTTTGTTGGGTTTTTTTGTTGTTGTTGTTGTTTTGTTTTTTTCCCTATTTAAGAATGCCAGGTAGTTTTCAAAAGTCAGTAAAGACAGAGTCTGTTATATTTCAGCAATAAACTCTGAAACAACAGTGGCTTGAATTTTGTTCGTGTTTCATGTCCTGTGTAGGTTGAAGGTGGGAGGAGAGGCTTGCTTTGCTTATGATAATTACTCAAGAGACCCAGCTGCTGGAACTGTCTCCATCTTGTAAACTGCGCATCCTGGTGCCTGAGAGGGAAGGAAAGCGCTCCTGCCCAGAAATGTCCTATTGTCCATAGCTCATTGACCAGAACTATTTTTATGACCCTGACAAATCACAAGAAGAGAGCTTGAGTCAGGCATGTTTTGCAAATAGAATGAATGATTGCCACAGCATTTAGACTTCCTTTGATTCTCATTTTAATAATGATGAAAGGAAAATATTGCTTTCTTGCAGGAAGAAAGAAACAGAAGCTTGCCAAGGAGAGAGCTGGACTTTCCAAGGTAATAATCTCTTTTAGAGAAACAATTATTCTACAATCTACTTCAAATGTGTATTTTGAGAATGCTAATTGGTATCAGACATAGATTTTCTGTTTTAAAATATAATTTGTTGTTTTTAAGAGTACTTATTAACTCTGTTCAACTGCAGATTTTCCAGTCCTTCCTTATTTTCCCTTTGTCGGCCATCATAGCTCATAACTTACTTTGAGATCAATATTTAAGGGGTGGTAAGATGATAGGCCCCAGAAGACATTTATACTAAAAAGTTCAAACTTTCTCACTTAGCTGCTCCAAAATAATAAAATAAAACATTTATTATTAATTTAATTTTCCTTCCTACAAACTTTCTTTAAAAGAGCCACGTTATTCATTTTGAAAATTACATAAGCTTATTCACACCCACTGATCCAGAATCCCACCACCTGTCAAATTTTTACCTTGTAATACGTAAATGTAGACATAAATCTTATTCATTTTTTTCTTTTCATAGATCCTGTGTTCATGATTATTTTTAATAACTACATAGGTTTATCTGCTTTATAAAAAAATGTTGTGTGACATGTGTAAGTAAATTAAGAAAGTAAATGTTAATCATTTTGCCTACAGCTTTTCTTTTTTTATTTGTTTTTTTTTTTTTTTTTTTTTTTTTGTGGTACGCGGGCCTCTCACTGTTATGGTCTCTCCCCTTGCGGAGCACAGGCTCTGGACACGCAGGCTCAGCGGCCATGGCTCACGGGCCTAGCCGCTCTGCGGCATGTGGGATCTTACCAGACCGGGGCACGAACCCGTGTCCCCTGCATCGGCAGGCGGACTCTCAACCACTGCGCCACCAGGGAAGCCCAGCTTTTCTTTTTTATTGAAATTAGTTCCATTGTCTGGATGCCCAGCACTTGGACCTACTGGGTCAGTAGTTGTTCTTTTTAAAGCAAGTTGAAGCAATGAAAAAATTAAATCAATAAATGTTACATTTGAGTAATTTAACACAGCTGACTGACTGGATGTGCTAACAGTGAGGTGAAACTTGGAGGCGACCACTTTGTTTTCCCATTATCTCCAAACTACCTTTCTGAGATACGTAATATCTTCATTATGTTTTCAGTAGCCTTTTCTTTCTAAGGATATAGGAAAATGGATATATTACAGGCATACCTCAGAGATACTGCAGGTTTGGTTCCAGACCACTGCAGTAAAGGGACTTCGTCAGTAAAGCGAGTCACGTGAATTTTTTTTTTTTTTTTGGTTTCCCGATGCATATAAAAGTTGTGTTTACATTATACTGTATTAAGTGTGCGTAGCATCGTGTCTAAAATAACTGTACATACCTTAATTAAAAAATAATGCTGTTGGAAAAATGACACCGATAGACTCACTTGACGCAGGGAACAGCACATTATATGAGAAGTGTAAGGAAGTGAAGCACAATAAAGTGAGGTATGCCTGTATAGCCATGTGCATCAGTGTGTGTTTTTAGATTCACGTATAATCATATTCTTGCCATATGCTGGGGTAGTCAATGAAAGATGCCTCCACTTTTAGAAATTTAAATTTTTTCACCTATGTTGGTAATAAGAGCATATATAATAATAATCGAGAACTTAAAAACTTCCATTAATAGAAGTCTAGGTTTTTAAATAAAAAGGGACTTTTTAAATACTTGTTTTACATTTTTTAAAAAGATAATGCATATAGCTTGTAGCTATAATCACCATACCATAATCATTACCATAATCATTCAATCTGGTAATATGTAACAAACTATAAAACAAAAACGCAGAAATGAAAAATTATTTAAATAAGGCTGTTTGTTTGTAATAGCAAAAAAATTAGAAGCAGCTCAAATGCCCAACAGATAGATCGTTATTATGCAGTCATATATTCCTCGATGGTATGTTCTATTGCTGTTTAAAAATAGCTAACCTTATAGATGCATGTAAAATCTATACAAGACAGTGTTGGAGGAAGAGAACAAATTGATTATAGTTATATAAAAATCTATGATAATGGCCATCAAAAAATAGTGTAAATTGTAAAGTGCAATTTTTTTACATTTTTATTGGAGTATAATTGCTTTATAATGGTGTGTTCGTTTCTGCTTTATAAAAAAGTGAATCAGTTATACATACACATATGTTCCCATATCTCTTCCCTCTTGGCGTCTCCCACCCTCCCCATCCCACCCCTCCAAGTGGTCACAAAGCACCGAGCTGATCTCCCTGTGCTATGCCGCTGCTTCCCACTAGCTATCTACCTTACGTATGGTAGTGTATATATGTCCATGCCACTCTCTCGCTTTGTCACAGCTTACCCTTCCCCCTCCCCATATCCTCAAGTCCATTCTCTAGTAGGTCTGTGTCTTTTTTCCTGTAAAGTGCATATTTTATGGTAAAGATATTTGTACTCTTTACTTTTTTTTTTTTTTTTTTTTTTGCGGTACGCGGGCCTCTCACTGCTGTGGCCTCTCCCATTGTGGAGCACAGGCTCCGGACGCGCAGGCTCAGAGGCCATGGCTCACGGGCCCAGCCGCTCCACGGCATGTGGGATCTTCCCGGACCGGGGAAGAACCTGTGTCCCCTGCATCGGCAGGCGGACTCTCAACCACTGCGCCACCAGGGAAGCCCTGTACTCTACTTTTTACTTTAGCTTTGATTCACAGTTTTCTAAGAACAAATACCAGTTTGATCAAAAAGTATTTTTTCTTGCATTTATTTGAATGTAGATACTAACCTCTAATCCTTGCGAGTGTTGTTGAAGAGTGAATTTCTTTTTGTCAGTTTTCATAATGAACTATTGAGTTTTTTTTAGTGGCATGATTTTTTGTATTGTTTATATCCCTGGAGTAATTTTGGTATCAGTTACTAAATAGTCTATTTCTAAACAGTTACCTGACCTTAAAGATGCTGAAGCCGTTCAGAAGTTCTTCCTTGAAGAAATACAGCTTGGTGAAGAGTTACTAGCTCAAGGTAATTAATATTCATTAAAAGACTAGGAAACAAGATAAAATTCTTCACACTAATATAAACTTATGGTGATGAGGGGCTTTTTTAATGTAGTGTGGCTTTTTTTTTTTTTTTTTTTTTTGCTGTACGTGGGCCTCTCACTGTTGTGGCCTCTCCGGTTGCGGAGCACAGGCTCCGGACGCGCAGGCTCAGTGGCCATGGCTCACGGGCCCAGCCGTTCCGCGGCACGTGGGATCCTCCCGGACCGGGGCACGAACCCATGTCCCCTGCATCGGCAGGCGGACTCTCAACCACTGCGCCACCAGGGAAGCCCTAGTGTGGCTATTTTTTAAAAAGATACTGTAAATATTTCAAGACAAGTTTTTAGGCATTTAATAATATGAGATTTAATTTAATAATAGGAGGACAATAAGTAATCTTTACAAATGAGGTTGCTTTTAAGTTCTTTAGAGAATACAGTCCTAGTGTAATATATAAATAGTGACTGAAAGAATATCTGGGAGTATAATTCCCTCAACTCCTTCATCTAATCTTCAGGTCTTTTCTAGTACTTACAGGAAGGAATGGCTAAGATAATAAGTCCCAGAGAAGGTGGAAGGTTAATTTACCTGATCAGAAGTATTTATAAATATTTTATTGTCAAATTAGCTTTTATCTCAAAGTAGCTTTGAAGTAGTTGCTGTCATTAATAAAAATAGTATCAAGTGTCAACTTGTTTTTCTTATTCTCACTGTTACAATAGATTTAGATAGTATTGAACTACATGATGCAGGTCATTTGTGGGGGGGGTTTCCCCTTTTTTTAATGGGGAGTAATTAAAGGTTTATGATGGTGATATCAATACTTTTTATCATGTCTCCCGTCTCATAAGAAATAATTCTTGAGGGAGGTAAAGGAGGCAGTAATTGTTTTTTATTTGATTGGTATAGTAAGCTGCTAATATTTATAAATTAAAATGGAAATGTCTTGCTAGGAAATAATTGACTTTTTTCACAGTATTAGAAAAATATGAAGTTTAATCATAGGGCAAGGTAAAGCACTTAAATCCTCATAAGGATCATTTGAGAGGCTATGATTATATTACTTTAATATCTGAAAAGAAAAGCATGTATAATGATATGTGTCTAAGGATAGAGTGTATGTTTGGGTTATATTGGAGATCCATGTACTGTGGGCATCTGTCTATTTGTCTTGAGCCTTTAGATACAGATGGAAAAGAAAAGTTAACTCATGGTGGTAGGGGGATGAGGGGGTCAAGGAAGGGTAGGGAAGAGTTGTTCTTTTTTCCCAGGCGTATGTTGGTCCCATTTCAGCCCAGCACACCCAGAGGGATACTTAACTCAGCTGCCAAGCTGCCTTTTCTTCTGGTGGAATCTACCAGCCCAGCCCGAGGTAGAAGACTCAGGTGGTTAGAATTTGGGGAAAGTAAGCCATGAGAAAGCATAAGCAGCTTAGACAGTGAGTTTCATTGCTTGGCAAGGCCTCCTTCATCCAGGGGTCTTCCATAAGCATACTCGATTTGCTGAGCAAGATCTCTTCTCAGGATATGTGAATGGGATCGAAGCTGCAAGGGCAGAGAGGAAACGGTTTGTTTCACTTGCGCTGAATTGCTGTGGTTGTTGATGAGTGGTTTCCAGTGTGTTTAGAAGTTTTAGGAGGTGTCTCAGAGGATCCCGTGTGTTCTACACATAGCACTCTGGTATAGCCACTCTATTTCCATTTAATAATCGGATTTCATATCCTCAGACAACAGTGTGATCCCGTCTGCTGCCTGTAAGTTCAGTGGCATGAGGATTCAGTGACCATGTGGCATCTTAATTTCCAAGTCAGTGGAGCCATTGTGTCCCCGATGGAAGTCCCGTCTTATTTGGAAGACCTAAGTCTTATATTTTCCATTTTTAATGCTTCTTTGTAGAGTTAATGCTTTCTTCAGTTTGAATACATGAAGTGAAAATGCTAGGTAGCAGGCAGTTCCTTCTCAGTTACCAGTCTTTAGTCCCTTATTTGGTCACATTCTTACTCAGGGGTTGGAAAAACTTTGTTTACTGGTTTATTATATTTGTTTTTTTTTTTTTAAGTTTAATTTAATTTTTATTTTTTTGGTTTTTTATAGATGATACTACTGAAGAGCAGCCAGATAGAAGAGATGCATAGGGTTAGGGGGTGGGGGACTTCATGCCTTCTGGAGGTGCCACCCTCCTAGTACTTTGATGTATTCACCAACCCAGAAGCTCAGGAAATAATTTCTTGACATAATCAGAATTTGTTTAGTTTCACGGAAAGAGTTAACAAATGGCACAGTCTCTACATTAAATTGCCAACAAACTAAGATTAAAAATCAGTGAGTAGGAGAACCAATGAAAAAGTCTACAACAGAAAATGAGTTAGCTACCCATCAGGGGGACATTTTCACGTCTCCTTCAGGCTGCACCTTGAATTCCCTGAGAGGGAGGGCCTAGGTATTGGGGAAAGGGAGAGCATTCTGCTCAACACAGCAGTGTTTCTTCCAAATGGCGACTTCCATCTTGTAACACTTGGTTTGTTCTTCCTCTGCTATGTCATAAAAGGATTATATGATGGCTTTCAATGCTGTTGGTATTATAAAACATACCACTTGATATCTGGCTATCAGGTCAGCAAAAGTTGTAGCAACATCACGTGTGAAGGAAGCTCAAGATGACAAGTTGACTGCGATTGAGGTCCTGTAAATGTGTAAATGTATCCAGGATTGTCTGGCATTGTTTGCTGTTGGATCCGCAGAGAGGATGACTGCAGTGATGACTAGTTCAGAGAGATTAAAGGCCTTTAGGGTGTCTACTTACATGTAGTCATATTCATACAGTATAAGGGGTCAGCTTAAAGTGAAATTGGGCCTGTCTGCCTCAGGCCCCCAATCTTCCAGTTCTCTTTTCTCATAGAAAATATTGTTTCATTGTTAGCAATTTCTTATGTATTCTTAGTATATAAATAGTAAAAACTTGGACATTTCTCTTTTTTTTTGGACATTTCTGTATCTTATTTTCCCCCCTTTGTATGTGTGTTGGAGTCCATTCAATATCAGTACATATAATCTGACTCATTCTTGTTCATGGCTTCTTAATCAGTTATACGAGTGTACTTAATATATTTCCTAGGTTTTACTTGCACAATGTTTTTGGTCATTTTCACTTGGAGATACAGTGAAGACTTTAGGGTTGAATTTTGAACAAAGGCAAAGGCTTTTCCAGTCTCATGTTATGTTTATGTAAATCTTCCAGGTGAATATGAGAAGGGTGTGGACCATCTGACAAATGCAATTGCTGTGTGTGGACAGCCACAGCAGTTACTGCAAGTGTTGCAGCAAACTCTTCCACCGCCAGTGTTCCAGATGCTTCTGACTAAGCTCCCAACAATTAGTCAGGTAAAGATTTGAAATGTTATGAAATAAGTGAGTAGAATCTGAGTTTAAATGTTTAGGGACATTGGCGTTTTAAAAGGAGCCTAGTGAGCATGATGGCATCATGAAACTCTCCTCCGTGTAATGAAAACAGTACAGGAGATGTCAGTGCTTGACATTTTCTTCCCTAAGAGAAAAGCATCCAAATGAGGGGGCATAAAATCTAGTGACTGTGCCCAAGAAGTTGATTAGGAAATATGTCTCTTGGTGTTAAATCTCAGGCCTTAGTATTCAAATCATCAAATTCAGGCCACTCCCAGTTACTTTCTGAACCTAGCTTTCTGCCTCTTGTGTGAAACCACGCATGCAGTTAAGGGGCCTGGCAGAGGCCAGAGGAGCCAAGGTGGCATAGCTTGGAAATCAGGTCATAAAGGGCTCTGGGTTCCCTCTGACCTCACTTGTCTGAAGGCCCCAGTGTCTCTGCTGCTGCTGAGGTGGGCTTCAAGTTTGGAGCTATTTGACTACATCTCATTTAAATAAGAGATTAAGCATGACTTAGGAGTTAATTAAAATGCATTCCACTCATTTTAAATCCTTCTCAGGGAGCTCGAATGAATCTACTTTTTGGAATATCATGTCTATTAAATGAATTTTCATCTTTGATATAATTAAAAATTAGTAAAATGACTGGTTAATTCTTTAAACTCATCTTTACAATTCTTTAAACTAGTCTTTACTCATCTAGATTGGAAAGAGACTGAAAAGAAAAGGGTCCTAAAGATTTAAGGGAATGGACCTAGAGTCTGTCATACAGTGTAGTAAGTCAGAAAGAGAAAACCAAATACCGAATACTAACACATATATATGGAATCTTAAAAAAAATGGTTCTGATGAACCTAGGAGCAGGACAGGAATAAAGACACAGACGTAGAGAATGGACTTGAGGACATGGGAGGGGGAAGGGTAAGCTGGGATGAAGTGAGAGAGTAACACTGACATATATACACTACCAGATGTAAGATAGATAGCTAGTGGGAAGCAGCCGCATAGCACAGGGAGATCAGCTCAGTGCTTTGCGACCACCTAGAGGGGTAGGATAGGGAGGGTGGGAGGGAGACGCAAGAGGGAGGGGATATATGTATACGTATAGCTGATTCACTTTGTTATACAGCAGCAACTAACACAACCTTGTAAAGCAGTTATACTCCAATAAAGATGTTAAAAAAAAAGGATTTTAAGGGAAAGAGTTGGAAAACCAAGGAGTTTCAATCTTTTTTATTTTAGACTAATGTGGTTCCCAGTCAGTTGTCAGAATCCTCTAAGATTATCTGTCTTTTGAAAGACAGCATAGCATAGTGCTTTTGGAAAATTGACCTGAGGATGATGTCTTTGTATAATGACTGTGACCATTTACAGGCAGAAAAGGGAAATGTTTGGAGGATAGAATGATCAGTATAGCACTAATTGGTATTTGTTCCTGTGGGAGTGAAAAAAGATCTTAAATTCTTTTTGGTTTTAGTTACAAAATTGACTAACATGTAACAGGATATAATGTTATGGTTCCTTTGTTGACTTGAATTTTGAGATGGAACTGACAATGATCATTATTTTCTCAGATAAAAACAATGTATGAAGTGTTAAATGTTGATATCTCAGTATGGGTAAACCTCAGCAAGATTTGGTCCAGAGATTTGATACAAAGAGCATTTTATGTTGAACTTAGAATCCTGATTAAATGCTTATCATACTTCTAAAAATTAAAAATTCTTTTCTCTTTCAGAGAATAGTAAGTGCTCAGAGCTTGGCTGAAGATGATGTGGAATGAGAAATAAATGTCAACATAATAATCTCAATTTTAAAATATTTTTAAAATCTTAACTTGGAAGATGATCAGCTCTGGGGGAGTAAGGACAAATAAGCTTGTTATGGACTGTCCTACACTGAAATCTACCAAAGTTAATTTTTACTTTGTGTAGATCCATTTGTCTGTTTTATTTATTTTTCTCAGTGAAAAGTGTATTTTGATAGGTTTTGATTTTATAAATACACTATCAGTTACCGAAACACGGATTTTGTTTATTCCTAAAACGTGCAATTAGAATGTACATATATAACATCACATTACTTACATTAAAAATACCCAATGCTCAGTTTTGAAAGATAGGCCAAAAAAAGTGTAGAAGAAAACTGAAGAAGGCACTTTTTTCTTTTAAGCTAGTACAGTTCACTGTACATCAGATGATTGGGTGGAAACTTGATTGTGTATTAAAACTGAGCATTAAAATCTTTAAGAGATTCTTTCTTTCCATTTAATCTCTTAAATATGTCTGATGTGCTGCTGTGCTATAGTAACTTCACTCCCACCGTTGATTAAATCAGTGGGCCTAATGTGTTCCGGATATTTATCTCCTTGTATTTTAGATGTGTGTAGTTGCAAATAGCACCAGGAGTTAGATCTGTGTACACCCTTAATCTAGCTGAGTAAGCTTCGCTAGTTAATGTCTGCCTGCATTTATAAAATGAGGGAATTGGTCTGCTGATTCAGCTTCTAATTCCTTTGGTTCTGTTCAGCATTTTCAAATCCCTTTTTCTGAGGGATATATCTGTTTGGGCAACCAGCCCTTGCATTTTTTAATACTCTGAATTTTGCATGCTTGCCTGACTTCGTATTTCTGAATTGATTTTTTTTAAGGTATAACTTGTGTTGATTTTCACTGAAATCATGGTTCTGTCACTACTTTTGTAAATTAATATGAAATGTAACCTTCAGGGTAGCTGGGACAATATGCTTGTAAAAGTGTGTGTTCCCCTTTGCTTTTATCGTCAGTGTACCTCCTGAATCCCCTTCCAGCCTGATTCACTTATCTTGTTATGGGAATAAGGTATAACTTTCTGGCTGAAGACTTGCAAAGAATGAAGATAATGGGACCTTTTATTCTCAAAAATAGTGACATTATCTGCAGCCACAGATTCAGTATCAGACCTGAGAATAAAGATCTTGGTACTTAGTGGTGTTGAGCATTTCTCGTTGTACCGGTTGCCTTTATTCTGTCTGAATGTAGAGAGACCTTTTCTGTGTATTAGACATTTTGTTTTTCTTAAAAACTTTAACTGCAGGGTTTTGTGGTGGTTGGGATGTAGTGGGAAGAGTTTGGAGTGTGGTTCTAGTTTCTCCCTCTGGATAGCTGCCAGCCTTGGGCAAGTCCACATGACATCTCAACTCCAGTATTCTCATCTGTAAAATAAGAACATCAGACTAGGTCCCTTGCACATTAAAGGACGCTTCCTCAGGAACCTTCCAGGTTTGTGATTCTGAACCATAAACAGTGTGCTTTTTTCAGTGACAAGTCTGCATGCTTTTTGGGGGGTGAGGTGGAGTGGGATGACCAGTTCAAGCATGTGTTGGTAGGTTCATTTTCCTAGTAGGATCCCAAATCCAAAACAGTATAGTGGTGATTCGTCAGTAATTGACCGTGCAGCTAGGAAACACTCTTCTGTCCTGCATCTTCCCAGATGGGGGATGGACTTGGGGCAGTCAGAGGGATTGTAGGTGGGGAAAGAGCAAGGGGCAGACAGCTTGGCAAGAGAGGAATGGACCCAGGAAAACTTAAGGACTGGCTAGAGGAGTGTGAGGGGTCAATCAACTTAGGTTTATTTTAGGAGGGAATGAAGACTATGTGCCCTTGTGAACTGTAGTGCAGCCCAAGCTGGGTATCACTTGGCTTTCTGAGAAATAATCAGCGTTAATGCTTACTGAAGGTAGTGATATCCTTACTTTAGAGCTGATTATGCCAAGTACATCTTATTTGAGTGACAGCTTTGGTGCTTTAAAATTAGGTACCACAGGGCTTCCCTGGTGGCGCAGTGGTTGAGAGCCCGCCTGCCGATGCAGGGGACACGGGTTCGTGCCCCAGTCTGGGAAGATCCCATATGCTGTGGAGCGGCTGGGCCCGTGACCCATGGCCGCTGGAGCCTGCGCATCCGGAGCCTGTGCTCCGCAACGGGAGAGGCCACAACAGTGAGAGGCCCACGTACTGCCAAAAAAAAAAAAAAAAAATTAGGTACCACTTTTGAAAGCTAGCTATGTTGTGTTAAAAACAATACCAAAAAAGTTTTTTCCGTCTAGACAAGTAATTGCTGAACACGGTTTACGATCTAAAGTTTTACACAGTGATGGAACCAGGCGGTGGGGATGCTGGCCGAATGGTGCTCAACCCAAGATTTAAGTAGAGTGGTAATTGCTTGGTTGTTCCCATGTGCTAATGTTGCAGCACACTTAGGTCTTTGGAAATGGAAATGTTAGTGCACATTGGCATGCTTCCTGGGGCAGAGATCTATTGTTTTGGTTCCAGAATTTGTGCTTAAATTCTTCAACTCTTATTTGGTTGGTCTTTATGTTTTCTAACTCTGCTAAAAACTTCTTGGGACTTCTCACACTGTGCATCCATTCTTTTCCTGAGTTCTTGGATCATCTTTACAGTCATTACTTGAGCTCTTTCCAGTAGATTGGCTACTCCACTTTACTACTAAATTTATATCGACATTCACCATATCTGTATAAATTCACCAGTTCCACATCTGTGAAAACTCCAGGCCTTGCCTTTGTTTCTGCTGATCTCGGAGTCGCTGGCACCCTCGTTGTCCCTGGTGCCTCTGGCTTCCGGGTCTGCGTGTGCTGTCTTTGCATCAGCCTCTGTCAACCCATACGTAGTAGCTTAGTTACGTTTCTCGACCTGGGAGAAGTGGCTCTCTGTGGGAGATGTCCTGTGTGTCCCAGTGCAGGACCAGGGTAGGTAGTGAGCTGTGTTTGCAGACTCAGTAGTTTCCCGGCCGCTGCCGTCTGCCCCCTGGTGGCCGAGGCTGGTCTAGAAGTTTGCGCGCGCTTTCGGCCGGTGCCCGGAAGTGGGGGGGCTGGTGCCCACCCACTGGTGGGCGGGGCTGGGTCTAGGCCTAGTGGCGTGTGTGGAGGTGGCCCTGGCCTCCAGTTGAGGCGACTTGTCTGCTCATGGGTGGGGCTGGGTGCCCGCCCTGTGGGTGGTTTGACCTAAGGCGCCCAGGCGCTGGAGCCTGCAGGCTGTTGGGTGGGACCAGGTCTCCCGGACCAAGGACCCAAAATGTCTGCCAGCAGCATTTATGACCCCAGAGAGGGCCGCAGACGCCCGCTACCTCCCGAGGAGACCCTCCAAGACCTGCAGGTAGGTCGGGCTCAGGCTGCTGTGCAGTCATGCCGTTGTCACGCGAGGGAGCTTGCGTGCGCCCTCCCGGAGCGGAGTCTCCTCTTCCTTCCCCCCGTCCTGTGGGGCTCCTGCGACCGAGCCGCGCCGGCCTTCACAGCCAAATGCCGGGGGCCCCTCCCGATGCCAGACCCCCGGCTGCGGAGCCTGGCGTGGGGTTCCGCGCTCACGCGGGGGCGAGGCTCTGCGATGTAAGTGTCCTCTAGCTGGGGTCGCCCGCTCAGGTGGTGTGGGACTTGATGGTGGCGAGAGGGCGCCTCTCCGACCTTCTCGTGCTTTCTTCTTTATGTCCTTGGGTGTAGAATGTCTTCTTCTGGTAGCTGCCAGTCGTTTTAATCGACGGTTGTTCATCTGTTGGTTGTCATTTTGTTGTGCTCGTGAGAGAAGGTGAGCTCAGGTGCTCCTCTGCTGTCATCTCCACAGTTTGTACTTCAAGAGCACTTAAAACGGAGGCTTAGGGCTTCCCTGGTGGCGCAGTGGTTGGGAGTCCGCCTGCCAATGCAGGGGACACGGGTTCGTGCCCCGGTCCGGGAGCATCCCGCATGCTGCGGAGCCGCTGGGCCCGTGAGCCATGGCCACTGGGCCTGCGCGTCCGGAGCCTGTGCTCCGCAACAGGAGAGGCCACAACAGTGAGAGGCCCGCGTACCACAAAAAAAAAAAAAAAAAAAAAAAAACGGAGGCTTAGCTGGCAGTACCAGTGCTGTTCTGTTAGATAAATAGAACTTAGGTTCACACCTCACTTCTGTAAAGTGCGTAAAACCTGGTACAGTGCGTGTGGTGGGCAGTCGGTAAACATTTGAGTCCTCTTCCTCCTCAGTAAACTTGATGGTTTCTCATCTTGCCTGCCTTTCTGACCTTGTTGACTCAGCCTATGGACCAGAGTGTGTATGAATGTCAACGCAGAAGAGATTTTTCAGAAAACGTATATCATGCAGATACACAAAATTTCCTTTCTTGTAACGTAAAAAACGCAGTTTTCTTATTGCCTGTGCCTCGGCTGCTTAAGTGATATTACAGGGCTTGGAGGAAATTTTGGCTTCGTGTGTGTCTGCAGAAGTGAATTCTGCTGAATTTGATGATTCAACGTAGAATCAAGTTTCTTGGTTACCATCCCTTTGAGAAAGTTGACAGCTCTGCAGCTTCTCCCCAGGAAAATGCACACTTGCCTTTGACTTAAGGGGGATCACAGATCCCAGGTTAAGAACCCCTGCTTTAGTGTCAACAGGTGAGGATTCTGTAGTAGTGTTTTCCCGGCCTTAGGTGTATCAGAATCATCTGATTCTGATGGAAGCCTTGTTAAAGCAGATTGCTGGGCCCGACACTGGCCAGCAGGTCTGGGCCAGGAACACGTATCAATCAGCATTTCTAGCAAGTTCCCTGGTTTTGGTGATATTGCTGGTCTCGGGTCATGAATGTGACGCAGACGGTGACGCTCAGTGGTGAAGTGGAAAATGTGAATAGGAAATCCTTATTAGAGAACACCAGCTGTGATAAGGTCACAGATGATGTACTGTATGTAGGACTCTGAAAGTGAGACATGTGCTTAAAAAAACCTGCCGACTGTAGCAGAATGTAATTATTTGGGAGCTCCCAGTACAGACCATCAGTTATCAGACTTTATGTTCAAGATAGGCCAGGCCATTAAAAAAATGCATTTTAGGAATTTTTTTCAGAAAATAACCCATCGACTAGACAGGTCAACTAAACAGAAATCACATTCCCTAAGCATGTAAGTTGTGAGTTTTTAAGTTTTTACTCCACATTTATGTCTTTGAGTGAATCAAATGGATTTTTTCCCTTTTTAGATTCAGGTTTTCTGGAGCATCATATATATATAATGTTTATGTATATATAGATTGTTTAAATACTAATTATACTGTGTATTTAAATTACATAATAAATTGTATAATATAGTTTTGGAGGTGCTAAATCCTTGTTTAATTTCCGCTAATACTGATAAGGGAGTCAGATACTTTGACGTAATACTGACAAAGAAGCTAGAGGTGGGGAGTGAAGGGGAGAAAACGGGGACGAGAGGCTGTGGTGAAGCTGGAGCTTGATCTGAGAAATGGAGTGGTGCCTGGCACTCAGCATGCGTCTCCGTGTGTCGTGTGCCTGCGTGCGCTCTGCACATTCAGAGAGAGAGCCAGAACAACTGCATCCCCCTGGAAGTTCACCGAAGTCCTCAAATCTAGGTATCCCTGCCTTTTATCACATAAGAAAGTAGACTGAGCTGGCCTTTCAGTTTGTTCCTTGGTTGAGTGGGCATCTTTGAAGTTATAAAACCAGAGCCTGTCTCAGTTTACCCGGAGTAATACACCAGACTAGTCCCCGGAGAGGCTGAATGTACTCAGTGACCTCTGGACAGAGTTCCCGTCACACGTGCAATTGCTCAACCTACTCACCATTTGAAGAGGACAACTTTGGTTGTCAGCAGAGACTGATTCTTTTCTAGACCTCTTTTTTTTTTTTTTTTTTTTTGGCCACAGTGCTTGGCTTGTGGGATCTTAGTTTCCTGACCAGGGATTGAACTTGTACCCTTGGCAGTGAAAGTGCGGAATCCTAACCACTGGACTGCTATGGAATTCCTAATAGACCAATTTTATCCATACCCCATTCCCAGAGAGCACTGCAGTGGTTTATAAAAGCTTCCTTTGCAATTCCCTTTATTAATTAGGACCCTAGTAGCAAGCTTAGAAACCCAACTTGAATAAGCTTGAGAAATAGTGGCATTTGTTAGCTCCTCACAAAGACCTTTATGATTAGCACAAGGATCTCCACACCAGGACAGCTCCTTCCATTTCTGCTTCTCACTGGGCTTGTGTCATTTCTACAAGCAGACTTAGAGAGGAGGCTGGAGCTCTGGGCCCTGGCCGCTCCAGGCACATGTGCATGACGCCAGTCACACTCCCTGAGCTCTAGAACGTGTTAACTCACCACTCCTTACAGGCTTACAGGGTGTGCCCAGTGTTGCATGGAAGTGGAAGATTCAGGATTTATTGAAGTAAAAATTGTGTACGTATATTAAATTAAATATATAAGATGTACGGTGTGACATTTGATGTCTGTAGCCCTTGTGAAATAGTTACCACCGTCCAGCTAGTTAACATCTCTATCACCTCACATAGTTCCCTTTTCTTGTGTGAGTGGTGAGAATACTTACGACCTACCCCCAGCAAATTTCAGGTAAATATTAACTGCAGTCACCATGAGATATGTTAGATCTCTGGAACTTATTCATCTTATAACTGAAAGCTTGTACCCTTTGACCAACACCTCCCCTTTTCCCCTGTCCCCAAGCCCCTGGTAACCACCATTCTATTCTGTGTTTCTATGAGTTTTGTTTTTCAGATTCCACATATAAGTGAGATTATGCAGTATTTGTCTTTCTGTGTCTGGCTTATTTCTCTTAGTCTAATGTTCCAAGTTCATCCATGTTGTTGAAATGGCAGAATTTCCTTTTATAAAGGTGTGTATCACATTTATCCATTCATCCACTGACAGACACTTAGGTTATTCCCGTATCTTGGCTCTTGTGAATAATGCGGCAATGAACATGAGGGCGCAGATACCTTTTTGAGATAGTGATTTCATTTCCTTTGGGCTTAATACCTAGAAGTGGGATTGCTTGATCATGTAGTACTATTTTTAATTTTTTGAGGCATTTACATACCGTTTTCCATGTGGCTGCACCAGTTTACATTCCCATTATGTTGCACGAGGGTTCCCTTTTCTTCATGTCCTCGCCAGCACTTGTTATCTCTTGTCTTCTTGATGAAAGCCATTCTAACAGGTGTGATACTCATTGTGGCTTTGATTCACATTTCCCAGATAACTAGTGATGTTGAGTGCTTTTTCATATACTTGTTGGCCATTTGGTTATCCTTTTTAGAAAAAAATGTCTGTCTAAGCCCTTTGCCTATTTTTAAGCTGGGTTATTGTTATTTTGCTATTGAATTGTATGAATTCCCTTATATTTGGGGGATATTAACCCCATATGAGATATATGGTTTGCAAATATTTTCTTCCATTCCATTGGTTGCCTTTTTCATTTTGTTCCGTTGCTGTGCAGAAGCTTTTGGTTTGATGTAGTCCCATTTATTTATTTTTTTATTTTGTTGTTTGTACATTTGGTTCAAATTTAAAAAAAAGTCACCACCAAGACTGATGTTGAGGGGCTTCTCCCCTGATTTTACTTCTAGGAGTTTTACAGTTTCCAGTCTACATTTAAGTCTTTAATCTATTTTGAGTTGATTTTTGCATATGGTATAAGGTAAGGGTCCAATTTCATTCTTTACATGTAGATATCCAGTTTTCCTAACACCATTTATTGAAGAGACTGTTACTGTGTATTCTCAGCACCTTTGTTGAAGATTAGTTCACTATAAGATTCAGGACTTGAATTAAGGGTAACTTGCACTGTACTTGGCTGCCTTACCTATTTGATAGGATAAAAGAGGAGGACTGGAGTGTTTTTGGGTTTTCTAATGTTTTTTATTTTGTTTTTTTATTTTTTATTTTTATTTTTTTTGCAGTACGCGGGCCTCTCACTGTCGTGGCCTCTCCCGTTGCGGAGCACAGGCTCCGGACGCGCAGGCTCAGCGGCCACGGCTCACGGGCCCAGCCGCTCCACGACATGTGGGATATTCCTGGACCGGGGCATGAACCCGCGTCCCCTGCATCGGCAGGCGGACTCTCAACCACTGCGCCACCAGGGAAGCCCGTTTTTTTTTTAATGTTTTTAAAGAATGGGGGTACTTTTCACCAAAGATGAGAAACATGATGAGCAAACAGGACCAAATGGCCACTATATCATTGAAGTTGCACATGCAATGGATGCCTATTTCTTGTGAGAATACGGAGCCTGAGGAGTCGAAAGCACAAAACATCATTGAAATCTTACATCTTTTTTTAAAACACGAGAGGTTTTTTGGTGTGCTTTCTGCTTTATAATTTTGCAATGTCTAAGATAAAAGTCTCTGCCATCTCCCAAGTTACTGACATAAAGGTAATGCTTTGGGAAGGTTGCCATGACTTCTGAGCTCCTGTCACAGACCAGATAAGTGGGAGCAGAGTTTGGAGAGCAGATCATCTTGGGGGTCTGGGATGAAGTTGGGCGAGAGCCAGAGGCCATGGGAACTGGGGCTCAGGGCTGGGAGTGAACCTCTGCCAGAACTTGCTCCTCTCTTGGCGTCTCTTTCCTGGAGATTCTCCCCAGTTTCTCCCTCCTTCCTGGGTGACTTCATTCTCTGTGACCGAGTGGCGCCTGTACTTGATGACCCCTCCTGAGCTCAGGCGGGTATGGCTGCCTGCTTGCTCAGCATCATGTGGATGTCCATAGTCACCTCTGATGACATGTTCAGACTTGACTTCATTCCACTGAACCTGCTCCTCTGAACTGCCCTCAGCCTGGCTGTTTCCTGCTCAGCACGTTCCATCAGTGCCCAAACCTGCCCCTCCTCTTGTTTTTTTCTTTTTTAAACTTATTTATTTATTTTTGGCTGTGTTGGGTCTTGGTTGCTGTGTTCGGGCTTTCTCTAGTTGCAGTGAGCCGGGGCTACTCTTCCTTTTGGTGTGTGGGCTTCTCATTGTGGTGGCTTCTCTTGTTGCGTAGCACGGGCTCTGGGCACACAGGCTTCAGTAGTTGTGGCACGTGGGCTCAGTAGTTGTGGCTCGCAGGCTCTAGAGCACAGGCTCAGTGGTTGTGGCGCACGGGCTTAGTTGCTCCGCGGCATGTGGGATCTTCCCAGACCAGGGCTCGAACCCGTGTCCCCTGCATTGGCAGGCGGATTCTTATCCACTGCGCCACCAGGGAAGTCTCACCCCTCCTTTTCTTACTATGTCCCTAACCATTTACTTCTCTTGGCCTCACTGTCACTCTCTTCAGTCATTTATCTGTATAGTTACTGTACAGCCTCATCCCCTCTGATCCATCCTGCTGCCTAAGGAATTGTTGGGTAACATTTTGTCCCTCATGTAGCATCCGAGCCCCTTATAATCTGACCTGAGTAATTAACTCTCTAACGTCATCCATCACATGTCCTCCTCCCCTCCCAAACACACAGAAACCGAAGTTCTGGTCAAACTGAACTGACTTACCCCAGAAGTACCTTCCTCTGCAGCTAGGAGCCTATCTATTGCCTCAGGACTTTTGCACATGATATGTGCCCTGTTCTAACCGCCAAGGATCTCTGGATAAACAAAATAGTCCCTGCCCTCACTGACTTTACCATCAGGTTGAGAGAGAATTAGTGAAGGCTTCCTAAGTAAAGGGGTAAGGTGCCCTTTGTTGGAGATTCTGTAGAACCCTGGGATATTCTTAACCATGGCATTTACCAAGATTACTGTAATTTCTTGGTAACTTGGCCCTCTTTCCCACTAGACCACTCCTAATCCTAAGGACGTATGTCTTACCGACCATTGGATTTCCCAGCATAAAGCGTACTTAAATGCTTAGTAAATATTTAATGGATGAATGGAGATTCAAATGGGCAGAAGTTAGTTGGGGATTTTTCACAATGAAATTAATATAAAAGATTCTTTGACATTACACATGCAGGGTAAGTGGAAGGAAAAAAGCACATGATTGTGAGGGGTGATGAGATCTATTTTAAAAGCTGCTTACTAAGTCACTGGGTTAGAAGTAACACAGTTTGAGAATAGAAGGGAACATCTATTTAGTTTTCCTCATATGTCTTGACAGCCTCCTGGCTTAACAAAAGGCCAAAAAAAATTTTTTAAGCAAATCTGGCAGCCATGGAAGTAGCATTTATAAGATTAAAAAAAGCAACTCAGAGTCATTCCAAACTGTTCATCCTTTCACTGAAAGGTTGTCAAATGTGGGGTGAATTATGTGTAGTTATCAGTTAAATCTGTTATTCTGTGGGCAGTCCATACTCTGCCAATGCCTTTGAAAGGACAGGATTGTTTTGTTTTGTTTTTTACCTATCCTTTGAGCAAGAAGAACTTTACACAGCAGTCCAGGGAACTTGGAAGACTGGAAATCTAACCTATATACTTTCACAGATGACTCAGTTTGAAATTCACTTTATATTCAGGAAAAACGCTAGCTAAAATGACCATGCCCTCACCAAACGTTTGTGATGAAAGACAAGACTTTCCAATTTTTCTTTTAACTTCCTAGGTACTACATTAGACATTCAGCAAGCTCCAGTTAAATAATATTACTACTTATAATAATATTTTGAGTGATTGTAGTCTCAGTCGTAGGTATTGTGGTTTGTCATGTACTGGCTGTCTGATGGTAGGTCCTTTAATTTCTTGGGTACTTCATTACTAAGGAATACTTTCTAAGTCTTGGGTCCTCATCAGTAAAATGGACAAAAAGTGAAATGACATTATAATCATGTGCTTATATGCTTTCTTCCCTGATAGACCAGAAGTTTTCTTGACATAAGAGCTAGATCTCATTTTTATTAGGATCCTGAGTATCTACTCTGGCTTGTCAATAGGCAGATAGTAAATATTTTTTGAACTGAAAGAGGATGGACTCGTTAATTTGACCTGAATTAAAATATTCTAGCACCTGACAAAATTAGAGATGGCTTTCCTTTCTGGGCTAGGCCTTGCACTGATTGTTTTAATTAAATAGAAGTTTCAGGATGGGATGAGAGGTCAGCCTAAATGTTTTTACTACCCTTTTATTTTATCAAAGACAATGCCAAGCAAAATTCAGATGTTTTTGTTAATGCTTTCAGGTCTCGGTTAAACTTGAGATTTCTTCCTAATGCTCTTGCACCCAAATATTCCTTGATTTTGAGAATAGGCACAGGTATTTATCTGAGGCTCACACTAAATTTGCATGGAGTGGAAGAGGTGGAAGGAGAGGTGTCCTGATGCTTAATTTCCTCGCAGAGAAATTGTTGGCCCATAGTCCTTACATTTGGGCCTCTGAGAGGGAGTGTATTTCTCTTGATGGTCAGTAGAAACACAAATTGGCCGGCCAGTATGCTTTCTAAATAAAGGACTTTGAACTGGAAATTTGCAGGATTTACAGGCCCTTTCTTCTGCCACATGCAACTTCTCTCCTGCAGAAGGTCATACAGATCTTACTGTACTTAAGAAAAATAGAATTAATATTCGACCTGTTTCCTATGAAAAAGGAAAAATCATTCCCTGTGAAGCCGCGAGGTGATGGGGTTAACGGTCAGGATGCACGCAGTGGGGTGGGGAAGCTGAGAGCACCAAGGCGTCTCAAGGGGCGGGGGGCAGGGAGGTGCGCGGTGGGGTTGTCGCTCAGTTCCATTGCTTCCTCCTCATCTGGGATGCACCACAGGCCTCGGCAGCCTAGACACTGCATCTTCAGGGTGCATCTTATGTCTCATCTTCTCTGTGCATCTCACGTTCATCATACCTCCTGAGAGAGGCTCTGGATTGTCCTGTATTGGAGAGTCACACAGAGACACCTCAGAGGCCGCTGACCTCTCGTGTCACCTCATCCACAGTGGCCTTGAGCTTGGTCAATTCAGAACAGCTTGGGCTGGCAAGGCTGGTTTCCATTCTACATTTTTATGCAGAAGATCTGCCTGAAGCTGCTCTCCAAGGGAGGCTATCTGCTAGGAGGACACCTAACGCTCCTGGGCTCCTTTTCAGGGCTGACAACGTGCTCAAGTCTGATCTCTTTTAAGAGATATTTAGAATATTCTGCCTTCCTAAGATTTTGCTTCAGAGAAGTAAATAATGGCTGAAAGTAAACGGTACTCCAACCTCTGTTGGAGTTCTGGCCTCATCTTACAAGTCTTTTGACTGATTTTAAGAATCATCAGTAATCAAGTGTTCCCTTATTTTAGCTTATCTAATGCTCTCTTTAAATACTAAGTTTTGTAACATAAAAAATGTAAACCTGCATTTGTGTAATGTTCTTAACACTCTAGATGTTTTATCATTGAATTCTCAAAGCTATGAGGAAGGTAGGATATTACTAGAGGATATTAACTGATGCATGGAACTGAGACAGGAGTTGTTCTGAATCACCGGAATTAATGATAGAAATGAGTTCAGGCACATCTTCCTGGTTTGTACCTGAGCCATCTCAACCACAGGTCATGCCACATCATGATGCTTTGAGGACAGTAAGTTAATAAATATCCTATCTTAACAGGATGCACAGTTAAAAACTTACTTCGTGGTTTCCTCTGGTAGGATGTAAGCTTTAGGACAGCAGTGTTTTTGTTTTTTGTTTTGTTTTGTTTGTTTGTTTTTTACGATTTTTGTTCATTGCTGTATCCCCAGTGCCTAGAATGGTTTCTGGCACAAGATGGACACCTCATTAAAAGCTAAATGAATTCATTAAAAAGACAGTTTCCACATACAAAAAAATTTATGGAGTCTGACAGAAAAGGCTGTTATTAGTATTTAAAAAAAGAGAGAGAGAGTGAAAGAGAAAAGGACATGGGTTCCCAGAGGTACGAACCAATGTGAAATAGTTCTCACAGTCAAGGTGACATCTCCTCGGTTATACTTTACCCTATTACCTCAGCTCTCATCTCCCAAAGCTAAGATATTCAAGTTAACTTCAGCATGAGTTAAGATATGTGATAAAAATCATTTAGCATGAGGTAAGATATGTGATAAAAATGATTCCAGGAAGGACTTCCCTGGTGGCACATTGGTTAAGAATCCACCTGCCAATGCAGGGGACATGGGTGTGAGCCCTCGTCCGGGAAGATCCCACATGCCACGGAGCAACTAAGCCCGTGCGCCACAACTACTGAGCCTGCGCTCAAGAGCCCGCAAGCCACAACTACTGAAGCTCACGCGCCTAGAGACCATGCTCCGCAACAAGAGAAGCCACCCCTCACCACAGCTAGAGAAAGCCTGCACGCAGCAACAAAGACCTAACTACAGCCAAAAGTAAATAAATAAATAAATTTATTTTAAAAAAATGATTCCAGGAAACATCTAAGCCAGCCCTGCAAACATCAGCTCTAGAGCCACAGTATGCCTGGAAGGCTCCTATCATAAACAATATTTACTCTGACTTGTTTAAAATAGTTCATGATGAAAAGTTTTTAGTTTATTCCATGCTGAATAGCATTTTCCAGATACCCTACAGTGAAAAGAATGAGCTCTCAAGTCTAGAAAAAGCATCTCCCTTAGCCAATTGTCAAAGGGGTCTGGGGTGCTTTAATTATAGATAATATTCTTCATATACTGAGCTATTGCACCTTGCTGTCCCGGCGGCACGCACGAGTTTTTCTCAGGGATGGACTTGTCAACCACAGATTATTCTTTCAAGCATCTGTAAGCTGGTCATGTTCTGTGCCATGGTGGTGTGTCACCATGGAACAGAAGAAGTAATAGGTGAACTCATCTGAAGATGATTTAATGCCACCAGCTGCTCCACAGGGGAAATTCCATCTCCATCGCATAGGGGTCAAGGCAGCTGAGTTATTGGACACTGGACCAGTCTTTGTGAGAAGCAAATATCAGCAAAGTATGTGTCCAGTAGTATTTTTACAAAAACCTCTTCCTGCCTTCTCCCTACACCCACCGAGTCCTGCACTGCCATTGGCTGAGTGATCCTGGCCGCTCATGGGCTCATCAGTCAGGCAGAGGAAGACGCCCGCTCCATCAAGTCAGGAAGAACGAAGAGGACCTCGGGCGGCGTGCTCTCCCCGTTGCTCAGCTTCCCAGCCGGGGCGGGGGCGTTGCACACGTGATAGAACGCATCCTGTGAGACGTGCGGGTGCTGAGCGATGCTCGCTGCTGAGCCACGCTGGACGGGACCGCAGCCCCGTGAGAATCCCGTCAGGTTAGAAGCGGAGGCGAAGGAGAGCTCTGGTGCCACCTGGTGGCCGCTTCCCCGCTAGCAGCCCGAGCGCCTGGCCGCTCCCTGTCCCCGGGCTCCGTGGTCCTCCGGGGGCACTCGCCACCCGCTAGCCGGCGACCTGGAGCAGACAGCCCGCAGCTTCCGGGCTCCGGCCCTCGGTTTCCCCTTGCAGGGAAATGTGATTCTGTAATGTATACCGATCACTAATAGCGAAGTGAAAATGCTAGGGCACAGAGAGGGGAAAAAAAAGTTCAGCCTGGAAAATGTACCAGCATGGCATTTTGTCAAGTCTTGTTTTAGGTCCCCATAAGTTAAAATTTTATATGGGAACATGCCAAGTGAGAGAATGTAATTCAGAAAAATAGTTGGAAGGACTGCTGACTTGTCAAAGAAAGGCATAATTCCAGGTTACTCTTGCTTCAAAGAAGCATATGGTTCTTTTATAATAAAGACAAAGAATAAAATTAATGCATATATGGGGAATCTAGAAAAATGGTACAGATGAACCTATTTGTAGAGCAGGAATAGAAACTCAGGCGTAGAGAATGGATGCGTGGTCACGTGGGGAAGGGGAGGGTGGGATGAATTGGGAGATTAGGTTTGACATAAATACACTATCATGTGTAAAATAGATGGCTACTGGGAACCTGCTGTAGAGCACAGGGAGCTCAGCTCGGTGCTCTGTGATGACCGAGATGGGGGTGGTGGGAGGGAGGTCCAAGAGGGAGGGGATATATGTATACATATAGGCGATTCACTTCATTGTACAGCAGAAACTAACGCAACATTGTACAGCAGTTATACTCCAATTAAAAAAAAATGAGGTAGATAGCTAGTGGGAAGCAGCCGCATAGCACAGGGAGATCAGCTCGGTGCTTTGTGACCGCCTGGAGGGGTGGGATAGGGAGGGTGGAAGGGAGACGCAAAAGGGAGGGGATATGGGAACATATGTATATGTATAACTGATTAAATTTGTTATAAAGCAAAAAATAAAAAAAATAAAAAAAATAAAACAAAAATAAAAAAGACAAAAAACTCTCAAAAAAAAATGAGGCAGAGGGTTTCTTTAACTCCTTAACCTCCCAATTCTGTATGATCACCATGCAAAAAACAAACAAAAACTTTAGAATCCGAGTCCTGGGCTTGAGTCTCAGGTCTGCCACTTGCCAGGGACCTTACCTTTGAGGCTTAGTTGCAAAGAGGAGATAGTATCTTCTCAAAAGGAGAATTAAAACTCCGGCCACGCCTACCGTCTACTGCGCCCATACTGTTACCTCTCCTCCTATTCCTATGGATTAGCTGTCCATGCTTCTCGCTGATATCCGTCCCCTTTGGACCACTCATGGACATTGCCCAGCAGTTCTTCCTCTCTTCTGCATCCTCAGTTTCCCCCTCTCTACCAGATAACTTGATTGGCACACAGACATGGTATAATTTCTCCCATGTTAAAAAAATCTACTGGCTCCTCATCCCTGCAGCTAGTTCCCCATTTCTCTTCTCACATTTATATCATAGAAAAATGTCTCTGAAGTGCTGTCCATACTCACTGTCTCTGCTTCTTCCACTCTGTCGTGACCCACCCTATCAGACTTTTTGCTGCTTTTGCCAAGGAAACCAGTGGCGTCCTCATGCTGAATTCTGGTGTCAGTTCTCAGTCTTTATCTTCTGCGGTTTATCAGCAGTGTTTGACATGATCATTCCCTTCCCCTGGAAACCCTCTGTCCTCTTGGCTTCAGGACACTACACTCTCTTAAGTTTTTTCCTGCACTGGCCATTTCCCAGTCCTTGTGTGTCTTTTCCAGCTATGCTCACTCCTAACTGATCTCATCCAGTCGCAAGGCTGAAAATACTCTCTGTATATTCTGTGCTCCCAGGTAGCATCACCAGCCTGGACTTGACCCCTGAACTTCTGGCTTCTGACTTGACATCAATGCTTGCTTGTCTCAGAGACCTCTCAAACGTAACATGTCCACGATGGACTTCTGACCCTGCCTTCCAGGCCTGTTCTGTTTGGGGTCATCTCCATCCTGGTTAATAGTTTCTTCAGGCTTCTGGATGCTCAGGCCAAACATCTTGGAGCCATGCTTGACCCCTCTGTTTCTCTCACACCTCACATCCTGTCTCTTTCTTCCTAGTGTATCCTGAATCCATCATTTCTCACCCCGTCTGCTATCACTGTGGTCCTGCCCGACTGTATTTTTCTCCAAAGCCCATATGTGTACTATGTATTTTGTTCTTTATCTATTTAATGCCAGTCTCCTCCACAAAAATGTAAGCTCCATGAGGGCTGCTTCCCCTCTCACCCTAGTTTTGTTCATTGCTGTATCCCCAGGGCTTCAAACTGTGTCCTAACTGGTCCTCAATAAATACTGGTGAATGAATGAGTGAATGAATGAATGAAGCAATTGGCAAATAGCAGGTGTTTAATAAATGGATAAATGGTAGCTATTATTTTACATTAGCCTTCTTAGGTATCTAATATGAATAGGAAATTAAAAGAACAAAATGCACTGTGAAGGAGCCATCAGACACATCCAGAGATGGAATATTGTACTGGACCAGTTTCTTTCAAATAGTCAGTATCTTTAGGAAGGGGGCTGGTGGGGCAGGGGACTGTCCTGGATGAAAATACATTTAAGAAATGGAATTCCCTGGCAGTCCAGTGGTTAGGACTCTGTGCTTTCACTGCCGAGGACCCAGGTTCGATCCCTGGTCGGGGAACTAGGATCCCACAAGCCTTGCATTTGTAGCACAACTTAAAAAAAAAAAGAAAGAAAGAAAGAAAGAAAGAAAAAATACATTTAAGAGATAAAACACCAAATATATTGTGTGGTCCTTGATTGAGCAAAAGAACTTTAAAAGAAAATTTTGTACTATTTGGGGACAGTGTTGAAAATTATATTAATTGTATTAGCTGTTTTAATACATAGTTGTGATTATGTATTATGATAAGCATTTCATTTTTATATAAACATATCCATATATATGAAATTTAGTTTTTAGGGGTGAAATGTGATGTTTATAATTTACCTTAAAAAAGAAGAAGAGAAATACATGAAGCAAAGCTGGCAAAATGTTAATTGTGAAATTGAAGCAATGCACACATGGGTGTTTGTTATACTATTCTTTCTGTATGTTTGAAAACTTTAATAGAAAAGTTACACAAAGCATGCTATGAGCTTTAGTGGGAAACTGGTTGCAGCAGACTTTGATGGTGCTATTGCTTCAAAGCGATCCGGGGGCCGGGAACTGCTGGCGAGAGACCCGCAGCTCTGGAGGACTCGTCTTACCTCCCAGGGCCGTGCAAAGGAGCATCCCAGCAGCTCGGCAGGCTCCGCCCCGCCTCCACGCGGCTTCCAAAGTCGAAGGGCCAGCCTGAAAAGCCAGCTGCTGCTCGGAGACAGGCAGCTCTCAATCAGCTCAGCTGTTGTAGCAAAAGGCCTTTGGTGCCGGGCCAAGCCCAGAGTCGGGAGCAACTCCGACACTGTGTCTCTGGTTTCTAGTAGCGCAGATTTATGGCGTTTGGATTTGGAAGGGGAAAAGATTCCTTAAATCCAAGTCAAAAGCTTGCTAGAACCACCCTCCTAAGCTAAACAGAAACAGACAAAAATCTTTCCCTCCGTGCAGTTTTGTTTTGTTTTGTTTTGTTTTGTTTAGTTTAGCCCCAAGGCTTGAGAGATCTCAGTGTCCCCAGTAGGGATAGAACCCACGACCCCTGCAGTGGAAACGCAGAGCCCTAACCACTGGACCACCAGGGAATTTCGATCCTTCTGTGCAGCTTAAATAGAATAACTCCAGGTGGTGTCAGGTTTTGTGTGACCATACATTTGAAGGTGCTCAGGGATGGTGCTTTTCCCTGTCTTCAAAGTAAACTTGGGGAATAGTCCATTTTCTCATCATCTCTAGGTTATGGGATTCGGGGTCATATTTTTTTCTTATTTATACTTTGCTGTACTTTTCAAAATTTCTGCCATCACCTCATACTCTTCTCCCAGTAAGCTTTTTGATCTCTACCTGCAGTATCAGCTGGACCCGTTCTGCTGTGACTAATAAATCCAGATCAAACTGAAGCACACTGGGAATTTGTGGCTTCACAGGCAGGGGCGGGTCTTGGGTACCGCTGGGCCTGCGGGTCTTTCTCCCTCTTCATCCCACAGGTCTCCCTCTCGAGTTGGCTCCACTCTCAGGCAGATGCTTCCCTTGTGGTCATAACACAGCTTTAGACTTGCCTCTTGCCAGCGTCAAGTCTAGTGGGAAAATTTTCTGGCCCATGATTCCTGGCAAAATGTTCTTTGTGTCTCCTTGGCTCATGTACCCACCTAAAAACCAATGCTGGGGCAAGAAGGATAGACCAACTGATCAGTTCCTGTCCCCTGAGATGGAGGTGGGACCACGCACATGGGCTAGGAGAAGGAAGGGTCATTTCCTAGAGGCTGGTGTCCAGTTAGCAAAATGAGGGAATAAATGAAACATAACCAGAAAATCACACATACCTCGTCTTCCTACTCCCAGAAAGGATTTGCAATAATGCAAGAAAGAGGACACTTAAGACTAAGGAAAGCTGCTTTAATTGAACCCAGAATGTAGCTCTGAGGTTCCTGGCAACCAAGGCAAAAGGGAAAGGCTAACTCATCAGAATGAAAGAGTAAGTTAGGATCAACAACCCTGATGATAAAACTTTCCTAAGAGTCCAGTGCTCAGTTAAGCTGTCCTCTTCCGCTGTCTTCTCCATTTCCAGTGTTTCTTACTGTTTCACTTTGTGTCTCTCTTGGGCAATCTCCACCTTTTTTCTCATGCTGCTGAGATGAGTCCTTGTCCCCTGTCTCTGCCTAGAGCCACCATATGGTCTCTTGACCTTCCTTCATATGTCTGTTGAGTTGGAAACCATAAGGACCTCCAGGGACTTAGACTAGTGCTGTGATAACATTTCCTTATGCTCCTGAAGGGAGGGGTTAACCTTAAAACTAAAGGCTAAAAATCCACTGCCCTTGGAGAGTCAGCCCGGAGTTTAGTCCAGTTTCTCTTTTCGAGTCATCTACCCTCCCTGGACCCTTGGAAAAGGGATACACTGGATCGGATGCCAACATCCCCGTGTAACTCTGCAAAGTGCTTTACGCGGTGGGAAAGTAGAACTCTCCTACTGAACCCCATTTCACAATGTCTTTTGCATCAAAATGGTTTTCAGAGATTTTCTGCCCAGACCACGCAGTTTCTCACAGATCCTAAGCATTTCACACTCCATTCTTCTTCCTGTGTTGACAGCCAGAGGAAGCACATCTGCTCCGGGGCAGGCGTGGTGCTGGCGTCCCCTGCCCTGTTCTCCCAGGGCAGCCAGCAGCTGCAGATGTGCAGAGGGGCTGGCCCTGTGGGAGCCTTGCTGACAAAGACCGCGGGTGCTCTGGGGAAAGAAAAGGTTGACCCCTGTTTCCCACTCCTAGGCTTCAAGTTTACAAAGTAGCTACAGGCAACTGTGGGATCCCAAATATGGGGGAGAGAGGGGCACCTTTTGGCCTTACTCCTGCTTGGGGTCTTTTCTTTCCTAGATTTGTTCTATTTGCACCTTTTTAATTGCCAGCATTTTTTTCTCCCCGCTAGAAAAGGCAGACAGGAGAACAATTTGACTGCGGCAAGGGAATGATTTGTAACCGTTCCTCTATAATCTGTTGAGTCTCTCTTTTGTGTTATTCTTTTTTAAAAATTAATTAATTTATTTATTATTTATTTATTTTTGGCTCGTTGGGTCTTCATTGCTGCACGTGGGCTTTCTCTAGCTGCAGCGAGCGGGGGCTACTCTTCGTTGTGGTGCGCGGGCTTCTCATTGCGGTGGCTTCTCTTGCTGCGGAGCACGGGCTCTAGGCGCGTGGGCTTTGGTAGTTGTGGCCCGTGGGCTCAGTGGTTGTGGCTCGCGGGCTCTAGAGCGCAGGCTCAGTAGTTGTGGCGCACGAGCTTAGTTGCTCCGCGGCATGTTGGATCTTCCCAGACCAGGGCTCACACCCGTGTCCCCTGCATTGGCAGGCAGATTCTCAACCACTGCGCCACCAGGGAAGTCCCTGATTTATAGTTTGGATTTAGTATTTAACTTGGAGTTGTATGGTCTGTGGAGCATCTGTTCGTTTTACTTCACAGAACATATGTGACGGGGCAACAGCCACATTCATCTCTAAGGGGAGAACCATTGCTCAGAATTGGTCGTAATTATTTCAGCTTTTTTTTTTTGTTTTTTTCAACCGCAAACTCCCAGTCCATCCCTCTCCCTCCCTGCCCCCTTTGGCAACCACAAGTCTGTTCTCTGTGTCTCTGAGTCTGTTTCTGTTTTGTGTATAAGTTCATTTGTGCCATATTTTAGATTCCACATGTAAGTGATAGCATATGGTATTTGTCTTTCTCTTTCTGACTTAACTTCACTTAGTATGACCATCTCTAGTTGTATCCATGTTGCTGCAAATGGCATTATTTCATTCTTTTTTTATAGCTGAGTAGTATTCCATTGTATATATGTACCACATCTTCTTTATCCATTCATCTGTCGATGGACATTTAGGTTGCTTCCATGTCTTGGCTGTTATAAATAGTGCTGCTATGAACACTTGGGTGCATGTACCTTTCTGAATCATAGTTTTGTCCAGGTATATGCCCAGGGGTGGAATTGCTGGATTATATGGGAACTTTATTTTTAGTTTTCTGAGGAACCTGCATACTGTTTTCTGCAGTGTATTTCAGCCTTTTGTTGGGGACAGGGTATGACCTAAGAAGGCTGTGCCTAGGTTGTGTGTGGTGGTAGAAGGACATCCCTACCATACAGAACTGTTTCTCTGCTGCCCTGTCCCTTCATTCTCTCCCAGGTGGACCAAGGGGCAGGTCACAGTGGCTTTCTTTCAAGACAGAAGCCCCACTAAGTCACTAATGTTATCTAGTTAGAAGCCTTATTTTAAAAATTGGATTGCAAAGTAGAGTGTATCTCATATGATTAAACATGATTTTTTCCTCCCAGTGGTTTTTATGAGTCTATTACAAATGGACAGATTTCGCTTTAAACAAAAGGTCTTTTATTACACTGACCATGTATAAACACCGATTAAAGGTTTTTTCCTGAGAAGGGTTGTTTAGAAACACCAACACGGAAGAATCCTGAGTGATTTTACTGATGGCGGAACCATTGGCAGTTTTATGGTGAAAGAAAATAATTTAGCAGCTAAAGCAAGTTTGTGCCTCACCTAACAAAGGGTCGTTTACGAAACTGCTGCGTCTGTGTCTCCACTCTGGACTTCCTGTCTGTAGAGAGGTTGTAACAATTACACTGAACTCAGGAGACTTCTTTTAAACAAGCAAAGGTTTCTAGTTGACAACAGGAGTGTAAACATGACTCCAGTTAGTGAATTTGCTAACAGAGCTTTCCTAGCTGTGATTTTAGCTGTGAGCAGTTGAGAGAGTGAAATTTCTCCTTTGTCTTCCCACTTACTCATCTCCAATTAAATTTCTTACAATCAATTCACAGGCTTTTAGGAATTATCAGCTAATTTTTAAACCTTGACTAAAATTCTTCAAACAGTATACTTAAGCCCCACAGGTTAGGATGGTGCCCCAGAAGGTTAGTTTATAACCACGATCATGGGTCATATTCCCTGCACTGCCTTCTGGGGGTGGTGCATGTGGGGAAAACACACTGATAGTCTAAACTTTGGCTTTTTGAGGGGAGGAAACAGGGTTTTGTTCTAGCACTTTGCATTCATTACAGGGCTACTAGGAGAGGACAAGAGAGAGGCAGGTCTCCATGCAAGGTCACGGCCACTCTGGACCAACAGCTCAAAGGGTGTGTGTGGTGATTAATTTTATGTGTCAGTTGGAAGGTGTTTTTGGATGAGATTAACATTTAAATTGGTGAACTTTGAGTAAAGCAGATTGCCCTCCCTAATGTGGGTGGGCCTCATCCAATCAGTTGAAGGCCTGGATAGAACAAAAAGACCTGACTCCCTAAGCTGGAGGAAGTGTCCAGCTGATGGCGCTGATTTGGGACTTGCCAGCCTCCGTAATTGCAGGAGCCAATTTCTTATAATAAATTTATTTCTATACATAGCCTATTGGTTCTGTTTCTCTGGAGAACCCTGATTAACACAGTCGGTCCTGCTGAGGCTGGCTCATTTGTGCAAGATTGCAGACTTCCGGTCAATGGGATCTGCTGCAATCTTCCTTAAAACCCCCAGACCAAAAAACACACACCTCCTGCCTGTCTCAGAAGCGTCTTCTTGGTGTGCTTGGGTGCCATCTAGTGCCCAATTTAGGTACTGCAAAGTCTAGCCATCCCTCTACTCCCTGTTTCCATCCCCATCATCACAGATTTAATTCCTTGAGCACATGTTAGTAGACCTCCATACTCATGTACATCTTTCCCTCTTTTATTCACTCAACAAACATTTAGTGAAGGCTTCCTTGTGCGCAAGGCTTTGCAGCAGGCGGTCTCTCTCCTTCACGGAGCTCACAGCTAAGCTGGAGACACGGAATAAAAGCAGATGATTGTAATCACGTATGCTCAGGGCCAAGTAAGAAACGTGAACAAGGAGCTAAGGGATGAACAAGGAAGATTTGAGGGGGAGCACTGTGGGATGGAGTGTTTTCCTCTGCTCCAGGCACAGTGTTGGCTCTGGACAGAGGGGGTCACGGCCGCTTCCCTCCAGCAGCTTTGGGCCTCCTGGGCCCGTTCACCTCCCCTGCTTGCTTCCTTCCCAACGCATGCATCCTACAGTGAGCATAGCTGTGCTGGCCAACGGCAGGAACTCAGCTACACTGTCTCCTTCAGTCTCCTTACTTTATGCTTGAGGCATGGCGGCCACAGAGAGGCACGTAGCCCCGAAGTGAGGACAGTGGGCTTTGGAGGTAGACTGTCTAGGAGCAGATCCAAGCTCTGGAGAGCTTGCCTTCATTTGCTTGTGGGTTAAATGCAAAGAATAGTATTGCCTGTAGGGTTATGTTAGGGAAATTCAATGTGATAACATGCGTGACTGGTCTGAGTTTTTCGTTGCGAACACCAGAAATCAAACCTGGCCAACTTAAGTAGAAAATGCGGTTTCTTGGGAAATGTCAGATAGCTCACAGAAATGGAAGTGGATGTAGAAGTGTTTCTATTAAGTTCTATTCTCTCTCTCTCACCTTTTTCTTTTTTTTTTTTTAATTGAAGTATAGTTGATTTACAATGTTGTGTTAGTTTCAGGTGCACAGTAAAGTGATTCAGTTATACATATATATATATACACGCACACATATATATATGTATATATATGTGTGCGTGTATATATATATATGTATTCTTTTTCAGATTCTTTTCCATTAGAGGTTTTTACAAGATACTGAGTAGAGTTCCCTGTGCTCTACAGTAGGCCCTTGTTGGTTATCTATTTTAAATATAGTAGTGTGGATATGTTATAATCCCAAACTCCTAATTTACTGACCCCCCTCCCTGCCCCCTCCCTTGCTATCCCCTTTGGTAACCATAAGTTTGCTTTCTGTTCTGAGTCTATTTCTGTTTTGTAAATAAGTTCATTTGTGTCATTTTTTAGATCCCACATATAAGTGGTATCATGTGATATTTGTCCTTCTTTGCCTGACTCACTTCACTTAGTAGGATCATCTCCAGGTCCATCCGTGTTGCTGCAAACGGCATTATGTCATTCTTATTTATGGCTGAGTAATATTCCATCTCTCCGCTCTTACACTTGTACCAGCTTTGTTCTGGCCTCTCTCTACAGAAAGACTGTCTGTTCCACAGTCTCCGTGGAGGATGGCAGGGCGGCTCACAACTCCAGGTTCACGCACTGTACGTTGGTCCTCTAGGGAGAGACCACACCTCTCAGCAAATCAGATTTGTGGGCAGGGATCCTGAGCAGCGCAGCTCAGATCAGGGGTGGGTTCTGGGTGCACCCGGACGCTCCCTCCTGTGAGGCTGGGCAGAAGGCAGAGCCGGGGAGGAGAGTCCACAGGGGCTGCCCTGGTGCCGGTCAGTGCTGCGGGAGTGTGGAGCCCCCCTCGGTGCCGGTGCCGGTCCCCTTGGACTGGCTCTGGGAGTCCATCCTGAGATGAGGGAGCCGAGAGTCGCAGCGGGTCCACTCTGCTTCCCGGGGTGGGTGGTGGGGAATCAGTGGGCCTGAGTCTTCCTGCAAGTCCCCCCTTTGCCCGTCAGGACCTTCTGCTGGGCCACACGGTCCTGGCCTCAGAGCCCTGGCCCCCCAGGGAGCTGCTCTGCCTCGCCCCTCACGGTGACCTTCCTGCTGATGTGCGACTCTTGTTACAGGCAGGCCTGGCCTCGGCCCTGTTTGGATTTGGTGTCTCATAAACAAAGGACACTTGGATGCTGTCCTTCAGGCACCGGGGTGATTTCCTTGCATCTGCCAGAGTGTGGCAGTGGTTCTTTAAAGATCAGGGCCCTGCACTCCTAAGCACCCTGCAATGCCAGTGGGGGAGCTCTTGGGAAGGGGCGGGACGTCCCTCAGGAACCAGGCTGTGGGGCTGGGGTGAGGGCTGGACCCAGGATAGGTGACCCCTCCCTCCTCTCCCTGGCGGGGTCTCTGCCTCCTGCCCCTACTCAGACCCCCCGAGGCCACCCTCCCTCCCTCACACGGCCCTGTCCCGCTCCCGTGTGGAGCTCACATGTGCTGAGTGAGTGTCCTGAGGCTGGAGGGGTGCTCCTTCAGGCCAGACATGTTGGCACTGCTTGATTGGAGAAGCCACCTTAAGCCCATGGTAAGGACCACATATTGAGCACCTACTCTATGCTGGGCGCTGTGCTGGGTGCTTTCCTTACGATTACATTCCCTCCAATATCCTGGGCACTTGGTGGGTGCTTTTGTCTCCATTTTACAGATGGGACGATCGTCGCAGAGTATGGAGGTCGTTGAGCCCAGACAAGCGTGAGCAGCAGATCGAGGTCCCCCCGGCCCCGGGTTCTTCCCACTTCTCGACCTGCTGCTGGAGAATCCCAGATAAATTCAGGCATCATTGGACGGCCCCCCGCAGGGGCTTATGGTGGGTGGGGTATGGTCACCTCTTCTGAGATCCGCCCCCCACCCCACGGGCGGGAGGACTTGCCTGCCGCCTCCAGAGTCTCAGGCCCAGTGAGGGGCCGGCACCCCTCACCCATCCCTTCCCTACGCAGTCTGCTCTGTGCTAGATGCTGAGGCTCCCACCAGGAAGGTGCTGCCGTGTGATGGCCTCCGGTCGGGGGCGGCCGGGGGGCACAGTCGGTGTCCACACACTCAGGCTCGTCCTGGGGATGGGCCCATGTCTTGCAGGCAGCTGAGAGCTGGAGCTGACTGCCAGCCTGCCAGCTGCTAATGACTGCTAGAAACCAGATGCTTTAGAGTGGGATATATTTTTGTCTCACTCTTCATTTTATTCCATGATAAGATGACTTTTCAGTGAATTCATTGGGAACCCTGACTTTGGGAGAGCCAGGTGCCTGGACAGGATCTGGGCTTGGCCCCGGGTGGGTCTGGGCCACGGAGAGAAGGGCCACTACGCCTCACCCAGGGCAGGCAGCTGAACCGAGTTCTGCTTATACGCAGCGAAAAGAGCGAGCGCTCAACCCCTCTTTTGTTTAAACCGGCCCCCCCGGGCCACATGCATTGGAATGCTTCTGTTGCCACATTGCTCTTCCTAGACGGGGATCGTGATTTCCCAAGAGCCAGGAGGAGGTGGCCCTGCTCACTGCAGCTTTGCTCCGGAGCGTCTACCCTGCTGCGCGTGGTTGCTTCTGTGTGGGAGGATTGGGGCTACGTGGTCTCCCTCTGCACATTACACTTGGGAAGGTCAGGGTGCCTCAGTTGGCCCGCCCTGCTGGCTTCTGGTCAAGGAGGAGCCATGTGGCCATGGTGACAGCCACAGCCAGTGGGACTGGTTCTTCTGCTGAGCTCCCCCTCTGCTCAACTGAGCGGAAGTGATGCACCAATTGCCCAGGGTCACTACCATCATAGCTGCTGTAGGCACTTGGACCAGTGGGCTGATTCCCTGCAGGGGCCCAAGCCCTCACCGTGTGAGGGAGTTGAAGGTGGCTGCGGGTTTTGCCTACAAGTCATGGATCATTTGGGAGCCTCCGATGAGAATCCCAGCCAGGCTGCCTGGTGACACAGCCTGCCTCACACTCCCCATCCTGCTGAGAGGCAGGGGCTGCTGTGGGGTCAGGACAGAGGGTGACACCTTGTCCTGCTCTCTGCTTGGAGGGACCTTGGTCTCCCTGTTCTGGGGGCTGGGGGTGGGCGGTGGTATGAGGGAGTGGAGGATTTTTTTTTAAGTCTGTTTTTTAATGGCAGATGACCAAGCAAAGGTGCTTTCCCATTGAGAGGCTGGGTCTGTGGGGGGTGGGGGGTGGAATGGAGGTTTTGGGGTGAGTTCTCAGAGCTCAGCCGCTGCTCCTGGTTATCTGAGTGGTGCGTGTGAGTGAGGGGTGGAGGCAGAGAGAGGCAGGGTGACAGCGTCAGGGACCCGGGCCCTGGTCTCCATAGCAACTGCTTCTGAGGGGGTGAGCCTGCCGCGTCCTGGTTCCCAGTCTTGACCTGGAAACCTCGCTGTGCTTTGGTGACACGTGATGGAGGGCGAGGGGCCCCAAGGGTCTGTTCTCCCTTCTCCTCCCTGTGATCATCAAGGTGGGCACCTGGGCTCTGGGTGAGGTGTGGGGGTGATCCGTGGGGGTGGTGGGGGAGTCCCAGTCCCAACAGGGGTGAAGCTGGCCACCAGCTCTGGGACCAGGGTGGGAATGAGCTGGGGCCGGGCCGGTTTTGTGGGAACAGCAGGAATTAGGATAGGAATCCTGATGGAAGGGCCAGGCATGGAACATTGGGTGAGGGGATGTGTTCCAGATTTTTATTAACACTAAACCAGTTCCTTTCCTCTTGGGGCTCACAGGTCAGTAAAGCTGAGGGACATTCCCAGAGGGCAAGGCAAAGGGGAGCTTTCGCAGGGGAGCATAGTTGAGCTCGGAGGCATGGGAAAGCTGTCCCACGAGGAAGTGGTCAGATGCCCACTGCTTACGGTCCTCAGCCCTGGCTGGGGCCACCCTTGTGGACCCATCCTGGAAATCACCCAGGACCTCCTACCTGGACTACATTTCCTACAGGCAGCAGAGGTTAGAGAGGGAGCTCTGACTGGCTCTGAAGTCCTTCGTTCTGTGGAACCTTGTATCTCACTCTTGACCTCAGTTTCCTCATCTGTAAAACGGGACTTCCTAATTCGCAGGGTTGTTATGAGGTTTCAACAATGCATGTTAGGGACTTCCCTGGTGGTCCAATGGTTAAGACTCTACGCTTGCACTGTAGGGGGCACGGGTTCAATCCCTGGTCGGGGAACTAAGATCCTGCAAGCCGCGCGGCCCCCCAAAAAACAAACAAACCAACAAACAAAAAACCAAACAATGTATATGAAAGTACTCCAGATGTTGGAGCACATTGTGGAAATATAAGGGCTGACTTCCCATTCAGCAGGTTAAACTTTACACTGTTTTTTTTTGCTCTCCCCATCCAAGGGGGACGTCACCACGCCCCAGCCCAGGTCTGTTACCCGCAGATGACAAGACTGAGGTCAGGGAGGTGGCTGTCCTCCCCGAGAGCCCCCAGCGGCAGGCAGAGTGGGGCTGGAGCCCAGGCTTCCTGCCTGTGGTGCATGGGGCATCTCCACCCAGGTGATGGTGGGCTTTGAGAGGCCAGAGGGTCCCTTGTCCTGTCAAGGGGCCAGCGTGGGCAGTGGAATCGAATGACAAATCCGGACTTCGATGTGGGAGACATCCGGGTTATGGGACCCCCCGCCCTTAGCAAGGTTGCGTGTGTCCTCAGATCCAGAGCCCGGGTCTGGGGCGGCTGGGGTGACAGTTCTGCCACCTCCTCGTGCACATCAGAGGCTTGCTCCCTCAGACAGCAGATCCTCTGTAAATGAATGCCGCGCACCCAGCTTTCCCCGCCGGGACCACATAAATCTTCTCATTCTTGCCGTATCACTGGCTCTCGTGACAGCTCAAGATGTTTCTCTGCTTCTGAGTATCCCTTTTGTTAAAAGACGTCGGAGCCCTACAGACGTGTTAACCGGTGGCCCCGCGGGCGCCCCCGGCCTCTCCGTTTCCCCAGCTCAGCTTCTGCCTCTTCGCTGCTCCCACAAGTCTTTCCACATCATTCATTTTGACATTTAAAAGTTTCCAAGCTTGTTCTGAAATGGCACAAACACTGCCTTTGTTATTTGCTGGGCTCTGGAATGCCGAGAATCCCAGGACTGGGGGAAGGGCGGGCCTGCCTGCCAGGTCAGGATGCAGGGGGCCGGGAGTCTTTGCTGGGAGGTGGGCTTCGGGGTCCAAGAATGTGGGGCAGGGTCGTGGCTGCTCCTGCCTTCTGCAGGCTCCCACCGGCCGGATGCTGCTTGCCTTTCAGGTTTCTTTGCTTCTCACCATGCCAGGCCCTTGTTTTTTTCTTCCCAAGGATCCCAGAATCACTCCCAGTGTTCCATTTCTTCAGGAAAGTCACTCCTATTTACCGAGTGGCATGATGTCCTCACCTTCTACCTGGTTCCTGCTCATAACAGGCCCTCCAGTTTTCAGGAGAGGATGTCAGAGAAAACAAACCCAGGCATGTTTGGGTTTCCAGTCATGCAGGTGTTTTCTGATGCTTCTTAAGCGGGTCTGAATGCGAGGGCCATGTTTATAAGACTTCATGTCCAGTTTGCTTTGGCCAGAGGGGCTCATTTCCCAAGCACATGGCCTCTTACACCAATCGGCTAGTTTGTGGACGTGCGGGGGCTCCCGGGGTGCACGAGGGGGTGGGCGAGCCTGGGCTCCGGTGGGATCTGGAATCTGGAAGGCCACGTGCAAGCCGGCCTGCTGCCTTCCCAGGTCTATGTGTGAGCAGCGCACAATGCTCCTTACAGAGGGGGTACCCCTTGGAGTTTCCAAGACTATGAACGAAGGGCAAGCACTGCTGTTCCTCTCATCTTCACCTGGAACAAATAGTGCTTCCCAGTTGTGCTTTAGACGGTGCAGAAATCAGCAAGACACACTTCTGACTTTTACTAGTTGTTCCCAGGCTTTTGGGTCCCTGGGCTAGAAAAACTGTTGACAACATGGAAGGCATAGGTAACCAAGTTTTATTTTATTTTTTTGTGTGGTACGCGGGCCTCTCACTGCTGTGGCCTCTCCCGCTGCGGAGCACAGGCTCTGGACGCGCAGGCTCAGCGGCCATGGCTCACGGGCCCAGCCGCTCCGCGGCATGTGGGATCCTCCCGGACCGGGGCACAAACCCGTGTCCCCTGCATCGGCAGGCGAACTCTCAACCACTGCACCACCAGGGAAGCCCCCCAAATTTTATTTTATTTTATTTTATTTTTTTTTTATTTATTTTTTTTTTTTGCGATACGCGGGCCTCTCACTGCCGTGGCCTCTCCCGCTGCGGAGCACAGGCTCCGGACGCGCAGGCTCAGCGGCCATAGCTCAGGGGCCCAGCCGCTCCGCGGCACGCGGGATCCTCCCGGACCGGGGCACGAACCCGCATCCCCTGCATCGGCAGGCGGACTCCCAACCACTGCGCCACCAGGGAAGCCCCCAAATTTTATTTTTGACTGCTGAACACATGAAACAAAATAAGACAGAACTACATCCACAATCACAATCAGTCTCACTTCCTCAAGCACACTTTATGCCTAAAAAGTGGTAGGAAGGGAATACAATCAGAGTGGAAGATGGCTCTTGCCAAGAAAGGACAAATTTCACACTGACATTTTCATGTGGACCAATGAAATCTCTTCCAAAGCTGGGTGTCAGTTAGTGGACCAGCATTTCTGAATCGGAGCTCCTCGAACTTTAAATGCATGCACCAATCTCTGGGCCCTTGTTAAAATGCAGATTCTTATTCATTAAGTCGGGATGGGGCTTGGGAGTCTCCTTTTAATAAGTTCCCAGGTGAGGCCAAGCTCCCAGTTCCAGGCTTTGAGTAGCAAGATTCTGCCCTGTACTGTACCCCAAATAATCCTGAGGTTCTGTCAAGCCTGCAAAGGACAAAATCAGGTAAAATGGTTATTTTGTGTCATGTAAGTAAAAACATCACTTAACTAGATTCTCTGCTATTGCATGGCCGTAGCTGTGGCTGTCAGAGACCACCGACCACTGCCCTGCAGTGATGGGCAAGGACATTTGTAGCCCTCACACCTGTAGGAATGACGGCTACTGGACTGTGCTCATAGTCCAGACCCAGCACCAGCGCCACCAAAAGTGACCGGGGGTTTCAAGCCTGGCTTCCTGGACTCTGCTGATCCCACCAGCCACCTACCCCTCGCCACCCCCCAACCCACAGTGAGACATGCATTTGACATTGTCACCCTGCACATCCGTTTATATGGCTGAAATCAGGTTTTACATAACAATACTTAGCCTTGTTGTATGTGACACACACTAATTTAAAAAAAAATCTAATCCGTAATATGTGGAATCTAAAAAAAGGATACAAATGAACTTACTTACAAAAACATAGAAAACAAACTTATGGTTACCAAAGGGGAGGTGGGGGAGGGATAAATTAGGAATTTGGAATTAACATATACACACTACTCTATATAAAATAGATAACCAACAAGGACCTACTGTATAGCACAGGGAACCATACTCAGTATCTTGTAATAACCTATGATGGAAAAGAATCTAAAAAAAGAATGGATATATGTATCTGTATAACTGAGTCATTTTGCTATACACCTGAAACTAATACAACATTGTAAATCAACTGTATTTCAAATTTATTTATTTATTTTTGGCTGTGTTGGGTCTTGGTTGCTGCGTGTGGGCTTTCTCTAGTTGCGGCGAGCCGGGCTACTCTTCATTGTGGTGTGCGGGCTTCTCATTGCGGTGGCTTCTCCTGTTGCGGAGCACGGACTCTAGGCACGCGGGCTTCAGTAGTTGTGGCACGTGGGCTCAACAGTTGTGGCTCGCGGGCTCTAGAGTGCAGGCTCAGTAGTTGTGGCACATGGGCTTAGTTGCTCCGCGGCATGTGGGATCTTCCCTGACCAGGGCTCGAACCCGTGTCCCCTGCATTGGCAGGTGGATTCGTAACCACTGCGCCACCAGGGAAGTCCAAATCAACTGTATTTCAATAAAAATTTTTTAAAAATCTAAAATGCTGGTTCTGATCCACTAAATTGATTTCAGGGTCCACCATTAGGTCGTGACCCAGGGTTTGACAAATACACGGGTGCCTTGAAAGCCTTTTCTCACATTCACAATATGTGACTCTTTGATCTGTTGTGGAGTAAGGCACAGGTCTTCTTCAGTGTAAGAAAACCTAATTTAGGAAATACCCACTTAAAATTATGATTTCTTCAAATTCTACCCTGTAAGCTCTTTTAAAAATCTTTTTCTTATTCCTTTTTTAAATTTAATTTTTATTTTATATTGGAGTATAGTTGATTTACAGTGTTGTGTTAGTTTCAGGTGTACAGCAAAGTGATTCAATTATACATATACACATATCCATTCTTTTTCAGATCCTCTTCCCATACCGGTTATTGCAGAGTATTGAGTAGAGCTCCCTGTGCTCTACAGCAGGTCCTTGTGATTGTCTATGTCATGTATAGTAGTGTGTGTATGTTAATCCCAATCTCCTAATTTATCACCCACTCCCCCACTGCTGCATTCCCCCTTTGGTAACCATAATTTGTTTTCAAAGTCTCCCAGTATGTTTCTGTTTTGTAAATAAGTTCATTTGTATCATTTTTTTTAGATTCCCCATATAAGTGATATCATGATATTTGTCTTTCTCTGTCTGACTTACTTTGCTTAATATGATAATCTCTAGGTCCGTCCATGTTACTGCGAATGGCATTATTTCATTCCTACCCTGTAAGCTCTCAGTGAAGGGATTTTTGTCATCTATTTCTTTGGTAGATCTCAGAGCATCTAAGAAAATAGATGAATGAAAGAACTAGCATATTTACAGATACTTAAGTCCTCGGATGGAAGATTTCAGGATTAATAGATTTTAAAAAGTGTTATCGGTAGGTGTGGTCCAAGGAGCTATGAACAACAAAATGTTTTTGAAATTAAAATGTATAGCAACAGAATAGTATGATCGATTTATAAAGGACTTTTGAATATATCAATAATAGAGGTAATGATAATGTTGATACTTACTGAGTCATTATATGCCTGCTCTGGTAAACATTTTTGTTCATAAGATTACATAGTCTATTTAGAAACTGCCCTTAAAAAAACAAACAAACAGAACGTGGCTCTGGGGAGATGAGGTGTATCGCACTGGGCTGGGTGATCTTGCTGTTTCCTAGGGACGGGAAGAAGCTTTCAGAGGGTCTTGTCTAGAGATTTGGAAGCTTTTAACCGGGGAAGTTTATGCAGGGGAACGTAGGGCGGGGCACCATGGGGAGTGGAAAGCTGGGGCTGCTGTCAGGCCTCCTCCATCCCATGAACCCAACGGCCACCCCCAGTGGCCACTTCAGCTCTAACGGAGACTGACTTGGACCCAGTCTGATCCAGTTTCAAATTCTGGGGAGGGGCATCAGGTTGGCTCACCGGGAGCAGGTGTGCGTCTCTGTGCAGTCGGTCATCATCCGGGTCTGCAGTCATGAAGTACAGTGTTAGGACCTCAGCTCTGCTGGCGGGGTGGACCATTCTGAGATCCGTGGTCTGGGCAGGTGCCCCCAAATTGTCTATGACGGGGACTTCCCTGGCAGGCCAGTGGCTAAGACTCCGTGCTGCCAATGCAGGGGGCACGGGTTCGATCCCTGCTCAGGGAATTAAGATCCCACAGGCTATGTGGCGTGGCTAAAAGATAAAAAAAAAACCCAAAAAAGTGGTTATGACACTGTGGAACCCTTTGTTCACATAAGATCTCACCTAACAGCCAACTATGACAGATGGATAAAGGCTGAGTTGTTCTGGTAAAGGAGATGGTGGCCAGAGTCCCACCAAACTGGCATCCCTCCCCTGGGGCTGAGGAGTGGAGTTTTGAAAACCGTGGCTCTAGCTGTGTCCTCTGTTTTTACAGAAAGTGAGGCTAGAGCCTGAGGTTACCTCCTCAGAGGTACACAGCAGCTTAGTGTTCAGGCTTGACGAGCATCAGGCGCCTGGACTCCTGGAGGGACGTTCTCCCTGAGCCTTGCCCCATCTGCTGCTCGGTTCCGGGTACCAAATACACAACTGCCGGCAAAGTCTTCTGTTTCAGTAAAATGTCTCTCTTTGGAAAGAAAAACAACTTGTGGAGTTCCAAGGTGAATTGATTTTGATTTGCAGAGTTAAAAAAAATAATGCAACTACAGTTAAGTGAAATGCCAGAAGACTTGTGTCCCTGGCCGGACACAAGCTTGAGGGATGCTGGCCAGGCTTCCCCAGGTATGCTCACCTTGTCTAGTCTCGCCCAGCACCCTTCAGCCCTCAGCTCTCCTTTGGACATAGACAAGGGTCTGATGGCCCAGACAGGCTTGCTCAACCACTTCTCTGGTTGGAAATGTACTTCTGTGCCTCTCGTGGGACCATGACTTCTGTCCTAATGCCTCCCAGTGATGCAAGTGTGTGTGGGCAGAGGCTAAATGAAACAGGAACTTGGTGAGCTTGGTCGCCATATGCATTGGGGTGATTAAGGGTACACTTGGGTAGCTATCTCCCCCACCTCCTTGCCGGCCGATCTAGGGAAAGGTGTTTGGCTACGTGGCTGAGAGGCGAGAGGCTGGCCCCTGGCAATCAGCAGGGTGCCCTTTGCAAAGCCCCATTGCTCCTCTCTCCACGGGGTCAGCGCGGGCTGTCCGGAGGCTCTGCCCTGCACCTGCTCGCACAAGCCACTTGATGGCACTGTTAGAACTGGAGAAAAGAGGCTGCTTCCCCTGAAACCGGTTTCCCTCATTCTAATCCTCTCCAAACTGTCATTTCCACCCACCTCCTTCAAAACAGAACAGAAGAAAATCATTTCATAGCCTGTTCCCTCTGCTCTGCACAGCACCCCCTGCACCCCATCCATTCCTGACTGCCTGCAAAGATGAGTAGTCCCTCTGCCCTCTTTCCCACCCTCAGGGTCCCATCCTTCCATCCTCTTTTCGGATCTTTGTCATTCTGTGTGTTGTGGAGGCCTCTAGGGTTCCAGGCGGTCTATGGAAGGAGAAAGGGCCGTGAAAAACTTATAAGGACCTGGGGAACTAAAAGAGAAAGCAGAAGTGCCTGCAATCCTTCTGGCCACATGACCTGTGTTCTAGAAGAAAGAAGAAACTAGTGCTGCGTGCACAGAGGCTACGTGGAGAGGGGTCACTGGGAGAAGGTGCTGGGAGGGAGAGAGGGAGGGGGGAGGAATATGTGGAGCGCAGGAAGCGGGCTCTGGGCGCGGAATCTTGGCATCAGGTTGCGCTGCTTAAAGGCTCTCTGTTCTTGGCTTCCCAGCTGCCGCTGTGTCAGAATCCCCCTCCTCCGTGTGGTCCTGAGCGACCCTCGCCTTCACCCACTGGTTTTGGCCTCTGGTTCCCAGTGCTTGCTGCCACTTCCTCTTCCTGGGAGATGTGAGTGGGGAGCAGACTGGGCAGACCAGGAGCTGGAGACGAGACAGCATAGCCGTCACCGGCCCTGGCACCCTGACCTCAGGTCTCCCAGGCTGCCCAGCACCACCCCAGCCCGCCTTCCTCCAGAGGAAGGAGAAAAACGGCATCGCTTGGGAGGAATTTGCTGTGAGAAAAGCATTTTCCCCTAACAATGACCGGGAAATGCTGTCTCGACTGATATTCTGGAGGTAACGCTGCCCTTTTGGCGGAGTCATTTGGAGGCTTATTCAACCACGCAAACGCCCATGACACATGGTTCCCCAACTCTGGGCCCACATGGCACAGGCCATGGAGGCATGCTGGCCACACCCCTCTCCTTGGCCAACCCTGACCTTGAGCAGGGACTCGGGCCAGCGCGCCCAGTCTGCCTGCAGGAGGGAGGTCTCTCTGCTGACTCAGGCCCAGACTGGGTCAGGTGCCTGCCTTCAAGCCCATGAGTAATACCCTGCTTGCCATCTTCAAAGGGCCTTCCCAGGATTAACCAATTAGTCACCCCCAGGAAAGCCACAGAGCAAGGTATTATCATCTTCATTAAGGCTGGGGTGGCGGAGGGAGGCAAGTGGACGCCCCGCCCCCGGGCCAGTGAGAGCCTGGATCTGGGTGCAGGCGGGCAGTGGCTCAGGGTGTGCCATGATGATGTCCCTCCATGGTGCAGGGGAGGCTGGAGCTTCTCACTGGGCAGCTTCACCCACCCAGGGGCTAGGGGAGGGGATTGGAGTCTCAGGCCAACGCGAGTAGATGCAGACAGTTTGACACAGGCTCAGCCACGCGGCTCCACCATCTGCTCTGAACGATTCAGAAAGTGATGCTGATGGGCCTCCCATCGCTGCGCCCCCACCCCTGAGCCATCCAGATATTTGTGAAATGTGCCTCCGAACACTTTCCTTTTTGTGTCTGCGTGGGGATTTCGAATGACTAAAAATGATAAAGCACAGGTCACTAAAGCACCTTGCAAATCAAAAGTGGGATGTGAATGCCTAGTACAGCAGGGGCCCCAAGTCCCTCCGGGTCACACCGCCCCGTGGGTTTGTCCTCTTTCAGGTGCACGACGCAGAAGGTGAGTTTTAGGTGGTAAGTCTGTGTCCTGATGACAGACTGAGGACCTAAGCACCTTCTGGAAGCCAGACAGCAGAGCAATCCTTTCGGTCAACCCTGTCTGCAGCTGCTTTTTATAAACTTGGCATAAATATGTGCTTGGGAAAGCCAGGGCAGCGTATCTGGAAAATATTTTCTACCATTCGAAAACACACACACACACACACACACACACACACACACACACGCTTGGAAAGGAAAAAACACAACAGAAATTGTGCATAATACAGAGTGGCTTCACTTGTGGTTTTTTCCATTACTTCCTCAGTTCATTTTTCTGCTGCCAATTTTAGAAGGCCATAAGTCATAGTTGTTGTTAAACTTTGTCAGTTAAAATGTAACTCTAAGAACAAGTCATATGATACATTGGAGCCAAAGGGCCCTTTGGAGAGCATGGTGGTGGGATGCAGCCCCCGCGAGCCGGTCCTGGCATCTCGGGTCTTCTCTGCTGTGTTATGCTTCGTCATGCCCACAAGGCAGCAGAGTAACTTCTGCCTCAGCTCCAAAGGGCCACCTATAAGAGGGAAGGAGGCTTTTCAACAGTTACTTTGTGTGACCCGGGAACAGAATGTGGTCATATTGAAGGGTGATTTCGTTACCAGCTCCTCACTTTTCTTTCCCCTAGAAATGGCTGGATCCATTTTCTCATAAACTTCAACCCAGCAGAATCAGAAAGTTAGAGGCAAAGGAGAGGAATTGGCCATTGGAGGCTGGGACTGCCCAGTGCCCCCTCCCATCTCCTTGGAGGAGCTGCAGACCCCGGGGTGGTGACAGTCTGGTGGGTGCCTCTGTGCCACACAGAGGTGGGTTGCGCTGGGGTTTCCCCACCTGGCATCATCGGTGGGCTGGGAGCCTTCAAGGGCTGGGCCCTGTGTTTCCCCAGAAGTCCTGGTTTGAAGGCAAAGCCAGGGATGCAAACAGCACTTACAGATGCTTGTGTGTAGAACCAGGATAAAAGACACAGCAGCGGATCAGCCTTCAGAGGTCCCCTGCCTCACGCGGTCCCCATTTTTTACATGTCCTTCTGTCCTGTCCCTTTTTCTTTCCCTCAGTCAGTCTCACTGTCACTGAATCCGCCTTGGGGTCTCGGAGGAGAGCAGGGGGAGCCGGGCTACAGAGCGGGGAGGCTTTCTCAGTGGCCAGGCCCCGAAACTTTGAGCCTGCGGGTCATCTTTGTGCGGCTCAACTGGAACTGGGACCATTGCTCTGAAAACCAGATCATTGCTTTAATCCATGAGCCCATCTTGGACTTTACGGGCAGGACTGACGGGTCTGATTCCAGGCTCTGCCCCTGAATTGCCAGGATGCCTTCAGGATAAAGCACAGCTCTCCCGGGTCCTGAGTGTCCATCAGGCCAAGGGTGTTGGCCCCCATCTGCCGCCCAGGGGTCCATGCCCTGCCCACGCTGCACAGAACCTTGACAGGAAGGGCAGAGCTGCCCCAGGCCTGGCAGCCGGGCCCCCTGGCCGTGGAGGCTCAGTGTGGGCTGGCTGCTGCCGCTGGTTTCAAAATGAACCCAGCTGTGTCACAGCTGGCACGCTCGGAGTTGCCATGCGTCTCTCCTGGGCCTTCTCTCCTCCTTTCAAGCGGGAGTTTTTGGTTCATTCATTCATTCCTTCACTTATCCAACAAATACACACAGCAGGGCTGCTGTGCTCGCGGCTCTGTGCTGGTCCCACACACGCCGGTGAGAAGGTGCGTCCTTGTGCTCGTGGAGTTTTTATCCTAGTGGGGCAGATAGACATAGGCCAGCTCACCCCGCGGTGCCACCTGCGCATGATGCCAGCTACAGCCCTGAAGGAAAGGGACAGAGGGCTCAGAGAGCCACCCGGGAAAGACGGCTTCGTCTGGGGCAGAGGGTGGGATGCCCTCAGATCCGCTGTGCACCCGCCAGAGCCGCCCCTGTGGAACGGGCACAGTGCCCGTGCTCATGGGGTAAAATAGCACGTGTGAAAAGCACTGCGACAAGCGTTGGCTGCGCCCGTAACTCCCTCCTGGGTCCCTAATTTATCAGTCACCGGGTCCATTTTCTGCCTCCTCCTTCAGATAAACTGAGTTAATCATCCAACCTTGCCTGGACAAACAGGGAGACCCACTCCAAGAACAGCTTGCCTTAATGACATTTCTGGGGACCTGCCCCCCAGGTCCTTCCACACCCCCTGTCGCTGAATCTGGTTTTCCCGCCAACGGCCCGTAAAGAGCATGGGTGGGGACCAAGTTCCGCTCTGCACCTCAGGTGTGCTGCCGCCCGGAGCCCGCCTTGCCCTCTGGTCCCGGCTTCTCAATGCTCTGTCTACGAAGAAATATTTAAAAGACTCAGGAAATGAACTCACATTTTTTTTTTTTGTCCTCCCCCTCCTTTTCCAAAACAGTGCAGCCTTCCTGGAAGAAAGCAAACAAAACAAGTGTGACTATTTTAAAAATGATTGGAAAACCCTTTCTGAACGCTATGGCTTTGAACGGCTCCCCTGGGCGGATGTGTCGCCTTGGGTCCCCTTTGTTCCTCACTCCACGGTGTGTATGTGGCGAGAAGGTAGGGCAGCCAAGCGCCTTCAAGTTGGAGGAGCTGATGGGGCCCGAGGAGCACCCCTGCCCCAAACGCCCGTGTGCACCTCACACGCACGGAGGCGGAGGAGTGTGCACATGTGTGTGGCCCGCGTCCGCCGGTTAGACAGCCCAGTGCTCTGACCGCCTCCAGAGTGTGGACGGCTTCTGCCAGGCATGGGGGTGACTATCTTGGGTTTCTAGGTGTTCACGGTGTTGTTAGAAATAACACCGTGGGCTGTGTGGGGATTGAAGTTGAAGTCTTTTCATTTCGGCCATCTGGGCAGAATGCTTTTCCTTTGATGAGGAAGAAAGTCTTTCCTGTGTTTCAGCTGGAATGCTGCCTCCCAGTTAAGGTGACAGCGGACGCTTGCATGGCCCTGTCTTTGCAGGAGGAGGAGCCCCAGCCAGGCTGTCAGGCTCTCCAGCAGAGAGAAGGCCTTTCAGCTGCTCCGGTGCCCACTTGAGGGGCCCCGGGGCGAGGAGAGCCATCTCGCCGTGTTCCGCGGTGTAGCTGGCTCAGCTCAGGTTTTCCGTTGTCAGGCGGTGACAGCCACGTGTTACAGACACCCTTGGGAGACATGGCTCTGCTTTCATAACACCGAAGGGTTTTTTTTCTGACTCATCTTCAGAAGATCCCCCTCCCCGCCGCCCCCCTCATTTGAAAATAAATATAATTAGTAACAGGCAGACATACTGTATATAGCCAGCCCTTCCTATCCGGGAGAGTTATAATTAAATGTACATGCTGTCTGTTGTTCACCGTCTGCTAAATGCCTTGCCACCCGCTTTAGGGAAGCAGCAGCCCCTGGGTGGAGGCTACAGGGAGAGAGATCTGGGGGCGCTGAGTCCAACGTCCAGTCGGAAGTGAAGGCTGGACTGTTGGCTGAACGGCAGGTGTGTTCCTTGTCCCCTCGTACTGCCTACCCCTTGGCCTTTCTCCATCATCAACCTCAAGCTGCTCCGGGAAATGCCTGGTCAGTGCTGGGGGTCTTCCCCTCCGGGGGGGCGGGCAGAGATATGGTTGCCAAGTATGGTTGTCATGGCAACATGGTGGCCACTGCATCTGCAGCCGATGAGGGGCACCTGAGTGCCTGCAGGCTGCGATCTGTCCTCCCCAGGCCAGGGGCCAAGACCGAGTTCCTCTGTTCCCGGCTCCTTGCCTGAGAGGCTGGCACCGAGGCCTCAGCCCCACCCCACGTGGCCAGAGCTCGGGCAGGTTATCCCCAGGTAACCCTTGGCTCTCCTTCCTGACAACAGGGCAGGCTGGGCACTCGGTGGCCAATGTCCAGGCCCACAGAGAGCTCATATTCTGCTGAAATCAGTGGGTCAGGCGGCCCCAGGAATGCACACGCACCTCGTAGGCTTATTCTGGGACCACAGTGTGGCCAATAGGCTTGGTGACACAGGCCTGGTGACACAGGAGAGGCTGCGCACCTCCCATCCCTCGGGCAGGCAAGGCAGTGACCGGATGATGAGCTGGAGGGCCCCGGGCCTGGACTGAATACAGCAACGTCATCTGAACCACAGGCACCTTTACCCAAGTTGCTCAGAGTGTTTTCCAAGCAAACAGTAGTTTCACAACACCGTGAGAAGTAGGTGGGGTGACAAAGCATTCTTTGTCCCTGTCTTACAGATGGGGAAATGGCGAGGCTTGCCTGGCCGGGTGGTGAGGCCAAGAAGGGGAGAAGCGTGCTCTCCTCCCTAGGGCTCTGGGGCGCGGGGCGGCCTGACTCTGGGGCCGAAGCCCAACTCCTGGAGGGAGGGGCCGCCCCGCAGAGAAGGAGGCCGGGGGTGGGGGAGGCTCAGGGCTTCTCCTCAGCACTGACAGGCCTTGGCGGCCACCCCGGGAACTCGGTCGCAGCCCTGTGGGCTGAGGTGTTGACACTGGCCGTTGGTGACCCCAGGAAGTGTCAGTGTGCTGTACCAAGCCCTGTCTGCTCAGAGTTACTGGGCTCTCAGAGGTGGTGATTAAGTACTTTTTGAGCAGCCCGTGCTGGCCCAGGAGTGGCTCCAGGTGCCAGGGATGTGGTGGTGAATGAGGCAGGCATGGCCCCTGGCTTACGGGGCTCACAGGAGACAGATAATCAACACATCAAATGAAAAGGAAAATAAAAATGCATGATGTAACAGAGATGGGCTGGAGGGGAGGCTGCGAGGGGAGGACCGACTTTAGATAGGGGAGTGGAGCAGTGTATGTGAGCTCATCCCAGAGGGTGGGGAAGGGCCAGACCCGGGGCGAGCAGTCCAGAGGGAGGGAGCAGCTGGGCAGAGGCCCCGACAAGGAAATGAGGGTGCCCTGTTCCCAGGTTAGGGAGAAAGGCACTGCAAGAGGCGACGCTGGGAGTAAGCAGGTCGTTGGCCAGGGGACCGGGCAAGGGGGAGGAGTACATGAGCCCGGATTTCTTGGAGAGGCAGTTCTGACATACGATTGTGATGGACAGGACACGGGGCATGAAGGAGGGAGGAATTAAGGATGACTTCTGGGTGTTTGCTGGAGCTGGAGCATGGAGCCGTGGATTGAGATGGGGAGGACTTGGGAAGGGCACACGGAGAGGGGAAATGAAGAGGATGGTCTTGGACGTGGGGCGTTTGAGATGCCACCTTCTAGCTGGCTGCAAGTGGGGCTTGGGTATTGGCGTTTCTAAACTCTCCCTCTGAGATCATGGAGAAGAAAGATGGACGGTTCTACTGCAGTTGGTTTTGAATTTACTGGAGCCTTCCAGTGCTCAAGCCCCATATATATATATATATATATATATATATATATATATATATATATATATATATATATACACACACACACACACACACACACACACACACACACACACACACACACACACACACACACACACACACACACACACACACACACACACACACACACACACACACACATATTTTTTTGGGGGGGTGGCCACACCTCACTTGGCATGTGGGATCTTAGTTCCCCGACCTGGGATCGAACCTGGGCCCCCTGCAGTGGAAGCACAGAGTCTTAACCACTGGACCACCAGGGAAGTCCCTCACACACCGTATTTTTCAAGGAGGATCAGATTCCTACTTTCTGATGTGGGGGAGGTCTCTCCTACTGCTGGGGAAGGAGACTAGCCAAGACTGGTGTGTGTGATGTGGTGAACAGCCTTCTGCAGACCCAGCCTGCTTGTCCCTTCATGCCCAGTCCATCTCTGTTCACAGCCACATCCTTGGTCATTTGTCCTTGGGCATCATAATTAGGCTGATGTTATTACCTGTGGGCGAGGAAGGACCCGAGTCTTGCCTCTCTTTTGGTTGATAAAATGGAATGGTGAAAGTTTAGCAATTTCTTCTAAGAAGAGGCATTTGAAGAACATGGACCCACGTGAGCAGCAAGGGTCATTGCCCAGGAGGCAGGATTCTTTGTGCAACTTCAAAGCATGTAGCTTCGAAGAACTTGTTCATTCTTCTCTCATAGTATAAATTGTAAGCTACAAAAAGACTTGTTTCAGAGAAAACAGCCTAAGGCCCTATGGGCCCCAATACTGTATCTCATTGCAGGGTCAACACATAGCCAGTAGTGCCATGGAAGTTCCAATTCTGGGTCTGCAAGGAATTATTTTGGAGCAGAGAATATATTATGGTGTTTACATCTATGGGGATCTCCTGACATCTTATCATAATGCTCTACAATGTGGCATGGAGTTTCTATTTTGGATTTTACCCCGGAAATTTACTTGCTGATATACTAAAAACATTGAAGTGGATTCAGGGATATCAGTTCTCATATCCCAAGAGCTCCTTGGGTAAAAACTCAAAAGTTCACCCATTAGGATCAATTTTTCAACCGGACGGAAGGACTGTCACTGGTGTGGTGCTTTCAAACTAACAAAGTGCTTTTACGGCCATTTTCTCACTCGATTCTCCCCACAGCTCACATGTGGGTACAGATGCAGCAGCTCAGAGAGATTGAGTTATTCGTCTAAAGTCACACAGCAAAGGGAGAGCTGGGAATCAGCCCCAGTCCTCCGGCCTCTACCTTGCCAAGGCCCTGCCATTGCACCTTTTGTGGCAGCGGGCCAGGGCGGTTCTGGCACGTGGACCGATCGTTTGACGGTGAGTTTGGTAAGCCCAGACTGGGAGGTGTTTGAAGTTCCCCAAGCTGGCCCTGGGAACTAGTTCTTCCTTCCAGAGGGCTGTGTTGCAACGTGACCAAGAAGGTAGAGACTGAAGGCCATTATTTCACCCACGTGAGTCAAGGTCACTCATCACCTCAGGAAGCACATGGACCTGCGATGTTCAGGAGGGAGATGCCCTGCTCCCAAGTGAAGGCACGGTGTGGCCTGGCACCTTTCCATGTGGTGGGGAGAAGGGGAGCTTCCAGAAGGGAGTGTGTGCAAGGCAGCCAGGCCCAGGAGCCCAGAGCCCCGAGGACCCTGGCCATACCTGAACCAGCCCCTCTTCTGAGAAAGGGACCAAATACTAAGTGGGGTTCACACCCAAGAGCTGGGGCAAGGGTGCCGGCTACAGGAGCTGGCTGACTGCCTCCATTGGCTGAGGTCTTTTGGATCCTGTGATGGATGTGACTGGAGGGTCACCTGGGGAAATCGGACCAACTGTGAGCTACCGGAGTGTCCTCGCAGGGATGACCTCTCTTCCCAGTTGAGCAGGCCGTGCTTGCTTTCCTTTTGTGAGGGAGTCCACAGCATGCCACCTATGCTGGCGTCCATGAAAGCCCTGTGCCTCAGGGGTCGGGGGGTGAGGACAGAGGCCCGTACACTGTCGCAAATGTTCCGGGCAGTGGGCATCTGTATCTTTTTTTGGCCAAGGGATCTTAGTTCCCCGACCAGGAATCGAAACCATGCCCCCTGCCGTGGAAGCTCGGAGTCCTAACCACTGGACCACCAGGGCAGTCCCAGGCGCCTGTATTTGATGAGCTGGGACAGTGCTGGGACCTTCTGCCTCATGCCTGTGACCTGGCCCTCCGTCATGGCTTCCTTTTGGGCTCTCCTGCTCAGGGACCAGAGCTGAAATATCCTTGCAGGTCATCACTCAGGCCTCAGCTCAGTGTCCCTTCTTCAGAGAGGCTTCCCTGGTATTAACACCCATGCCCCCAACGATCTTGATGCTCTCCATGGCACTTACCACCACCAGAACCTGGTTTCTTTGTTTGTTTGCTTCTGACATCTCTTCTTACCAAAAGGTGAGCTCCATCAGGAATGGGACTGTGCCTGGTTTACCTCCCATCACATCCCCGACACCTGGCAAAGCCTGGCACTGGAGACGTATGGTACCTATTCCCCTGAATGAATGAATGCAACCAGGTTGCTGACATGGAGGTAGGTGGGCGGGGGTGGGGTGGGCTCATATGAGCAGGCGCCCAGCAAGCGCCCTTGAGGATGCTCTGGGCACCAGCACCGGGCAACCTGTGGCTCCTGGACCCCTGCAAGGCTGCCCCTGGGGCTGAGCTGGAGGCGCCTCCCAAGGGCACGGCCACTCCCTGATGGATGAGTGGATTGTGCAGAGGAGTAAACAGGGACTGGCCAGAGGTCAGGGGTCATTCAGCCTCAGAAACTGCATGTGTCAAAGAATCAAGGCGCCCAGGAATGTGATTTTCGTTGACGTAAACCTGCCGCAATGGACCACACCTGCTTCTCAGCCTAGGGACGTGGGAAGGAGAAAGACACGGTGCTGGAGGAGCTGGTCATAGTAGAAGCATGCCCTTCCTCTGACTCAGAGCGGGTGCCCTGCTATTGCCTCAGGACTTTGGGGACGTTGGTCCAGGGCTCCTTGCCCTTCCCCGTCGGCACTCGGCAAGTCACATGTTCCGACAAGTACCCGCTTTGGGGATGGGACAACCTCTCTTTTGCCCAAAACTCTCCTTTGAACTCAAGATGTACAAAAAAACTTTTCCAAGAGGAAAATAATGCGATCAGGAAGAGGAGACTGTCTCATTTGGACGCCCAAGTCCTCAGCTTTGCGCGGAGGGTTTCTGCCATCTGCTCCTCTGGTGCCTGCATCACACCCAGCCTTTGGGCTCCCAGCCCGGTGCAGCATCCAGGGTCTCCTCCTTCCCAGGAGGCAAGCACATTTCCCGAATCTTCTTCCTTTCCTCTCCTGCCCCCAGTTATCCTGCTGAGGATGTGGCAGTTGAACAGTGAGCTTCTGGAGCCAGAAGCCTGCGTGAAGACCCTGATTTGACCCCCCAAACTCTTGAGGCAGAGAAAGCAGGACTCCTGAGAAGCACAGCCAGAGAGTGACCCGCTGAAGGGCTGGGATTCGCCTGGTGCCAGGGGACACACTCAGCCCCCTGCCTTCAAGTCCTTTCTCTTGCCCAAGTGCTGCTGGTGGGGAGGTATGAGCTCCTCTTCTCAGGCAGTGGGAGGGGCTACCTTGCTCCACTCTGGACCACATCCCTTATCTCTCACAGCGCCCCTGTGTGGCAGATGCTGTAATTGCCTTGCAATTTGTCCTGCAGGGCGACCCCAGGGTGGTGGGACCTGCGTCCGTATAGCGCCTGCACCGTGCTCTGCAGAGGCAGGTGTTTGATGGATGGGGCCCAAATGTGGACCTGACACCCACTCCTGTCCTCAGCGAGTGACGGTTTAAAAGCCCGTAGCCATGGCGATCCACTTTGGATTCAACCTACATACCAAGGCTTTTGTAAGTCTCCCCTTGGTCAAATGAGCAGTTTGATGCCTTGGTTCTTTAAAATACTGGAAATGTTTATTTCACCTTGCTTCTTGTTCTTTCAAGCTTGAGATTTCTCTGCACATCAAAATCTTCAAAATGCCCTCAAATTTGTCTCCAAAGGCATTTTTACTTTGCGCGATGGGAGATGCTTCTCCTTTGGGAGGTTGAAGCTTGTGTTCTGCTCTCGAGTTTGGTGATGTTTGGAAGAACAGATACCAAGACAGAGAGCCCTTTTCTCAGATGAGCAGAAATTTATGTTATATTTTCATGGAGTTTGGTTATTCTAAGTAGGGGTAGCCAAAGTCTACATGGTGTTCGATATGCAGTGGTTTTAAAACCCACTGGAACCTACTGTCTTTATGGTTTTAAAGAATCTTAGTAAAATAATTCAGTGTTGCCAGATCCAAGAGGAGTTTTACCCTATGGCATTTGGTGTATCATGAATGTATGTGCATACGCTATAGAGAGGTATGAGCATATTATACTTAGAATTAGTTTATCTTTCTAAAGATTCTCTTACCTGGTCACTTTAAAGTGTAACCTAATTACCTAGATAACATTTTCATTAAGCCCAATTTTTATAAAGGAGAACAACATATAGTTCTCGATTTCTTGTCCCCCTTTGTTTCAACTTACCAAGTGATGTCTGCCCTCATGCATCTGTCTCTTGTTCTCTCCAGGAACTGAGAACAAGCTGCCCTTTCCTATTCCCGGCCGCCCATCTGCATGTATGCCTGCATCCTGGCCCCAAGGCCACCCCTCACTCCCTCCGGCTCTCTTGTATCCCAGGGAAGTCAATTCCGTGGCCCTGCATGACTTTGATTTTCCTTCTCTCCACCCTTAGCTGCACTAACTCAGGACTCGTCTACACTCTTGTTTTCACTTTCTCACAACTCCCCTACCAGCCCACGGAAAACACGCTTGCTAAGGTCACTCGTCTGTGCTCTCTTCCACACTCACATTTCCAGGTGCACGAGGGCCACTTGGACAGGACGGTCCCACGGACATCTCAAATCCAAGATGGCCAGGAATGAACACACCATCATCCTAAGTCTGCTTTTCTCCCGGTATTTCCCACGTCAGTCAGGGATGCTACAACTCATCCAGGTGCACAAGGCAGGAAACCTGGACATCATCCTCGGCTCTGCTGTACCTCCCCTATTCTAGTCTGTTGGTTGAGTTTACTTTCTAACTCTTGTCACCTGAGTCAGTCCTCCCTTCAGCAGCTCGGCAGCCCCACCTGGGTCCACATCTCTTTTGTCTGGACTATGGCAATAACTGATCTATTCGTCTCTTTGTTTCTCCTTTGAAACTCTCTCCAGACTGTGAGTGGAGTGACCATTGACAGTGGAAATCTGAGCATGAGCTCCTGGTATTCTTCCCCCCATTATAGTTTATTACAGGATATTGAATCTAGTTCCCTGTGGCTCTACAGTAGGACCTTGTTGTTTATCCATCCTATATATAACAGTTTGCATCTGCTAATCCCAAACTCCCCATCCAACCCTCCCCCACCCTCCCCTCCTCCTTGGTAACCACAAGTCTGTTCTTTATGTCTGTGAGTCTGTTTCTGTTGCATGGATAAGTTCATTTGTGTCATATTTTAGATTCCACATATAAGTGATATCATATGGTATTTGTCTTTCTCTTTCTGACTTACTTTGCTTAGTATGATAATCTCTAGGTCTACCCATGTTGCTGCAAGTGGCAGTATTTCATCCTTTTTTATGGCTGAGTAATATTCCATTGTATGTATGTACCACATATTCTGTATGCACTCCTGTTGAAATGCTTCCATGACTGCTGATTAGTTATGGGTCACATCCAAGCTCTTAGCCTAGCATGCAAAGCTGGTGCCATGACCTGGACCCTGTTTATATCTCTGGCCTCATTTCCTGTCACTCTGGGATCTAGAAGTACTGAGCAACTTGTGTTCTCCAGCAGCTGTGTGCTGGTCATGCCCATGGCCTTGATAGGTATGGTTGCCTTTGCCAGGGATAACTCCCAATTTCTCAACTGCCTGGCAAACTCCTATTCATCCTGCAAAATCCTCACTCAGTGTCAACACAGCTTCCTCCAAAGACAGCTTCCTCCCTAAGGCAGAATCAATCACACTCCTCTGAACTGCACAGAGACCTCTCTCATTTTCCCTGTGACTCTACTGTCATTATCTCCTTTCTTGCTGCTCTCATCTCTGGGACTGTAACCATCCTGAGGGCAGGAACTGTTTCTGTACAACCCAGTTTCTAGCACGACGTACAGCATGTAGATTCTCAATAAACGTGTTGAATTGAGACCTCAAATATTCTAGGAAAGTACAAAGAAAAATCCTTGGTCCTGGTCCTTAGGCCTCTTTATGGCTAATAATATTCAAAGAGAAACACCTTGCAGGGCCCCAAGAGACATTACAGAGCTCTTCTCCCCCTTTCTGGGGTGGTTGACTGTTCTCACATTTCCTTTTTTGGTCAGAAGACCTGAGCTTGATTTGGCTTTGTCATTTTCTGACTCTGAACCTCTCTGAGCTTCAGTCTGCTGAAGGAGACAAGGATTTGATAGGATAATGCAGCCAAGAGCCTTCTGTGAACCTCGGGGGCTGCTGCAGAGTTCTCTTCCTGCCATCAGCACCTGGGCCCACATCTTAGCTGGGAGCACAGGGGTGTTCTGTGCCCCTGGCCTGTGGGCAGGGCTGTTTATAAAGGCCGATGCACTGGCCAGGATGTGGCTTCAGCTGGCAATGGTTAAGGACATTAGCAGCTGTGTTTCTTTATAGGGGCGATGGCTGAGGAAGGTAATAGCGCTGTTTTGGGTCATCTAAGGTTAGACAGTATGATGGAGCTGCAAAGTGGAGGCCGTGGAGTGGACTCTGTTTTGACTCAGTACATTTGTCAGCAACTCCTGGGTGAGAGTGGAGGGTGGGGCTTGGGTGGGAGGGGCCGGTGGGGATTTGGTGGGAGTAGGTGGGAGTGGGGGTTGGAGGATGGGTGGGAGGTAGGGATTGGGTGAGGCCCCTGTAGGCAGGCAGGTCTCCTTTCCACGCTGCTCCAGGTGCAGGCGGGCGTCACACATGTGGGGAAGCCCAGTCACCGGTCACGGCCGTCAGCCATGACACAAGCCCACCCTGAGATGGCATGGCGCCTAGGTGTGCAGCTCCGATTGTACCTGGGCAGCATTTGAAGGACATGCCCATCAGTGAGGGGACTTGGGCCCAGCTGTTGGCCTCCATAGTACCTGTCAGGGCTGGGGGGTGGTCCTGAGTAACACCTGGATGGACTTGATCTTGATCAGTGTGTGTAATCCTGGCATTAGCCGCCAGGTCGGCCATTGCTACACTTCCTTAGTCCTCCATGTTTTTCCCCCCAGGAAGATACCTAGAAACTAGGCATACAAGATGCCATGTGTTTCATGCCAAATTCCTCGGCAGATACTTGCCTCTTGCACATTAGGCAACCACAGGCAGCAGCCCCCTTCTGCCCCTCATCCTCACCTAGTGGGGTTTCTCTGGTGGCCACAGCCTTCCTCCCTGACCGGCTCGCTCTCTATGAACTAGACTTTGCTTTTCTGTCCATCCCTACACACCTTCACCCACTCACTCCTGCCCCAGTGCTACTGAGCACCCACTAAGCCAGCTGCCCTCCTCAGCCCGGGTAGAGAAACAGGATGGGCTCAGTCCTGCCCTCCAGAGCTTGCGAGAACCAGCCACAGGGAGTGAGCTAAGCGCTCTGAGAACAGCTCCTGGGGCCCACGATGATCAGTACAGGGTTGCTCAGCGCCTTTCAGGGAGAAAATGCAGCAGTATCTATAAATATGAAATACTTGTTATACTTAGGAACATACTTAGCACCATCGAGAATCTTCCAGGACAGGTGCTATCTTGATGTGAAACTCTTGGTGCCCTTACGTGCCTCATCACCTAATGACAGTCCACACATACGAATGCAAACATATTCGTTTTTTTGGTTGAAACGTGGCTCCGTGAAAGATTTTTATAGATGAGCTGTGTGTACAAGCAGAACTTTCTTTCGAAACCCTCTTTGGGCAGCCGTGTGACACAGGAATCCCAGGATAAAGGTGAAATGCAGAATGGGAACCTACTTCAGGTGCATCTCTCACAATGCACCTCACCTTTGCATATCAATGTATGGGTTACAGACGCTTCCTTTTCTCAGAACTAGTCGGTGCCCTGTTACACACACAGGTGGACAAACAGCCAGTGAGCTTTCAAATTCCCTGCAATATGAGAGCAGTGGACTCAGGCCTTCAGAACCCCAGAGGCCAGTCCTATGTAGCGATTTCTTTACGCTTTCCCTGAACGCACGTGATTCTGTTTGGTAACTGGCCCTGCCTTCAGAATTGGGCCTGGCCTGCGCTAACCAGTCATATTTTGAAATTCTACTGGGAGCCAGCCATTATAAAAAGCCTGGAACTTGGAGAGGAAGAAAGGTGGCTTTGATGGTTATTGATGAGCTCACCAGGTATGGATGGAACTTTCAAACAGGCCAAATGAAATACCAGGCCAAATTGAGCTTAGGGCCTCAGGCTGTTGCTGCCACGAGGAGCAGGTGGGAAAGCTCCGGGAGTATCAGATGTGTCAAGCACAGGTGAGCAGGTAACCGCATTGCGTCAGGGGCCCCCAGGCGGCAGGGGCACTGTGTGTGATTCGTCGAGGGAAGCCGTGCCGTGGGTCAAAGCTGCATCCCTCTTACCTGTAAGCAGTGGGGCTCATAGGTTAACCCAAGCCTGTTCCTGCAGGACTGACATTGCGTGGTTACAGTAGATGGAAGTTGATGCAAATCACTGCCGTTTCCTCTGCAGCAATAATTAACCCACAGGAACCTTGGAGGAGTAGGTAGTTTCAGGAGAATGGTGTGGAGATGTTGGAGGGAGAATAGCATTTTTCAGCTCTCACAGTGGTTTGTGCTACATTTCTGTGTGTGTGTGCGTGCAGTTCCAACTCATTACCATAAAAGAACCTCATAAATTAAATTGCTAGGCAGGGAAAATCGACTCTGTTTACACAGAAGGCCTGGGATGCTAGTCTGTTTTGAGGAACTGTGGGAGGCTTGGTCCCCACCTGGGTGTCCTCAGTTTCTGGATCTGTTAGGGGAGAGCTTTGGCCTCACTGACCTCTAGAATTGGTCCAGCCCAGGGACCTACGATCCTATTCACTTTAATGAATCAGAGGCCTGTCCGGAGGCTGAGGAAGCATCTAGCCCATCTGCCTGAGCTGCAGCCAATGGATGACCTGTGACCTTCATTTCCAATTGCTTGGAGGACAGCACTACTTCCTCAGGCCCTGTGCATGTGAGCAAGCTGCCCCATGATTACAGGTGGTGGGATAACTTTGGGGGGATTGTGTGGCCCAGTGAACTGATTACTTGCAGAGAGTGGACCCTCTGTTTTGGTCACTTTGATCACAGCACTTAGTATAAGGTACTCAAGACCCAAGAACCATTTGTGGAAAGAGGGAGGAAAGAACAGAGGGAAGAAAACTTCCCCAGAAATCCTGCCGCCTTCAGCTCAAGTCACGTTCTCTGTAGCTTACTCTTATTTCCGTCAAGCATTTAGACACATCTTTAATTGGTTCTTAACACTTCTCAAGAATTTCAATGATAGAAATCAAGTCCGTTATCCGCATTTCATTGATCAGGCCATGCAGGCACAGAACAGGAACGGCTGGTCTCCCATGGCAGTGGTGTCTGGATGAGAGCTTGGTTTACCCACGTGCCCTTCCCCTTCCTGGAGGGTGTGCTTGGAAGGGGTCAGTTAGGCCAATCCTGAGTGTCCAGAGTCCCTGGTCAGGCTTCTAGAAATCTAGCACTGACTCTGATTTCCAGAATGATAAAGTTTGCATTTCCTTTTGGGGGTCCTCTTGGTGTGAGTGTGGTGAGTATACATCAAAGTGCCTAAAAACACAAAGACAGATGCCAGGCATAATTATTATCTTTTAGCTACTTTGAAGTTGAGTTTCATAGGAAAAGAGTATTAAGTTATTTCGTTTGCATTTAAGCCTATGTTTAACCATGGAATGAAGGGCTGGCTTCCCTTTACAGGGATTTCAAGTCGTAGAGGTCAGCTGGTGCTATGGACTGCATGTATGTGTCCTCCAAAATTCATATATTGAAACCTGACTCCCCAATGTGAGGGTAGTAGGAGGTGTGGCCTTTGGGAGGTGATTAGGTCAAGAGGGTGGAGCTCCTGTGAATGATGTTAGTGCCCTTATGAAAGAGACCCCGGAAGCTCCCTCATCCCTTCTCACTGTGAGAACACAGTGAGAAGGTTGCTCTCTGTGAACACGGAAGCAGGCCCTTACCAGACACTGAGCCTGCTGGTGCCTTGATCTTGGACTTCCAGCCTCTAGTACTGTGAGAAATAAATGTTTGTTGTTAATAAACCACAGAGCATGAATAGACTAAGACACACCCCTAGGAAACTGATACAGTATTCCCAAGGGACATAGTTTAAACAGATTCTCACAGAGACCTTTAATGTGTATATGTGTGTGGGGGTGTGGGTGTATCAGATAAGTGTGTGGCAGTGGCATATCTGTGTTTAAGTGAAGACATCCTTTGTCATCCTCTAAGCAGTCTGAGGAAGGAATCAGATAGAGAACTTCAAGCTCCTGGTTCTATTTTGTGCCTCAGAATGCTTGAAGGCCTTCCCAGCTGTTCTGTGTTTGGGTTTGGCTCTCAGGCCTGAACATGGAGGTGGGGAGGGTGGCTGGAGCTAGTCCTGGGTTTCTTTGAGCCTCTCAAAAAACATTCTGAGTGCATAAGAAACCATCTCTGTACTACCTGCAAGAGTAGCCATGCTGCTGAAGAACAGTGGCAAACCATGAATTGAGAAGGAGGATTCTGAGCTCAAAATTACACCCCCCCACCAGCATATAGAGTTAACTAATATTTGACAAGAAAGCCAAGAACACCCAATGGAGAAAGGATAGTCTCTTATCCAGTTGAGAAAACTGGATAAACACATGTAGAAAAATGAAATCGGACCCCTGTCTTATACCACTTACAAAAATTTACTCAAAATGGATCAAAAAGACTTAAATGTAACCTGATACTATAAAACTCCTAAAAGAAAACATAGAGAAGAAGCTCCTTGAACTTGGCATTGGCAGTGATTTTTTTGGATATGACACCAAAGCACAAAAAACAAAAGCAAAAATCAACAAGTGGGACTACATCAAACTTAAAAGCATCTGCACAGCAAAAGAAAAAAATCAACAAAATGAAAAGGCAACATATAGAATGGGAGAAACGTTTGCAAACCCCATACCCGATAAAAGGTTAATATCCAAAATAACAAAAACTCCCAAACAATTCTATTAAAAATGGGCAGAGGGGGCTTCCCTGGTGGCGCAGTGGTTGAGAGTCTGCCTGCCGATGCAGGGGACACGGGTTCGTGCCCCGGTCTGGGAGGATCCCACATGCCGCGGAGCGGCTGGGCCCGTGAGCCATGGCCGCTGAGCCTGCGCGTCCGGAGCCTGTGCTCCACAACGGGAGAGGCCACAACAGGGAGAGGCCTGCGTACCGCCAAAAAAAAAAAAAAAAAAAAATGGGCAGAGGAACTAAATAGACAGTTTTCCAAAGAAGACTTCTAAATGGCCAACACGTACCCAAAAAGATGCTCAACATCACTAATCATTGGGGAAATGCAAATCAAAACCACAGTGAGCCGTCACCTCATGCTGTTAGAAATGGCTTTCATCAAGAAGACAAGAGATAACAAGCATTGGTGAGGGTGTGGAGAAAAGGGAACCCCTGTGCACTGTTGGTGGGGATGTAAATTGCTTTAGCCACAATGGAAAACAATATAGAAGTTCCTCAAAAAGTTAAAAAATAGAACTGCCATATGACCCAGCAAATTCATTTCTGGGTATATACCCAAGGGAAATGAAATGGAAACAGGATATTGAAGAGAGATGTGCACTGCCATGGGCATTGCAGCATTATTCGCAGTAGCTAAGATATGGAAACAACCTAAGTGTCCACCAACAGATGAATGGGTAAGAAGATGTGGTGTATATATACAGGATGGAATATTATTCAGCTATGAGAAGGAAGGCCATCCTACAATTTGGGACAACATGGATGGACCTTGAGGACGTTAGGCTGAGTGAGTCAGACAGAGAGAAACAAATATTACGTATCACTTATATGTGGAATCTAAAAAATCCAAATGCATACAAATAGTAAAACGGTGGTTTCCAGGGGTTGGGGTGTGGGGAATTGGAGAGTTATTTAAGGGTACAAACTTGCAACTAGCAGATAAATGAGTTCTGGAGATCTAACGCACAGTATAGTGAATATAGACAGCAATATCGGGTGTATTATATTCATCAAACTTGCTAAGAGACTAGATCTTAATTATTCCCACCACAAAAAAGCAATGATAATTATGGGACAACACAGAAGTGCTAACTATCGGTACAGTGGCAATCATGTTACAATATATAAACGTCTCAAGTCAACAATATTGTACGCCTTTTGTATCAGTCTTTTTCAGATTCAGCACATAAGGGAGACTTCCTGATATTTGTCTTTCTCCATCTGATTTACTTAGAATGGTAATCTCCAGGTCCATCCATGTTGCTGCAAATGGCATTAAAAAATGTTACAAATGAACTTATTTATAAGACAGAAACAGACTCACAGATTTAGAGAATGAATTTGTGGGTTACCAGAGGGGAAGTGTCAGGGGGAGGGATAGACTGGGAGTTTGGGATTGACATGTACACACTGCTATATTCATTTATTTATTTATTTATTTTGCGGTACGCGGGCCTCTCACCGTTGCGGCCTCTCCCATTTCGGAGCACAGGCCCCGGACGCGCAGGCTCAGCGGCCATGGCTCACGGGCCCAGCCGCTCCGTGGCATGTGGGATCTTCCCGGACCGGGGCACGAACCCGTGTCCCCCGCACCGGCAGGCGGACCCTCAGCCACCGTGCCACCAGGGAAGCCCCCACTGATATATTTAAAATAGAAAACCAACAAGGACCTGCTGTAAACAAAACAAAACAAAACATGTTGTACACCTTAAACTTACAGTGTTATATTTCAAATATATTTCACACAAACAAACAAATAAATGGAGGTTTCTGCACACGTGACTTCCAGCCTTGAAAGTGTAGGAAGCCAGGGTCTCATTCTCCCCCTGAACTGTGATCCTGGTGGTTCACCAGGAGCTCAGCTCTCTGGCTGTTCCCCCGTCCCCAGAGACGTCACCTGCCATGGTGGGCTTCTCATATTGCCCTGCCTCAGCCTTCTGGGACCCTCAGTAGACAGGTCTTGGCTTGGTGACAGGAGCAATAGGAACACAATCATTCTGAGGTGGAAGAATTTCATTGAACACACAACAGATGTTTGTTCTGCGTCTGCCTGGTGCCAGACACAGTGTGATAATGCTTTTACATCTATTCCATTTCATCCTTTTGACAATCCTGTGGGATTGGTGCTCCCTTCTCCATTTACGAGATGAGGAAACCGAGGCTCAGAGGGCCAAAGGACACACAACTGGTGAGGGGCTGAGATGGCTCCAGAATATCCATCCTTTGATGCCAAGGGTAGTTAATACAGATCACCTGAAGTTACGGCCATGTTCAGGTCCTCAAACGTGTGATCTGCTTCCCTTTCCTTTGAAATCTGCATCGTGGACTATATCCCTGTGTCCTCGAGGGTGGAGTCTGCTGCTCTGAGAGGAGTTGGGAGGGTCTGACCCCATTGGAGCCTGGGGTGGGGTTCCAGGGACAGCTGCCAGGTTTAGCAAATAAAAATGCAAGATGCTCGGTTACATCTGAATTGAATTTCAGATAAACTGAATACTTTTTAGTCTATGTCCCATGCAATATTTGGGATATACTTACGCTAAAAATGTATTCTGGTTATCTAAAATTCAAATTTAACTGGGGGTCCTGTAGCTAGCTAATCCTAGTTTCAGGTGTAGCTTGTAGCTGATCTAATGCTGAAGGAGGCCTCCGTCTGCAGAGGCTGGGACTGGATTCAGCGTCGCTCTTTAGCTTTGCTGGTTCTCCAGAGCTCACTCTGAAATCAGCCTCACCATCTACAGCTGAAGTTTCAAACTGGCAACTTGGGCAGAATCTAACCAGCCGTGTTTTGTTTGGCTGTCATGATGTTAATAAAAACAATTTAGTCAATTTTTAAAAATCAGGAGCTCTCACATACAAATCTAAATTTCCAACATTCTTAAAAAAAATCAGATCAACCACACTGAGCCATGAAGACCACATGGCGGCAGTCATCTGGAGCTAAGTGCCAGCACCTCTCCTAGGCAGGGCTTGCACTCGCCAGTCTGTCCTGTTCTTATGGTTCCCTGTGGTTATATCCATCCCACGTACTCACTCCTACCTGTCTAGCCCCTGCAGGCATTTTTGATTCCTGATCTATACTATACACCAGAAAGTCTCCTTCTTCTTGCAATGACAGCAGAAAACACCAAGAGTCTTCAATGCACTGGCTCCACCCATTTCTCCCATTTTATTGCATCTCCCTCCCTGAACCCTTCCTCGATAAAGGAAGGCTCTTGCACTGGTTGCCCGTTACCTCCTCTCCCCATGGCTCATGCTGCCCCTTCCCCCAAAGAATGCCAGCCTGACCCCTGAAGGCCAACCCGTGGGCATGGCTTCCTTCAAGATGGTGCCAGAAAGCCCTCCCCACCCCTGAAGCCCTCTGAAGCAAACTCAGAATCACATTGCCATTTGGCTGAATTTCTTTTTTTTTTCTCTTCCATTATGGTTTATTACAGGATACTGAATATGGTTCCCTGTGCTATACAGTAGGACCTTGTTGTTTATCCATCCTATATATAATAATTTGCATCTGCTAATCCCAAACTCCCAGTCTTTCCCTATGCCACCCCCCCTCCCCCTTGGCAACCACGAGTCTGTTCTCTATGTCTGCAAGTCTGTTTCTGTTTCATAGGTAATGAACTTTCGTAGGTAATGAACACTAGTGTCATATGTTAGATTCCACATATAAGTGATATCGTATGGTCTTTGACTTACTTCACTTGGTATGATAAGCTTTAGGTCCATCCATGTTGCTGCAAATGGCATTATGTCATTCTTTTTTCTTATGGCTGAGTAGTATTCCATTGTATATATGTACCACATTTTTTTAAACTTTTTTTAACATCTTTATTGGAATATAATTGCTTTACAATGGTGTGTTAGTTTCTGCTTTATAACAAAGTGAATCAGCTATACATACACATATATCCCCATATCTCCTCCCTCTTCCGTCTCCCTCCCACCCTCCCTATCCCACCCCTCTAGGTGGTCACAAAGCACCAAGCTGATCTCCCTGTGCTATGTGGCTGCTTCCCACTAGCTATCTGTTTTACATTTGGTAGCGTATATATGTCCATGCCACTCTCTCACTTCGTCCCAGCTTACCCTTCCCCCTCCCCATGTCCTCAAGTTCATTCTCTACGTCTGCATCTTTATTCCTGTCCTGCCCCTAGTAGGTTCTTCAGAAGCATTTTTTTTTTTAGATTCCATATATATGTGTTAGTGTACGGTATTTGTTTTTCTCTTTCTGACTTACTTCACGCTGTATGACAGACTCTAGGTCCATCCACCTCACTACAAATAACTCAATTTCGTTTCTTTCTATGGCTGAGTAATATTCCATTGTACATATGTGCAACATCTTCTTTATCCATTCATCTGTCGATGGACACTTAGGTTGTTTCCATGTCCTGGCTATTGTAAATAGAGCTGCAGTGAACATTGTGGTACATAACTCTTTTTGAATTATGGTTTTCTCAGGGTATATGCCCAGTAGTGGGATTGCTGGGTCATATGGTATTTCTATTTTTAGCTTTTTAAGGAACCTCCATACTGTTCTCCATAGTGGCTGTATCAATTTACATTCCCACCAACAGTGCAAGAGGGTTCCCTTTTCTCCTCACCCTCTCCAGCATTTGTTGTTTGTAGATTTTTTGATGATGGCCATTTTGACTGGTGTGAGGTGATACCTCATTGTAGTTTTGATTTGCATTTCTCTAATGATTAATGATGTTGAGCATCCTTTCATGTGTTTGTTGGCAATCTGTATATCTTCTTTGGAGGAATGTCTATTTAGGTCTTCTGCCCATTTTTGGATTGCGTTGTTTGTTTTTTTAATATTGAGCTGCATGAGCTGTTTGTAAATTTTGGAGATTAATCCTTTGTCAGTTGCTTCATTTGCAAATATTTCTCCCATTCTGAAGGTTGTCTTTTCGTCATGTTTATGTTTTCCTTTGCTGTGCAAAAGCTTTTAAGTTTCCTTAGGTCCCATTTGTTTATTTTTGTTTTTATTTCCATTTCTCTAGGAGGTGGGTCAAAAAGGATCTTCCTGTAATTTATGTCATAGAATGTTCTGCCTATGTTTTCCTCTAAGAGTTTGATAGTGTCTGGCCTTACATTTAGGTCTTTAATCCATTTTGAGTTTATTTTTGTGTATGGTGTTAGGGAATGTTCTAATTTCACTCTTTTACATGTAGCTGTCCAGTTTTCCCAGCACCACTTATTGAAGAGGCTTTCTTTTCTCCACTGTATACTCTTGCCTCCTTTATCAAAAATAAGGTGACCATATGTGCATGGGTTTACCTCTGGGTTTTCTATCCTGTTCCATTGATCTATATTTCTGTTTTTGTGCCAGTACCATACTGTCTTGATTACTGTAGCTTTGTAGTATAGTCTGAAGTCAGGGAGCCTGATTCCTCCAGCTCCATTTTCCTTTCTCATGATTGCTTTGGCTATTTGGGGTCTTTTGTGTTTCCACACACATTGTGAAATTTTTTGCTCTAGTTCTGTGAAAAATGCCATTGGTAGTTTGATAGGGATTGTATTGAATCTGTAGATTGCTTTGGGTAGTAGAGTCATTTTCACAATGTTGATTCTTCTAATCCAAGAACATAGTATATCTCTCCATCTGTTTGTATCATCTTTAATTTCTTTCATCAGTGTCTTATAGTTTTCTGCATACAGGTCTTTTGTCTCCTTAGGTAGGTTTATTCCTAGGTATTTTATTCTTTTTGTAGCAGTGGTAAATGGGAGTGTTTCCTTAATTTCTCTTTCAGATTTGTCATCATTAGTGTATAGGAATGCAAGAGATTTCTGTGCACTAATTTTGTATCCTGCTACTTTACCAAATTCATTGATTAGCTCTAGTAGTTTTCTGGTAGCATTTTTAGGATTCGCTGTGTATAGTATCATGTCATCTGCAAACAGCAACAGCTTTACTTCTTCTTTTCCGATTTGTATTCCTTTTATTTCTTTTTCTTCTCTGATTGCTGTGGCTAAAACTTCCAAATCTGTGTTGAATAATAGTGGTGAGAGTGGGCAACCTTGTCTTGTTCCTGATCTTAGTGGAAATGGTTTCAGTTTTTCACCATTGAGAATAATGTTGACTGTGGGTTTGTCATATATGGCCTTTATTATGTTGAGGTAAGTTCCCTCTATGCCTACTTTCTGGAGGGTTTTTATCACAAATGGGTGTTGAATTTTGTCAAAAGCTTTTTCTGCATCTATTGAGAGGATCATATGGTTTTTCTCCTTCAATTTGTTAATATGGTGTATCACATTGATTGATTTGCGTATATTGAAGAATCCTTGCATTCCTCGGATAAACCTCACTTGATGATGGTGTATGATCCTTTTAATGTGCTGTTGGATTCTGTTTACTAGTATTTTGTTGAGGATTTTTGCATCTATGTTCGTCAGTGATATTGGCCTGTAGTTTTCTTTCTTTTTGACATCTTTGTCTGGTTTTGGTATCAGGGTGATGGTGGCCTTGTAGAATGAGTTTGGGAGTATTCCTCCCTCTGCTGTATTTTGGAAGAGTTTGAGAAGGATAGGTGTTAGCTCTTCTCTAAATGTTTGATAGAATTCGCCTGTGAAGCCATCTGGTCCTGGGTTTTTGTTTGTTGGAAGGTTCTTAATCACAGTCTCAATTTCAGTTCTTGTGATTGGTCTGTTTATATTTCTGTTTCTTCCTGGTTCAGTCTTGGAACTTTGTGCTTTTCTAAGAATTTGTCCATTTCTTCCAGGTTGTCCATTTTATTGGCATAGAGTTGCTTGTAGTAATCTCTCATGATCCTTTATATTTCTGCAGTGTCAGTTGTTACTTCTCCTTTTTCATTTCTAATTCTGTTGATCTGAGCCTTCTCCCTTTTTTTCTTGATGAGTCTGACTAATGGTTTACCAATTTTGTTTATCTTCTCAAAGAACCAGCTTTTACTATTTATTTTTGTAATGATATTTTCTTTCTTTGTTTACTTATTTAATTTATTTATTTTTGGCTGCATTGGGTCTTCATTGCTGCACGCGGGCTTTCTCTAAGTGTGGTGAGCAGGGGCTACTCTTTGTTGTGGTGCACGGGCTTCTCATTGCGGTGGCTTCTCCTGTTGTGGAGCATGTGCTCTAGGCCCACGGGCTTCAGTAGTTGTGGCACGCAGGCTTCAGTAGTTGTGGCTTGCAGGCTCTAGAGCGTAGGCTCAGTAGTTGTGGCACATGGGCTTAGTTGCTCTGCGGCATGTGGGATCTTCCCGGACCAGGGCACGAAACAATGTCCCCTGCATCAGCAGGCGGACTCTCAACCACTGTGCCACCAGGGAAGCCCTGGCAGGCAGATTCTTAGCCACTGTGCCACCAGGGAAATCCCCAAAGAACCAGCTTTTAGTGTTATTGATCTTTGCTATTATTTCCTTCATTTATTTTTCATTTATTTATGATCTCTATGATTTCTTTCCTTCTGCTAACTTTGGGGGTTTTTTGTTCTTCTTTCTCTAATTGCTTTAGGTGTAAGGTTAGGTTCTTTATTTGAGATTTTTCTTGTTTCTTGAGGTAGGATTGTATTGCTATAAACTTCCCTCTTAGAACTGCTTTTGCTGCATCCCATAGCTTTTAGGTCGTCGTGTTTACATTGCCATTTGTTTCTAGGTATTTATTGATTTCCTCTGTGATCTCTTGGTTATTTAGTAGTGTATTGTTTAGCCTTCATGTGTTTGTATTTTTTACAGATTTTTTCCTGTAATTGATATCTAGTATCATAGCATTGTGGTCGGAAAAGATACTTGACAGGATTTCAATTTTCTTAAATTTTCCAAGGCTTGATTTGTGACCCAAAATATGATCTATCCTGGAGAACGTTCCATGAGCACTTGAGAAGAAAGTGTATTCTGTTGTTTTTGGATGGAATGTCCTATAAATATCAATTAAGTCCATCTTGTTTAATGTACCATTTAAAGCTGTCTTTCCTTATTTATTTTCATTTTGGATGAACTGTCCATTGGTGAAAGTGGGGTGTTAAAGTCCCCTACTATGATTTCCCCTTTTATGGCTGTTAGCATTTGCCTTATGTGTTGAGGTGCTCCTATGTTGTGTGCATAAATATTTACAATTTTTATATCTTCTTCTTGGATCGATCCCTTGATCATTATGTAGTGTCCTTCTTTGTCTCTTGTAATAGTCTTTATTTTAGTCTATTTTGTCTGATATGAGAATTGCTCCTCCAGGTTTCTTTTGATTTCCATTTGCATGGAATATCTTTTTCCATCCCCTCACTTTCAGTCTGGATGTGTCCCTAGGTATGAAGTGGGTCTCTTGTAGACAGCATATATACAGATCTTGTTTTTGTATCCATTCAGCCAGTCTGTGTCTTTTGGTGGGAGCATTTAATCCATTTACATTTAAGGTAGTTATCGATATGTAGTTTCCTATTACCATTTTCTTAACTGTTTTGGGTTTGTTATTGTAGGTCTTTTCCTTCTCTTATGTTTCCTGCCTGGAGAAGTTCGTTTAGCATTTGTTTAAAGCTGGTTTGGTGGTGCTGAATTCTCTTAGCTTTTGCTTATCTGTAAAGGTTTTAATTTCTCCGTCAAATCTGAATGAGATCCTCACTGGGTAGAGTAATCTTGGTTGTAGGTTTTTCCCTTTCATCACTTTAAATATGTCCGGCCACTCCCTTCTGGCTTGCAGAGTTCCTGCTGAAAAATCAGCTGACACCTTATGGGGATTCCCTCGTATGTTATTTGTTGTTTTTCCCCTGCTGCTTTTAATATTTTTTGTTTGTATTTAATTTTTGATAGTTTGATTAATCTGTGTCTTGGCATGTTTCTCCTTGGATTTATCCTGTATGGGAATCTCTGTGCTTCCTAGACTTGATTGACTATTTCCTGTCACATATTAGGGAAGTTTTCAACTATAATCTCTTCAAATATTTTCTCAGTCCCTTTCTTTTTCTCTTCTTCCTCTGGGACCCCTATAATTCGAATGTTGGTGTATTTAATGTTGTCCCAGAGGTCTCTGAGACTGTCCTCAATTCTTTTCAATCTTTTTTCTTTATTCTGCTCTGTGGTAGTTATTTCCACTATTTTATCTTCTGGGTCACTTATCTGTTCTTCTTGCCTCAGTTATTCTGCTATTGATTCCTTCTAGAGAATTTTTAATTTCATTTTTTGTGTTGTTCATCATTGTTTGTTTGCTCTTTAGTTCTTCTAGGTCCTTGTTAAACGTTTCTTGAATTTTCTCCATTCTATTTCCAAGATTGTGGATCATCTTTACTATCATTACTCTGAATTATTTTTCAGGTAGACTGCCTATTTTCTCTTCATCTGTTTGGTCTGGTGGGTTTTTATCTTGGTCCTTTATCTGCTGTGTGTTTCTCTGTCTTCTCATTTTGCTTATCTTACTCTGTTTAGGGTCTCCTTTTTGCAGGCTGCAGGTTTGTAGTTCCCATTGTTTTTGGTGTCTGCCCCTAATGGCTAAGGTTGGTCCAGTGGGTTGTGTAGGCTTCCTGGTGGAGGGGACTAGTGCCTGTGTTCTGGTGGAGGGGGCTGGATCTTGTCTTTCTGGTGGGCAGGACCATGTCCGGTGGTGTGTTTTGGGGTGTCTGTGACCTTATTATGATTTGAGGCAGCCTCTCTGCTAATGGGTGGGGTTGTGTTCCTGTCTTGCTATTTGTTTGCCATAGGGTGTCCAGTACCGTAGCTTGCTGGTTGTTGAGTGGAGCTGGGTCTTAGCGTTGAGATGGAGATCTCTTGGAGAGCTTTTGCCATTTGATAATACGTGGAGCCAGGAGGTCTGTGATGGACCAATTTCCTGAACTCAGCTCTCCCACCTCAGAGGCACAGGCCTGACACCCGGCTGGAACACCAAGACCCTGTCAGCCACATGGCTCCAAACTCTGGAACTCCACACTCCAGAGGCCCTCCTTTCCACGTGCTGCCTTTCCCCTTCTGTGCAGGTCCTCTATGTACCACATCTTTATCCATTCATCTGTTGATGGACATTTAGGTTGTTTCCATGTTGGCTATTGTAAATAGTGCTGCTATGAATATTGTGGCTCATGTGTCTTTTCGAATTAGAGTTTTCTCCGGATATATGCCCAGGAGTAGGATTTCTGGATCATATGGTAACTCTATTTTTAGTTTTTTGAGGAACTTTCATACTGTTTTCCATAGTGGCTGCACCAATTTACATTCCCGCCAACAGTGTAGGAGGGTTCCCTTTTCTCCACACCCTCGCTTGGCTGAATTCCTTCATCGTACAGATTAAGAAATGGAAACTGTGACTCTCGAGGATTGTGCACAACTAAAACTGTGTAAAACTGTGAGTAGAACTCAGGCAACTGGGAATCGAGACTTTCTCACCGAACCACGTGCTCTTCCTGCAGATCCAGCCTCAGTGATCTCAACGTTTCCAGCACCATGTGCTTAATGAGTTTTCTCTGACTGACTGATTGATTGATTGATTACTAAAACACTCAGTGCTCCTGGCAAAGCAGTTCTCATTCTGTGGAACACATTATCTTGATGCACGGCAGCCTCTAGAGCTTGGATTGGGGGAGCTCAGGATAATCTTCAGACCATTTAGCGATATCTTGGAGCCACTGGACCTGCTATAAGGATCTAAGAACAGTGCTGGTTGTTGGCATGTGGAAAGGGGCAGGGGGCACCATGTTGTAGGGGATTTCAGGTTTGTTTCCTAATCTAAAGCAGGGGTGGGCAAATTACTGCCTGAAGGCCAAATCTTGCCCACTGCCTGTTTTTATAAATAAAGTTTTATTAGGACATAACTGTACTCACTCATGTACATATGGTCTATGGATGCTCTCATGCTGCGTTGGCAGGGTTGAGTAGTTGCAACAGAAGACGTATGGCCTGCCTATCCGAAAATATTTACTACCTGGCTCTTCAGAGAAAGTTTTCTGACCCCAGATGTAAACCATTCAGCAGCCCATCAGGTTGGATGTTATTATTCCCACTTGCTTGCCCCCCTCAACCCCGATCTCACCACCCACAATATTGGGTGGGGATGGAATCCAACTATTCGATTCCAAAACCCATCATCCTTTGACCAAATGCCCACAGGACAAAGTCCAAATTCCCTAGCATGGATCAAATCCACTTGTCCAGCTCTTCCCTCCTGTGAGTCCCTCAGCCAAAGACTTTGAACCCCTTGCTGGTTTCCAAACATGCTGTGCATTTACGTACGTGTTGGTCTCTTTGGGAATGACATCTCCTTTTCACCAAATCCCCGGTCCTCCTTCCTAAGTCCTGATGCATCTAAAATCTTACCTCCTCTGTGGAAGTGTCTGACTTTGTCTGACGGGTGAATAAGAATGAAAGCCAATATTACTGAGTATTGTCTTCAAGCAGTGATCTAGGCTGACCATTTTATTGTATGTTCTATTTAATCATTTTATGACAACCCTCTGAGGCAGGCACTGATAGTCTCATTTTCAAGGGGCATGAACAGGTTGAGAGAGATTGAATAACTTGGCAATGGTCCCAGTGCTAGCAAGGTTCGGTCCCAGTGCTAACAAGATTCGGACCCAGGGCTTGGCCTGGGTCTGCCTGGTGTTTGGGTTGAGCTGTTACCACGAGCCTCCATGTAGCATCCCCTTTCTGCGCCCACTGCTCCTCCAGACCTGGTTGTATAGCATTTGCTCAGCCTGGTGTGACAGTGTCTCCCAGAGGCTGGGAACTCCTGGGGGATAATGAGTACGTCCCCTTACAGTTGTGACCTGACACATGAAGTGACTCAGTAAATGTTTGCTGAGGGAATGATGGCATCTTTTTTTTTTTTTTTCTTGGCCGAGCCATTCGGCATGTGGGATGTGGGATCTTAGTTCCCCCACCAGGGATCGAACCTGTGTGCCCTGGAGTGGAAGCACGGAGTCTTAACCACTGGACCGCGAGGGAAGTCCCACTAAATTTTTTTTTTTTTTGATGGCATCTTGACTTTTTCACGCCAACCTTGAACCTCCTCTCATTGTTCTGTCCATAGTATTTCAATAGCATTTAGCAACTGGGGGGAGGCAAGAGTTTCCCGAATTCCTTCCCGTTGGTGTCACCTTCTCTCTGCCTCTGTGTGGATCATGTGCAGTGGACAACCCCGGCCTGTTCCCCACTCAGCTTTTGGATTTTTACTTTGGTCCCTTGGTACCCACTCCTTCCTTAGCATTTCAAAAAGGTTCTTACGTTTCATCCATAATTGAGTGAAGGTTTGCAGCTGTGAGTAAAAGATTGATTACAAGTAACAACAGCAAAAATAACTCCTTCTTTCAGTCTGCCTTCCTCCAGAAAAGTCCCCCAACTTTGAACAGAGAGTGCAGACAGTCCGTGATGTGAATCCGCAGCATCTTATGGGTTTACTCAGATTCCAGAAAGGGAAACGTGGTTATTTATCATTGCAATAAGTCCCCTACATACAAACAAGTTCCCTTCCGAGAGTGCGTTTGTAAGTCCAATTTGCTCCTAAGTCCAACAATGTTAGTTTAGGTACCCACCTAACACAATCGGCTATGTAGGACTGTACTATAACAGGTTTATAATACTTTTCACACAAATAATACATCGAAAAGAAACAAACACAGAAAATAAAGATAACTTTTTAAAAAATTAATTAATTATTTAATTTATTTATTTTTGCTTGCGTTGGGTTTTCGTTGCTGCACGTGGGCTTTCTCTAGTTGTGGTGAGCGGGGGCCACTCTTCGTTGCAGTGCGCGGGCTTCTCATTGCGGTGGCTTCTCTTGTTGCAGAGCACAGGCTCTAGGCGCACGGGCTTCAGTAGTTGCGGCTCACAGGCTCAGTAGTTGTGGCTCGCGGGCTCTAGAGCACAGGCTCGGTAGTTGTGGCGCACAGGCTTAGTTGCTCTGCGGCATGTGGGATCTCCCTGGACCAGGGCTCGAACGTGTGTCCCCTGTATTGGCAGGCAGATTCTTAACCACTGTGCCACTTGGGAAGTCCCCAAAGAAAACATTTTTAATCTTACAGTACAGTCCCTTGAAAAGTACAGTAGTCCAGTACAACAGCTGGCATACAGGGGCTGGTATCGAGTGAACAGGCAAGAAGAGTTACTGACTGGAGGAGGGAGAGGAGGTGGGAGATGGTAGAGCTGAAGGATCATCAGCGATAGGAGATGGAGGGCAAGCTGCAATTTCACTCATGCCTGATGTTGATGGAACGTGTGTTCACATCTTTGAAAGCTCGCAACTTAAAGGTTCGTGTGTAGGGGACTTACTCTATTAGATAAATAACAACAATGCAACAACAACAGTAACATCTCGACTCTTTTTCTTTTTTTTTTTTTTTTGTGGTACGCGGGCCTCTCACTGCTGGGGCCTCTCCCGTTGCGGAGCACAGGCTCCGGACGCGCAGGCCCAGCGGCCATGGCTCACGGGCCCAGCCGCTCCGCGGCATGTGGGATCCTCCCGGACCGGGGCACGAACCCGTGTCCCCTGCATCGGCAGGCGGACTCTCTACCACTGCGCCACCAGGGAAGCCCTCGACTCTTTTTCTGAGGTTGGCATACTTCATTTTGCATTTTATGTGATGGTGTTTAGACAGGGCACAGTCCCCACCCTCCTGTGGCCCACAGCCAACTGGGAAATGCCACAGCCCACAGCAGCCAACCGTGATGAGGGAGGTGATCTCAGATGAAGGGCCCCGCACAACCTCGGGGTGGGAGGCACAGGGGAGACCCCCAGGAGAGGGGAGAGGGAAGGTCCAGCAATAGCTGGACCCTGAGCATTAGCTGGAGCTTGGTGCAGTGCTCAGACCAATACTGCTATGTCCAGAAAAAGTGATGGCACGGGGAGGAATCAGACTCAGATATCTGCTGGCTCTGAGTGGGGGGGTTAGCTCTGAGGCACACCCACATGTTTCAGGTCCCTGCTGAGAGCATCTGAAGACCACAGAGAGGTGTGACCATCATTCCAGCCCTCCCCCAGTCCCTGCTTCCTTCTCTCACATCCCTTCTCTTCGCCCAACTCACTGGCTTAATTAGGGAAGAGCATTACTTCCTGCAACTAAACAAATGAAAGGGATAAAGAATCTACTGGCCTCTGTTGAATTTTAATGGAGGCGCCAAACAATAGTTACCTAAGCGATGTGTCTGAGCAGCCTGATGGAAAGATGTGGAGTTACCTACCAGCTTGACAAACCATCTGTCCCACCAGGATTTCTGGAGAACTGGCTCTTTGCTGCAGGAACCATCTCAGCTGGGCTTTGCCTGCCCAAGTCTCCTCCTGGGTGCGGGGAGGGACCAGAAGGTTCCAGGTAGAGTTGGGGTCCCGGCTGCAGGTTCAGGGCGGGCCACATGACAGTCAGCTTTGCCACCATCAACACCAGCCCTGCTACACCCCTGCGAGGAGCCAGGGAGCTCATTTCTCATCTTGCTTTGCCGATACTTTGCTGTGAGACCGGGGGCAAGGGGGCGCTCATCCAGGGCTGTGTAGCCCTGTCTCTCTTACAGCATGTGAGGACAAAGCAGCTTGGGGCACATGACCGTGTTTTGAAGGGATCCTTCTCCTCTTGTTCCAGAAGAAAGGCAAAGGATGTAATGACCCAGCTCTGGGCTGGGTCCCAGATGATGCATCATCCTGTGTCTGGCCTCTCTCTGGGGGCTGCTCCTCGGTTTTGAGAGGGGACTAAGCATTTCTTGTTCAGGATTCCTGCTCCCAGTGATAACAGGGCCTGTGAATTATGGACGCAGCAGCAAATGTTTTTAATCTTCCGTGAAACAAAATCAGCGTGTTCTGCACCGGGTTTCGAGGCCGTCGAGGGAGGAGGTGAACAGCTGCTGGGATCTGGCTAACTTGCGCTGACGTCAGTGCGAGTCTGTCAAGGCCAAGGGCTCTGCGCAGGAAGCTTCAAAGTGACACCGAAAACAAATTTGCATTTTTTCCTTTCACAGGAACTCAGCGATGCTCCGTTCCACTGAGATGTTTTCACCAGCCTTTGCAACCAGCATGTTGAATAACCCCGGCTCGCGGCGCACTGGGCACACAGCCTCAGGGTTTCTTTGCTGCTGCCCCTTTGAACTGTGTTCAGTGGGATTAATGTTCCCTGGCCCGGGATGAAAATGCTGGCAGGCGCTGCCTTTTCTGCTCCTCTTAGGAAATAGTCTGTCCTAAGGTCGCTTTAAATGGAAAACAGTCTCAATTTGGAATTTGAATGTCCAGGCCAAGATATTAGTCAAAACTCTCAACTTTGACATTCCATTCTCCCCCCCCCCCCCGGCTCCAGCTTAGCTTGCTTAGGGCTGGAGCCTTGCGTGGGAAAGGGGGATTCTCTACTGGGCTTCTGTGCCCCCTCCTGCTCTTCCCCAAGGTGGAAGCTGGGGTTCGGGGCGAGTGGGAGGCATAGGATAGCTCTTACTTAAGTGGGTGTGGTGGGAGCCTGCTATGGTTTAAGCTGACCTTTCTCCTGGTGGGCTCGTCTAAGGCTCTGTGTGTCTTTGACCCAGGGGGAGGTGTCCCTCTTCTGGGTGGTCACTTGGCACTTTTCCCTTAGGGTTTACCTCCAACATCTTGTGGCTGGGGTCTCTGCCCCTCCAGGCAGAGATGATGAGTTTGGATGAGGCCATCCTGGTTCCCTACCTGTGTGGCCCACATCTGGCTCAAACCTTCATGCATCGCCTGCCCTTACAAATTCCGGGATGGAGGGTGACCCCAACTCAGACGCTTGCATCTGGCGTCACCACCCAAGCAGGAGTCACCCTGCATGTTAAGTAGTGCCCTGTGGGTGCTGTAACAAATAACCACAAACTTGATGGCTGAAAAGAAATGTTCTCTTCCACAGTTCTGAGGATGGAAGTCTGAAATCAGTTTCCTGGGCTGAAATCCAGTGTCAGGAAGGCTGAGCTCACTCTGGAGGCTCTGGGGGGAGAATCTGCTCTTTGCCTCTCTGGGCTTCTTGTGGCTGCCAGCGTTCCTTGGCTTGTGGCCCCGTCGCTCTAATCCCTGCATCTCTGGTTACATGGCCTTCTCTGTGTGCGCTTAAGTCTCCCTCTGTCTCCCTCTTACAAGGATACGTGTAATTGCATTTAGGGCTCATCTGGATAATACAGGATCACCTCCCTGTCTCAAGAGCCTTAACTTAACCACGCCTGCAAAGACTCTTTTTCCAAATAAGGTCACATTTACAGGTTCCAGGCATTAGACTTGACATCTATGAACCTTTATTCAGCCCACTGCAGCCTGACCGCCCCACCCCCTCCTCTGGATTTCCTGGCTGGGAAAGGGCCCCCGCCTTTTCTGCCCTCAGCGAGAGGGAGTCACATGGTACGATGGCCAAGTGGCTTCGTGGAAACCCCCAACGTGTTTCGGATGAGGCAGCAGGCGCTCACCTGCCCTAGAAGCACAGCTTTTTCTCCAAAGATACTCTTTTCAGAGAATCCTCTCTTTAAAGTCCCGTCTCTTAGACTTTCCTGGGGGCTCAGTGGTTGAGAATCCGCCTGCCAATGCAGGGGACACGGGTTCGAGCCCCGCCCTGGGAAGATCCTGCATGCCGCGGAGCAACTAAGCCCGCGTGCTGCAACTACTGAGCCTGCGCTCTAGAGCCCGTAAGCCACAACTACTGAGCTCACGTGCCACAACTGCTGAAGCCCGAGTGTCTAGAGCCCGTGCTCCACAACAAGAGAAGCCACAGGAATGAGAAGCCCGCGCACCACAACGAAGAGTAGCCCCCGACTCGTCGCAACTAGAGAAAGCCCGCGTGCAGCAATGAAGACCCAACACGGCCAAAACTAAAAATAAATAAATAAATAAATAAAATCCCATCTCTCAACTTGCTGACTCATTATATTCTCCAGGTGGGTGAGGAGGCTGGCAGGTTGCGGACCTCGAGCATTTCCTGTGAACATGTCTTGCTTTGGAATTTCACGGTGAAAGTAGCTTGGCCCCCAAAGTGTCACTTTTAACATTCTGTTACCTCTGTGGTGGAATGATGAGTGGTTGATGCTGCCCGGGACTGTGGCCTTCAAGGTTGTCCCTGCAAAAGAGGCCACAGGGGCTGGAATGTACCTGACAAGACTGGCATGGACACCTCCGCCTGTGGGGAGCGTGGGCCCCCGTTTGTGAGTTCACACTGCAGGGCAGACCATGACCAGTTCTCGAACAGTCCAAGGACTTGCCAGTGGGAAGGGCAGAGACGCCGGGGCTACATCGTGGCTGTGGAACTTTGGTGACAAGTGACACAGGCCACTTCCATCTTTGTGCTTCCAACTTGGCAACTGTCGTGCTGATCTAGAAATTTCCTATTCTGTGGTGAGCAGCTTGTCATTTGATAAGGGTTTCATGTTTGTGTGAACTAAGCTGAGATGGACAAGCTGGTCCAGAAGGAAAATGTATTCCTCAGCTCTCAGAAAGTTGGTCCAGCTTTTAGAGGAGACAGTGGGGCAGATTTATTCAGAAGGTTCTGGAATGTTCAGGTTGTAAATCCTTTTATGGCCTTCTTCCACCTTAGTAGTGAGGACAAGTAGCCTGCCTCTTGGCTGCTAGAATAAGGGATGGAAAATCAGAAGACCTGGGCTAAATTCCTAAAGATTTGGGTCGGCTGGTAACATGAAACCCATTGGTTCACAGAGCTACCTGGGAGAATTGCAGTTTATAGAAGAAGCTGACAGATATCCCTAAAGATATTGTTTAAAAAGACAAAGTCACCAAAGGCCGAGCTTGCTCAGGGATGGATCAGTGTGCCTTGATTTTTTATTGTTTTGTATTACTGAACATTTCTTTCCCCCTCTTCTCTCCTTTTGCCACCGTGAAACCCCTACCAATGATGGCAGAAAGTTTGAGTTTTCTCATATTCTCTCCCAACTCAGCTTATTCTTGATTCTCAGAGGCTCAGATGAGGGTCTGTTGTGAGTGGGCCCATCTCTCTTATTTGGAGAATCCTGGGGGGAAACTGAGGAAGATTTGGGGACAGTCTTGGTAGCCAGGCTTTCTCCAGTGTGATGAGACCTATGACCTGGTGCCTTAGTCTCTTTGGGCAGCCAGAACAAGGTACCACAGGCTGTGTGGCTTAAACAACAGAAATTCATTTTCTCACAACTCTGGTGGCTGGAAGTCTGAGATCAGGGGTTTGGCAGGGCTGGTTCCTTCTGAGACCTCTCTCCTTGGCTTGTAGACATCTGTCTCCTTTCCCTGTCCTCACATGGTCTTCCCTCTGTGTGTGTCTGTATCCTAATTTCTTCTTCTTCTTTTTTTTTAATTGGAGTATAATTGCTTCACAATGTTGTCTTAGTTTCTGCTGTACAACGAAGTGAATCAGCTATATGTATCCCCTCCCTCCCCCCATTCCCTCCCGTCCCACCTGTCTAGGTTGTCACAGAACACCAAGCTGAGCTCCCTGCACTATACAGCAGGTTCCCAGTAGCTGTCTGTTTTACACATGGTAGTGTACATATGTCAATTCTCATCTCCCAATTCATCCCACCCTCTCCTAATCTCTTCTCATAAGAACACCATAATATTGGATGAGGGCCCACCTTAATGACCTCATTTAACCTAAATGACCTCTTTAAAGACGCTATTTCCAAATACAATTATTTTCTGACCTACTGGGCATTAGGACTTCAACATATCAATTTTGGGGGACACAATTCAGCTCATAACACTTGGGAACCCCTGATCTGAACTCAGCCCCTCTGGACCAGACTGGGATTGAATTCCCGGGGAAGAAGTGGGTAAGGGCATACTTGCCTGTTCACAGCCCCGTTCCTACCCACAGCAGAATTCCACAGCTTTCTTCCTGATTCCTGCTCCAGCCTCCGAGCTGCTCCCCACACCAGCCCTCAGTCAGGGACAGACCTCTCCCTGGCTCTGAGCATCCTTCTTTGCTCCTTTTAGACCCACCTCTATGGAAACCATAAGAGGCCGCCTCCTTCCTAGGCAGAGGGAATCTCTCCAATTCCTGCCAAGAGTCGCAGTCAAGTTAAACATAAATAAAATATAAAGGCTGGCCTAGGGGAAACGGAGACACAATGGGGCATTGGACAGGGGAGTGAGAAGGAAAGTTTAGGGCTGACTACACATGGGCATGTGACCCTCTGTGCAGTAATTTTAGTGCCTGCTTATAATATACCGCTATAGCCCTCGTGACCCGTAGCCACCTGGTCCCAGCAGGCAGTGTGGTACACTGGGGGCAGTCAGACCTGCTTTGACTCGTCTCTGCCATTTACTAGTTGTGTGGCCTTGGCCAGTTTACCTAATCTTCTCGGGCCTCAGTTTCATCGTATATGAATGAGGAAGGAATGTTTGCCTCATAGCGTTGTTGGGAGGATTACTTGAAACCAAGCACATAAAGTACTTGAAACCTGGTGGTATGCACTGAATTGGGTCCATCCAAATTCATACGTTGAAGCCTTGACCCCAGTACCCCCGAATGTAACTGTATTTGGATATGGAGCTTTTAAAGAGGTGACTGAGGTTAAAATGAGGATATTTGGCTGGGCCCTAATCCAGTATGAATGGTGTCCTTATAAGAGGCGGAGATCAGGACACAGAGACACACACAGAGCGAAACCATGTGAAGACACAGGGAGAAGACGGCCATCTACCAGCCAGGGAGAGAGGCCTCAGAAGGAATCAACCATGCTGACCCCTTGATCTCAGACTTTCAGCCTCCAGAATTGTGAGAAAATAAATGTCTGTTGTTTAAGCCAGCCAGTCTGTGGTACTTTGTTGTTGAAGCCGTAGCAGACTAATATACCTGGTGTATAAACTGCTTTCTTGCTTTTCTTCTGGCCCTTGGTCCCCACTGCCCCCAGCTGGAGCAGTCTTGGACTAGTCCTATCTGCTTTGCCTGTACAATTTGCAAACTATAGATAGGTTACACATGGACAAAGGCTCAACATAAAACAAAAGACACAGACCAAGGGGAAACAAAGGACTGTGTTAGAAAAACATCTGGCGCCTTAAAAAAAAAGCACCTTAAAAATCACCTAAAAATTGTCACCTTAAAAAAAAGATGAAAGCCGACTCTTAGTTGTGGTCACTTTCTTGGGTTTTTCAGAAGTTCCCTGCTGAGCCCCTTTCCCCATAGTTCTCGGGACCTGGGGTCCGTGTGCACTAATTCAGGGAAAAGCTTTGCAATATTGAGTCTCCTAGTCCAGGGACAAGACCCCTCTCTTCATTTGTTTAGTTCTTTAATATCTTTCAATAAAGGCTTAGAATTTTCTTCCCTAAAGACGTGCACATCTTTGGTTATTTGGTACTTCTAAGTATTTTATTTTTTCATACTTTTGGAATGTTTAAAAACTACTTTTTATTTTTGTTGCTGGTGTATAAATATTGCAACTGGTTTTTATATTTAGGTTTTGTGCTCAGGAGTCTTGTTATACTCTTATTAATTCTAGTAACTTAAATGTAAATTATTTAGGGAGATTCCTCTGTAGAAACCATATTGTCTGCAAATAAGAACAATTTATTTCTTCCTTTCTAAGCCTCTTGCCTTTCTTTTCTTTTTCTTACCTCATTGTGTTGTCTAAGACTTCCCATGCAATGTTGAAAGGAAGTGGAGTTATCAGGCATTCTTGTTATATTCATAGTCTCAAGTGAAAACCTTCAACATTTTAGTTTCTCGTGTTTGCGCTAGGCTTTTGGTAGGTTAAGGAAGTCCCTTCTATTCCTAGTTTGCTGAGGATATGTTTATTTTAAAATCATGAAAAAAATAAAATAAAATAAAATCATGAACACATATTGAATTTTAGTTAATACCTTTTCTACATCTATAGAGATAATCACGATTTTTCCTCCTTTGATTTGTTAATATAGTGAACTACATTAATTTGTTTTCTAAAGGTAAACCAAACTTGCATTTTTAATTTAAATCCATTGTAGTTATTCTGTATTAGAATTTTCATACATTGTTAGATTTAATTCACTAATTTTACAAAAGGATTTTAAATCTAAATTCATGAGCAAGTTTGGCTTGTGATTTGGAGATTTTCTATTTGCCCTTGCAGATGTGCTCACTGCCAAGTGGGGCTGGCTGGTATAAATGTATGACCATCTTCAGTGTACTCTCTGGTTCACAGTTGGGCTGGGTGAATGGGGAGCCCTGGCAGGAGGCTGGTGGGAGGGAGGAAAGTGAGGTCACCTCAGGCTGGCTGTGCCCTTTGATAGAAGGCCCTGTCAAAGAGGCCCAGTCTACTTCACCCTCTGTCCTTTTGGATTCTGGTAATTTCTCTCTTCCCTGTTTCCTATCCCAGGTACAAGATCCTTTGCTGTTCCCCTTCAACCACATGTTGTAAATAAATCCTCCCCAAATCATCTTATTTCCCGCTGGGACTTTCATTGATGCAGCCTGTAACTTTCCTTTCTTGTAATATTGTTACTGAGTTTTCTAATCAAGACTCTGTGATCGCTTAATAAAAGGAGTTGGGGACTGCTCCTTCTTTATCTGTACTCTGGAATAGTATTGGTTCCTTGGTAGAACAAGTCAAAACTTTGGTAGAACTTGCTAGTAAAACCATCTGGACCTAGCGTTTTCAGTGTGAGAAGAGTTTTACCTACTGAATTCGATTTCATGAGTGGTTATTGAACTATTAATACTCCCCCCCCCCTTTTTTTTCCTAGAGTCAGTTTTGGTAGGTTTGAAATGCATTCGTTTGCAAACTTCCTGGCATTTATTTTTTGCACTATCTTCTTCTTAACCTTTTTCTTTTTCTATACAACACTATACTTAAGTCACTTTTAAAAAATATATAAACTTTACTTTTTTGTAGAGCAGGTTTAGGTTCACAGCAAAATTGAACAGAAAGTACAGAGGGTTCCTATATACCTGCTGTCCCTGCATGGGATCAGCCTCCCCTGCTATTATCATCCCTCACCACAGCGGTACGTTTGTTATGGTTGATGAACCTGCCTTGGCGTCACTGTCACCCGAAGTCTGTAGTTTACATTTGGTTTCACTCTTGATGTTGTGCATTCTATGTGTTTTGACAAATGCAGAATGACATGTATCCACCATTAAAGTATCCCACAGAGTATTTTCACTGCCCTAAAAAGCCTCTGTGTTCTGCCTATTCATTACCACACCCCTGCCCTGCCCAAGCCCCAGCAACTTAATCACTTTTCATTCTTAATAATTTTTATCTGTATCCTTTCTTCTTTTAATTGATCAATCTTATCATAGGTTTGTCAATTTCATTAGTCTTTATAAGACCCACCTATCAGCTTTTAAAATCCTAATTGTATATTTGTTTTATTTCCTTTTTTTAAAATTTCATGTATTTATTTTTTATACAGCAGGTTCTTATTATCTATTTTATACATATTAGTGTATATATGTCAATCCCAATCTCCTAATTCATCCCCCCCATATATTTGTTTTCTATTTCATTAATTTCTCCCCTTTATTACTTTTTCTTTCAACTTATTAGGGTTTATTTTTTTTGTCTTTTTCCTAAGTTGAAAACTGACTTCACATAGCATTTGAGGCTATAAATTTCTATTTAGTGCACTGTAGCTGTATCTCACAAATTTTTATATATGGTATTTATCTTATAGTTTGACTGGAAATATTTCCTAATCTCCATTTTGATTTCTGTTTTGATCTATGAGTTATTTAGAAGTATATTTCTTAACTTCTAAATATTTTAAGTTTTCTACTTATCTTTTTACTATCGATTTCTAACTTTATTGCATTCTAGTTAAAAAATATGGTTTGTAAAATATTAATCTTTTGAAATTTGTTGAAACTGGCTCTATACATGAGTATGTGATTTATTTTCAAGAGTATTTGTATGTGCTTGAAAAACTGTGTAATAGGTAGTTGTTAGAGGTTTTCTTTACAGATCTCTCAGATCAAGCTTGTCAGTTGTGACGTTAAAATATGCTTTATGTTTTCTGACTTTTCACTTGTTTATTCTATGAAAGGATGTGCTAAACTTTCCTGCTGTGATGGTGGTTTTGTCTCTTTCTTCTTGTAGTTTTTCCTTTATATATTTTGCGTCTACGTTGTTAGGTAGGTACAAATTTAGAATTGCACCTTTTATCATTATGTACTGATTCTATCCCTAGCAATTATTTTTTTGCCTTAACGTCTATTTTAATTCATATTAACATATTAATACATAAGCTTCTTTTTTTTAGGCATGCCTGGAATATTGCATTCTATCTTTCTATTTTCATTCTTTCTGTATTATTATATTTTAGTTTTATCTCTCATAAACATCATATGGCTGAATTCAGTTTCTAATGCTCAATCTGACAATCTTTGTCTTTAACTGGAGCATTTAGATTGTTTGCATTTATTGTAATTACTTATAATTTTGGATTTATTTTTATCATCTTTGGTGATTCCTGTTTGTCCTGAACTTTAAAATTTTTTTTCCATTTTTCTTGACTTTTTTTTTAATTGAATGAGTATTTTTTCTTATTCCATTTACTTCCCTATACAGGTTTGGATGTTATATTTCTTATTTCTATTATTTTAGTAGTTAACCTTAATTTTTTTTTTCTTTTTTTTTTTTTTTTGCGGTACGTGGGCCTCTCACTGTTGTGGCCTCTCCCGTTGCGGAGCACAGGCTCCGGACACGCAGGCTCAGCGGCCATGGCTCACGGGCCCAGCCGCTCCGCGGCAATATGGGGTCTTCCCGGACCAGGGCACGAACCCGTGTCCCCTGCATCGGCAGGCGGACTCTCAACCACTGCGCCACCAGGGAAGCCCAACCTTAAATTTTTAACATGTGAAGTTAATTACTATCTTTTCCTTCCTCCTGAATAATGTGAAACCTTAGAACACCTGAATTCCCATTATTCTCTCCAGATGTATGCGCTATTATTGTCATCTATTCTAGTTCTGACATGTTTTATTTTAATTGCACAAATTGAACATAATTATCATTGTTTTACACCATCAATTTTTATTTAGATTTACCCACATATTTACATTTTGTCTGTTCATTTATTCTTGCATTCAGATCTTCCTCTACTGGATTCATTTTACTTCTTTCTGAAGTGAGCTAAAGTCTGCTTGGTTTGAGTTGTCTAAAAATGCTCTTTTTCCGTCTCCTTCTTGAAAAATATTTCCCATTTGGTTGGGCATACAAACAGGAGTGGGTTAAATTTCTTTTCCTCTGTTGAGAGGGGAATGGCATTTGGAAACAAATGCTCTTGATCATTTGGAATTTTCTAGGTCAGCATTTAAATGTCTATTTCCTACACAACTCATAAATATATTTTCCCCAGTTTTTTTCATACAGTAACTGAAATACTGATTGAAAAATTTTTTTCAAAAATATTTTTTCACAATTTTGCAAAAATGCAATCCTGCATTTTATGAAGTTGAATATTTTAGATCCTGCATATCAATTTATGACAAGGCTTTATCTATCTTCTCTGTTTGTAGCTTGTTATTTCCCTTTTAAAGGTTTATGAACAGAAGTTATTAATTTTAGAGGGGAGTGGCCAAGATGGCAGGGTGGGAACACCCCAAGCTCATCTCCTCCCACAGGCACCCCAAAACTACAACTGTTTACAGAGCAACTATTGATGAGAATGACCTGAAGACTAGCAGAAAATATTTTCCACAACTAAAAATATAAAGAAGGAACCATAGCAAGAGGGGTAGGAGATGCAGTATAATCAAGACCCACGCCCTGTGTGGGTGACCCACAAATGGGAGGATAATCACAATTGCAGAGGTTCTCCCCAAGGAACAAGAGGCCTGAGCCCCACATCAGGGTCCCCAGCCCAGGAGTCCTGCACTGGGAAGACAAGCCCCCAGACATCTGGCTTTAAAGGCTAGGGGAACATGTGTACAGGAGAGTTGGAGAGCCGTGGGAAACAGAAACTCACTCTTAAAGGGCACATGTAAAATCTCTCACACTCCAAGACCCAGCACAGAGACAGTAATTTGAAATGAGCCTGGGTTAGACCACGTTGCTGATCTTGGAGAACCTTCTGGAGAGTCAGGAGGCAACTAGGACTCCCCTAGGGGACATAGATGCTGGCAGCAGCCATTTTTGGGAGCTTGTTCTACCACAAAGACACTGGTGCTGGCAAGCACCATTTTGGAGTCCACCCTCTAGCCTATTAGCACTGGAGGCTTACCTTTCCACCAGCTGTGTAACACCAATTCTGGGACCCCTTAGGTCAAATGGTCAGCTATGTGGGGACCCAGCCCCACCCACCAGTAGGCTCAGGCCCCGGCCCTGCTCACCAGTGGCTGTCACCAGCCCAGGACCTCCCCAGGCCCAGGCCCTGCCCACCAGTGAGCTGGCACTTGTACTGAGATCCCCAGGCTCTACAGCCAGCCACCCAGGGACCCAGTCCTGTTCACCAGCAGTCTGACACCAGTCCCAGACCCCCCAGACCCCACAGCCAATTGCTCTGGGACCCAGCCCTGCCCACCAGTGGGCCAAAACCAGCAGTGGGACTCCCTGGGCCACACAGCCAACTGCACTGGGGCCTGGCCCCACCTGCCCTGCAGCAGTCTTTGCATGAAGCAAGGCCTGGCAGCCAAATGGGCCAGGGTCAGCCCCAGCTATCAGTGCACCCATAGTAGTCAGCTTGCCACAAAATAAGGGCTCACACAGCCCACATAGAGTGCACCCCTAAAGCATGTAGCTCCAGTGACCAGAGGGGAGCATGCTGCTGGGCCCCATAGTATGTCTCCTACATAAAGCCACTTCTCTAAGATCGGGAAACGTAACCAGCATACCTAACACACAGAAATAAAAACAGAGAATCAGGCAAAATGAGGAGACAGAGGAATATGTTCCAAATGAAGGAACAAGATAAAACCCCAGAAGAACTGATAGAGTTCAAGGTAATGATCATAAAGATGCTCAGCAAACTTGGGAGAAGAATGGATGAACACAGTGAGAAGTTTAACAGAGGGTTAGAAAGTATGAAGAAGAACCAAACAGAGCTGAAGAATACAATAAAGGAAATAAAATATACATTAGGAAGAATCAACAGTGGACTAGATGACACAAAGGAACAGATTAATGAACTGGAAGGCAGAGTGGTGGAAATCACCCAAGCTCAACAGAAAAAAAGAAAGAAGAATTTTAAAAAATGAGTGTAGTTTAAGAGACCTCTGGGACAACATCAAGCACTACATTATAGGGGTCCCAGGAGAAGAGAGAGAAAGGGGCAGAGAAATTATTTGAAGGAATAATAGCTAAAAACTTCCCTAATCTGGGAAAGGAAATAGACATCCACGCCCAGGAAGCAGAGAGAGTCCTGATTAAGATGAACCCAAAGAGGTCCACATCAAGAAACATAATGATTAAAACAACAACAATTAAAGATTAAAGAGAGGGGATTTCCCTGGTGGTGCAGTGGTTAAGAATCTGCCTGCCAATGCAGAGGATACAGGTTCGAGCCCTGGTCCAGGAAGATCCCACATGCCATGGAGCAACTAAGCCCACGCACCACAACTACTGAGCCTGCACTCTAGAGCCTGTGAGACACAACTACTGAGCCCATGTGCCACAACTACTGAAGCCCGCATGCCTAGAGCCCATACTCCACAACAAGAGAAGCCACCGCAATGAGAAACCCACACACCACAGCGAAGAGTAGTCCCTGCTCGCCGCAACTAGAGAAAGCCCACGTGCAGCAATGAAGACCCAATGCAGCCAAAAATAAAATAAATTCATTTATTAAAAAATATAAGATAAAGAAAGACTCTTTTCTTTCAAGGAAAAAACAACTAGTTACATACAAGGGAACTCCCATAAGACTGTAAGCTGACATTTCTGCAGAAACTTTGCAGGGCAGAAGGGAGTGGCACGATATATTCAAAATGATGGAAGGGGGACTTCCCTGGTGGCGCAGTGGTTAAGAATCCCTCTGGTCTGGGAAGATCTCACATGCCGCTGAGCAGCTAAGCCCATGTGCCACAACTACTGAGCCTGCACTCTAGAGCCTGAGAGCCACAACTACTGAGCCCATGTGCCACAACTACTGAAGCCCACACGCCTAGAGCCCGTGCTCCACAACAAGAGAAGCCACCACAATGAGAAGCCCGCACACCACAATGAAGAGTAGCCCCCGCTCACAGCAACTAGAGAAAGCCTGTGCACAGCAATGAAGACCCAACACAGCCAAAAATAAAAAATAATAAAAAATAAATTAAAAAACCAAAGTGATGAAAGGAAAAAAGCTACAACCAAGAATACCTTACCTGGCAAGGCTATCATTCAGATTTGAAGGAGAAAGAGAGTTCTACAGACAAGCAAAAACTAAAAGAGTTCAGCACCTCTAAACTGGCTTTATTAGAAATGTTAAAGAGACTTCTCTAAGCAGAAAGGAAAAGACCACAACTAGATATATGAAAATTATGAAAGGAAGAATCTCACTGGTAAAGGCAAATATACAGTAAGTGTAGTAGATCAACCACTTAGAAAGCTAGTAGGAAGGTTAAAAGACAAAAGTAGTAAAAATCATCTCTATCTACAATAAGTAGTTAAGGGGATACACAAAAGAAAAAGATGTAAAGTATGATGTCAAAAACATTAAACATGGGGGGCGAGTAAAAATGCAGAGTCGTTAGAATGCATTCCAACTTAACAGATTAACAGATTATCAACTTAAAATAATCATATACATGCTGCTATACATATATCTCATGGTAACCACAAACTAAAAACTATAATACATACACAAAAAGAGAAAGGAATCCAAGTGTAGCACAAAAGATAGTCATCAAATCAGGAGAGAAGAGAGGGAAAAAAAAAAAGCAGAAGAAAGGAACAAAAAAGAACTACAAAAACAACCAGAAAACAATTAACAAAAATATTATAATTTTTGCTTTCAACCATCAGCATGTTTTAAAGAGCTCAGTAAGAGAAAAACAGTCTAGTTTATTTACTCAGATATTTACCATTTCGGTTGCTCTTCCTTCATTTTTGATATTCCAAGTTTCTTTCAGATATTTCCCTATATCTGAAAAATTTCTTTACTTATTCAGTGTCATCGGGTCCCCATCCTTAGAGAGGATTGGAGGCATCTATGAAGCAGGCAGAGCTTCACTCAACCCCAGGGGCCCTGCTGTTCTGCCCTCTGCAGCCCTCTGTCCTGCCGCCCCTTCCTTCTACATGCTCTTCTTCACAAGCAAGCCCTCCCGCTGGACTTTTGCTCCTTGATATTCAGAGACAGTCATTACCTTGTGTAGGTTCATTTGCATTTAAGCCCTATGTTTAACCATGGAATGAAAGGCTGGCTTCCCTTTAAAAGAATTTCAGAGGTCAGCTGGTGCTATGGACTGCATGTATGTGTCTCCCCAATTCATATGCTGAAGGCTTAACCCCCCAGTGTGATGGTATTAGGAGGTGGGGGTTTGGGGAGGTGATTAGGTTATGAGGGTGGAGCCCCCATGACGGGATTAGTGTCGTTATAAGAAATGTCCTTTTCTCACTAGAGAGATGTCTCACTCCACCATGTAAAGACACAGGGAGAAGGTGGCCAACTACAAGCCAGGAAGAGAGCCCTCACCAGAATCTGACCATGCTGGCACCTTGATCTTGACTTCCAGCCTCCAGAACTATGAGAAATAAATATTTGTTGTGTAAGCCCCTCGGTCTTTGGTATTCTGGGTTTTTTTTTTGTTTTTTTGTTTTTTTGTTTGCAGTACACGGGCCTCTCACTGTTGTGGCCTCTCCCGTTGCAGAGCACAGGCTCCAGATGTGCAGGCTCAGTGGCCATGGCTCACGGGCCCAGCTGCTCCATGGCATGTGGGATCTTCCCGGACCGGGGCACGAACCCGTGTCCCCTGCATCGGCAGGCGGACTCTCAACCACTGCGCCACCAGGGAAGCCCGGTCTTTGGTATTCTGTATGGCCATGCTGACTGAGACAGAGGTGTGGTCATTTTGAGCCAGAGGAGGACTTTCCTGTGGCCACTGACCCCAGGTACCCACAGGCTTATCCTTGTCTTAGTGCTCTTTTGTTGTTAGTGTATGATAATGCAAGATATTTCTGTTTATTAATTTTGTATCCTGAAGCTTTACCAGATTCATTGATTAGCCCTAGCAGTTTTCTGGTGGCATCTTTAGGATTCTCTATGTGTAGTGTCATGTCATCTGCAAACAGTGACAGTTTTACTTCTTCTTTTCCAGTTTGTCTTCCTTTTATTTCTTTTTCTTCTCTGATCGCTGTGGCTAGAACTTCCAAAACTATGTTGAATAATAGTGGTGAGGCTGGACGTCCTTGTCTTATTCCTGATGTTAGAGGAAATGCTTTCAGTTTTTCACCATTGAGAATGATGTTTGCTGTGGGTTTGTCATATATGGCCTTTATTATGTTGAGGTAGGTTCCCTCTGTGCCCACTTTCTGGAGAGTCTTTATCATAAATCGATGTTGAATTTTGTCAAAAGCTTTTTCTGCATCTATTGAGATGAAGATATGATTTTTATTCTTCAATTTATTAATATGGTGTATCACATTGATTGATTTGCATATACTGAACAATCCTTGCATCCCTGGGATAAATCCCACTTAATCATGGTGTATGATCCTTTTAATGTGTTGTTGGATTCTGTTTGCTCGTACTTTGTTGAGGATTTTTGCGTCTATATTCATCTGTGATATTGGTCTGTAATTTTCTTTTTTTTGTAGTATCTTTATCTGGTTTTGGTGTCAGGGTGATGGTGGCCTCATAGAACGAGTTTGGGAGTGTTCCTTCCTCTGCAATTTTTTGGAAGAGTTTGAGAAGGATGGGTGTTAGCTCTTCTCTAAATGTTTGATAGAATTCACCTGTGAAGCCATCTGGTCCTGGACTTTTGTTTCTTGGAAGATTTTTAATCACAGTTTCAATTTCATTACTTGTGATTAGTCTGTTCATATTTTCTGTTTCTTCCTGGTTCAGTCTTGGAAGGTTTTACCTTTCTAAGAATTTGTCCATTTCTTCCAGGTTGTCCATTTTATTGGCATAGAGTTGCTTGTAGTAGTCTCTTAGGATGCTTTGTATTTCTGCAGTGTCTGTTGTAACTGTCTGTTTCTAACTTTATTGATTTGAGTCCTCTCCCTCTTGATGACTCTGGCTAAAGGCTTATCAATTTTGTTTACCTTCTTAAAGAACCAGCTTTTAGTTTTATTGATCTTTGCTATTGTTTTCTTTGTTTCTATTTCATTTATTTCTGCTCTGATCTTTATGATTTCTTTCCTTCTACTAACTTTGGGTCTTGTTTGTTCTTCTTTCTCTAGTTCCTTTAGGTGTAAGGTTAGATTGTTTATTTGAGATTTTTCTTGTTTATTGAAGTAGGCTTGTATTGCTATAAACTTTCCTCTTAGAACTTTTGCTGCATCCCGTAGGTTTTGGATCATCGTGTTTTCATTGTCATTTGTCTGTAGGAATTTTTTGATTTCCTCTTTGATTTCTTCAGTGATCTCTTGGTTATTTAGTAATGTATTGTTTAGCCTCCATGTGTTTGTGTTTTTACGTTTTTTTCCCTGTATTGATTTCTAATCTCATAGCATTGTGGTCGGAAAAGACACATGATGTGATTTCTATTTTCTTAAATTTACCAAGGCTTGATTTGTGACCCAAGATGTGATCTCTCCTGGAGAATGTTCCATGTGCATTTGAGAAAAAAGGGTAATCTGCTGTTTTTGGATGGAATGTCCTATAAATATCAATTAAATATATCTGGTCTATTGTGTCATTTAAAGCTTGTGTTTCCTTATTAATTTTCTGTCTGGATGATCTGTCCATTGGTCTAATGAGGTGTTAAAGTCCCCCACTATTATTGTTTACTGTCGATTTCCTCTTTTATAGCTGTTAGCATTTGCCTTATGTACTGAGGTGCTCCTGTGTTGGGTGCATATATATTTATAATTGTTATATCTTCTTCTTGGATTGATCCCTTGATCATTATGTAGTGTCCTTCCTTGTCTCTTGTAACATTCTTTATTTTAAAGTCTATTTTATCTGATATGAGCATTGCTACTCCAGCTTTCTTTTGATTTCCATTTGCATGGAATATGTTTTTTCATCCCCTCACTTTCTGTCTGTATGTGTCCCTAGGTCTGAAGTGGGTCTCTTGTAGACAGCATATATACAGTTATTGTTTTTGTATCCATTCAGCAGGCCTGTGTCTTTTGGTTGGAGCATTTCATCCATTCACATTTAAGGTAATTATCAATATGTGTGTTCCCGTTACCATTTTCTTAATTGTTTTGGGTTTGTTTTTGTAGGTGCTTTTCTTGTCTTGTGTTTCCCACTTAGAGAAGTTCCTTTAGCATTTGTTGTAGAGCTGGTTTGGTGGTACTGAATTCTCTTAGCTTTTGCTTGTCTGTAAAGCTTTTGATTTCTCCTTCGAATCTGAATGAGATCCTTGATGGCTAGAGTAATCTTGGTTTTAGTTTCTTTCCTTTCATCCCTTTAAGTGTATCATGCCACTCCCTTCTGGCTTGTAGAGTTTCTGCTGAGAAGTCAGCTGTTAACCTTATGGGAGTTCCCTTGTATGTTATTTGTCGTTTTTCCCTTGCTGCTTTCAATAATTTTTCTTTGTCTTTAATTTTTGCCAGTTTGATTACTATGTGTCTCTGTGTGTTTCTCCTTGGGTTTATCCTGCCTGGGACTCTCTGCACTTCCTGGACTTGGGTGGCTATTTCCTTTCCCATGTTGGGGAAATTTTCGACAATAATCTCTTCAAATATTTTCTCGGGTCCTTCCTCTCTCTCTCCTCATTCTGGGACCCCTATGATGCAAATGTTGTTGTGTTTAATGTTGTCCCAGTGGTCTCTTAGGCTGTCTTCATTTCCTTTCATTGTTTTTTCTTTATTCTGTTCCACAGCAGTGAATTCCACCATTCTGTCTTTCAGGTCACTTATCCGTTCTTCTGCCTCAGTTATTCTGCTATTGATTCCGTCTAGTGTATTTTTCAGTTCAGTTATTGTATTGTTCATCTCTGTTTGTTTGTTCTTTAATTGTTTTAGGTGTTTGTTCTTTAATTCTTCTAGGTCTTTGTTAAAATTTCTTGCATCTTCTTGATCTTTGCCTCCCTTCTTTTTCTAGGTTCTGGATCATCTTCACTATCATTATTCTGAATTCTTTGTCTGGAAGGTTGCCTATCTCCACTTCATTTAGTTGTTTTTCTGGGGGTTTATCTTGTTCCTTCATCTGGTACATAGTCCTCTGCCTTTTCATTTTGTGTATCTTTCTGTGAATGTGGTTTTCGTTCCACAGGCTGCAGGATTGTAGTTTTCTTGCTTCTGCTATTACTGTTTTTTTTTTTAATGTATCAGTTGAATAGGAAGCTAGAGGAATAGTATATTGGAGGTACCATTAAATAGGCTTTGGAATAGTCCTTCTTTAGGGTTGGTTATCATAATCAGATCTCTACTGAAAAACTGTGTTTTGAAACTCAAGTTAGACAGTCATTAATGGATTCATTTTCCTACAATTCATATAAAATAATCAATAGACTTTACTAAAAATGATTTCTTTCATTTCCCAAAAGGCCTGTTTTCCTTTATAGTTGTGTATTGAGTACTGTGACATGGTCTCACTGTCAAGAAACTCAGTTTCATGGGGCAGACAGGCGAGTAAGCTGGTGATGATGACCCATTGTGAGAAGGGCCATGGCCATCCCAAGATGAGACACCGTGAGAATGCAAAGGAGGGTCGCTTCTTTCAGACCAGGGACGTCAGAGGCAGCTTGGTGGAGAAGGACAGGTGGTAACTTGAGGGCAGTGTAGGGAGGGGAGAGGGTGTGCTTTTAGGAGGAAGGAACTGAGGAAAAGGCAGGAGAGGTGGGCAGGGCCGGCCTCATGTACGACGTTGTACCCGACAATTTTTCAGCAGGGCCATTGGCTGTTTTGGCCCACTCTGTGTCTGCCCCATTCTTCTGTAAATGGTGTCACTGCTCCCCAGGTGCAGGGGCGACCTGAGCATCCAGACCTGACCACTCAACATATTCTGACCTCCTAAACCCAGTGAGGGCTGAGCATGTTGACACAAACTGGTTCTATGAGACCCAACCCAAGACTTTTACTGGAGTGTCTTTCCTCTGGGCTGCTCAGGGAGAATGTGAAATCACCTGTGGCCGTTCTTCTCCCTCAGGGTGGGGTGGGGGGACCTGCCTAAGAATGACATCAAATGACAAAAGCAGAGCAAGGCCTCGAAGGAGGCAGGCACCTGAGAGCCCTGTCAGAGCCCAGGGCCCAGCTGCAATTCCAGTCCATTCCTGGAGTTCTCAGGGGTGGAGAATTCGTTCATTTCTTTATTATTTTTTGCTTAAGCTATGTGCTTCCAAGAGCTCTGATGAATATGCCCATCCTCAGGTGACCACTGGGTCTCAGAGAGTCAGCCCAAGGGCCTGGAAACAAGCATTTTGTTGGACCAATTGCGGAACGGAGGACGTAAGTGAAAAAACAAAGGCTTTACAGTAAGACAGGTTTGAAACTTGGCCTTGGCGCTTCAAGAGGTGTGTGATGTTTGGCATATTTCTTTAATACCCTGAGCCTTCCTTCGGGTTTTATCATTTATACCACATGGTGCTCCAGTTAGGCAGAAAACAAATGTCTATTGAAGACACCTCCATGGAATATAGGAACGTTGGAAATACGTGCACATAACCTTCAAGCAAAATCATTGGAGTCTTCTGCCTTTGGCTTGAATGGTGGTGGGTGTGTTACACTAGGAGGAACGTGACCCCTGGGGAGGTGAAGTGGCTTCTCTAAGATGGAACAAACTTCTGAAGAGCTGGGTGGAGGAGGTGGAGAGTGGGGTCCCACAGCTTTGGGCGCCATCACCCCGACCAAGTGCCACCTCCCCAGAGCAGCCAGTGGAGCACCTGGGAGACTCCCAGAGAGCCTGACGCTAAGGTTTCTGATAGGAGTCCTGGGAAGGCTTCTCTGCATTTAAGAACACTGTCGAGGGTGAAAGTCCCCTGTGGGCTGAAAGAAAAATGCCTTTCTCATGGTGCCTGCTGGCTTTCAGCAGTGAGAGAGGGGGAGAGTGGGAGGAGGAGGGGAGAGGGGGAAGGAAAGGGAGAGGGAGGGGAAAAGGAGAGGGGAGTGGAGGGGGTGGGGGGGAAGGGAGAGGGAGGGGAGTGATGGGGAGGGGAGGGGAAGGGGAGGGGGAAAAGGGGAGGGGAGAAGGGAAGGAAAGAGGAAGGGGGAGGGGAGGAGGAGGGGGAGGAAGAAGGGAGGGGGAGGGGAGGAAGAAGGGGGGAGGGGGGAGGGATGGGGAGTGAAACAGCCAGAGCTCGGTCCGCGCTGGGCAGACACTTCTGAGGCTGACTGTGAAAAAAGGCCACAGGTGGAAGCCGTGGCTGAGGAGGAGGGTGTGTGGGAGGAAAGATCAGGGTGTCTGGGGTTAGCGGCTGCTGCGAAAATACCCTGCAGCCGGCCCCCGGTGACTAACAGCCCCAAGTCAGTGTTCCCGATTTAACAGCGGCCACCCCTCCTGCCCCTTTTCCTGCAACACCCCAAAGAGCGCTCTGGCCTTGGCCGCTTCCCGCAGATGAGCAGAGGCTGGGAGGTGGTGTGCGCAAGGACAATAGGAACAAAGGCCGCTTTCAGCCAGTGTTTGCATCTATGCTCATCCTCTAAGGGAATTAAAAACAAACCTACCCAGTTGTTTGAGAGTTACGCTGCCTGACTAAGGCAGTGATTTACAGACCGGGATGAAACTTCACTGATGCGTTCCAGTGACTTCGGCGGACCAAGAAAGGAAGACTTGTTCCTGAGGTCCCTGGACGACGTTGGGAAGGGCCGGTGATCCTGTAAATCACTGTGACCATCCAGGGGCGTGGGCTGCAGGAGCACTGGACCCTGGAGGGAAGCTGGCTCTGGAGGAGTCAAGGGGCCTGGTGGCCAGGGAGCTGCTGTGGGACCTCCTTAGCCAGCCTCCCTGCCCAGAGAGTCGAATTACCCTTGGTGCTGCAAACATCCAGCTGCTGTTGATGCCGACCAGGGTTCTTGGCTTTCCCCAGTCAATAGAAATTGACTAGAAGCCAGACAAGAAATTCAGGCGAGGCTTTATTGGGGCTGAGGAGGAAAAACAAGTCGCAGGTTCCTCTGCTTGCTCCCTCCCTGAGGGGTGGAGCCAGCTTGGGGAGAGGGCAGGGGTGTGTCCAGGGATGGGGCTGGAGGGGCGGCTTAGGAGTTTTGCCCACCCCGTAGGTGGTGTGTGCAGGGGCGTGCGCAGTACCCTGCTTTTGCTCCCAACACCCTGTTTTTGCTCCCAGCTCTTCAGAAGTGGCAGTTGAGATTTTTGGTCTTTGTATCTTTTTGTCCATAATTTGCCCCAACTGCGCATACACGTAGTTATTTTTAGTGCCATATAGTTTCTTTGTATTTCGTTGCTTGAGGAGAGAGGTGTGTCCAGGTGCAAGCATTGCAGCCCTGCAGCAAAGGGCCCCAGGCCCCAGCCGGTCTCAGCTTGAATCTTCATCCTGGCCTTCCATGACCCAACCAAAACAATGTGCTTTCCATCTGCATCCTAGGGGTGCCCCGCATGAGGAATTTGTTCCTGATATTCAGCTGACATCCTACTTTTCTCTCCATTTCATTCCCATTATGCCTACAGAACTACTATCCCCGGGGCCCAGCTTAATATTTGTCTTTGGGTCCGGCTCCTTCTGCCATGCGTGGTACCCACCCAGCTCTGCCAGTGTGATCCCCCAAGGCCGTCACTTGCTTTTCTAGCTCATTAATCATCTTTGTCGCTTTCCTCGGGAATTTTCTCTGAGTTGTGCACTAGTTTCCTGGACAGAGGAACACAGCACAGCTGCTACTTTCACAGGCGTAGTAGAGAAGAGGGCTTTTCTGTCTGGTCACAAAATAGTCCCTCGCCTCCAAATCACGTCCTGGGTGACTGCACTTGGGGCTGAGCGGAAATGCTCTCAGCTTCCGGGGAAGTCTGTGTCAGCCATGCCTGTCTGGGATTCTTTCCAAGCCAAGGTTTTACATTTTTTTCAGTATTAAAAGGGTTTCATTATGAAAAGGAGGTCTCTCACCTTATAAAGCAGGCCCAGGACAGGGACAAAGGAAACACCGTTGAGAGGAGGCCAAGGGCGTTTGGAGGGATGGTGCTCGTTCTGCAGGAGAAACGCACGCTGACCTCTTCCAAGTCAGGGCCCCAGGGCTAGAACCATGGGGCCAGGGAATTAGGGGATGGAGAGAACATGGGGCCTCCCTCATTTTCTTCTTCTTCTTTTTTTTTTTTTTTGGCTGTGCGGCCTAGCTTGCGGGATCTTAGTTCCCTGACCAGGGATCAAACCTGGGCCCCAGCAGTGACAGCGCCGAGTCCAAACCACTGGACGCCAGGGAAGTCCCAGGGCCTCCCTCATTTGACACATGAACACAGAGGTTGGGGTTATTTACCCTTAGAGCTGGTATAATAAAGTAATCAGGGCCTTAGAGGCAGAGTAACTTGGTGTTGTCACTCACCAGCTATGAGATCCTGGCAAGTCCTTTTACTTTGTTGGGCCTTAAGGACTTACCAGTAAAGATGGGATAATGATGATGGTGATGGTGATAATGGTGATGATGGTGATAAATCCAGTGGAAAGGTGGTGTCCACTCCCGTCTGTCCCTGGCTTGTGGTGGTCTCAAGTGTGCCCATCTGGCCCCAGAGAACAGGAGTGAGAGCTCTTGTTCCATCGTCCCTGGGGGTCCAGGCTTCCACTAGGGCTCACAGATGCCTGTGGGCTCTTTTGGGGTGGCGGAGCAATTTGACACTGAGGAGGGGAAGTGGAAGTACCGGCAGGAAGCTGATCGTGCTCCCGGGAAGGCAGGCGATCTCACACCCCATCCTGATGGGGTTCCTACTTGAACCAGCTGCCTTCCCTTCTCAGGGCTGGCCGTGGCTCTCTGGTCCTGCCTGAGTGCTAGGACGCGCCTCAGGCACTATCCTCGTGCTGCTCCTCGCCCCCTGGCACTGCCTTCAGAACTTACGGGATCCCCAGCCGTCTATGGTCCCTCAGACCTGGAGACTGACTCCCCTTTCCCCATCCTAGCTCCCTCCCTTTTCCAGTCCCCACGACAAAAGCATGCTGTATGGTGCCCCTTGCCCACCAAAGTGGCACCTACACCCTAGGACCTGTAAAAACGTGTTTATTTTCTTGGAGGATGAGAAAGCCCTGGTGCACAGCAAGGCCAGGGAAGGGAGAGTGTTTTCATTCCTTCCAAATGCCTCCCCTTCTCCAAGGAGAGACAGAAGGGCTTCTGGCTAAGGGCTTGTATGTGCCAAACGGACCTCACATGGTTTTTGTGAGAATCAACAGAGATAATATATGTAAAAATGCCTCTTAAGCACAAAAAGGTGATATGAATATCAGTTGCTGTTATTTCTTCAGTATGAAAACACTTGAAAGTAACCTAGAGCCCTAGTTCCCGCAGCCAACCTGGCATGTATCAGGCATTTATAGGGCTGGTCACAAAAGAACTGGGACTTTTTTTGGAGGGGTGGTAAAAGAGGAAGAGTGCCATTTTTTTCAAAGTGTATACTGTAGGTCTCTGCTGGTCTCGTGGTGGGATTTGCCTGTGCGTGGGATGCACATCATTGGTCTCAACACTCTTTTGTGAGACTGACAATAGTCCTGAATAATGGAAGGTTGTCTAAACATTGCTTTTGTGCTTAATGTAATTGTGTTGCTTCACATAAAGGGGGCTTTTTATAATACTGGGAAAATTTTGCTATTTAGAGGTGTAGATGTTTTTTATGGCATTGTTTACAGTGGAATTGTGTAGGGTAGAAAAGAAGACTTGTGCTCCTATTAATATCTGTCTTAAATTCATCTCTATTTTCTCCTCTCTGTGATTTTTAAGGACTTGTCTGCAAAATCTGACTCTGGTATCACAACCAGCGATTTCAGAGTCAGGCTCAACTGGCTTCTCCCAAAGACGCCCTTTCTTTTAGATAGTTTGCTTCTCCTTGGGCATTATGGGCTCAGTGTCTAGACTGGGGATTCATGGTGGCTTTTTCCCACCACATACTGCACACTCCAACGTGCCCGCCCCACCCCCAAGCCCAGTTCTCACAGCCATTCCTTGGATAAATATGCTCTGTCTCTACAGCGGACTCTTTATCCCCTCAATGTCCAAGGAAACTGATTCATCACACTGAGGTTTCTGTCTGGGAACCGCTTCCAGACAAACCAAGCCATGTCCTAGCCTGTGTGTGGGGTCTGGGTTTGGGTCTGGTCCTTCTCTTCCTTTGTTTTGCTTCATTACATCTCCCTCTGGGATGCAGTCCCCTGCCTCTTTCTGTCTCATTATGTCATACAATTCCATGCCCAGCCTCAGGTTTACTCTGAGAGAAATTCTTGTCGGTCATTGCCATAGGAAGCTTCTCAAATTCAGTGCTAGGTGTTCAGACACAAGTCACTCTTCTCTGAGTCAAGTATGCTCAGGCCAAAGGGCAAATCTGTGGGCGTGAATATGAATAAACCAGGGGCAGCTGGATTTCCAGTCATTTGGCTTCCTGTCTCAGGTTAGTGGTATTCAACAATCTTGGTGGCATTTTTAGGGGCTTTGATGGTTGAAGGAGAAGCATTTCTTTCCATTTCAGAAAATAACTACTCAGTGCAGTCTGGAATTAATTTTTCCTGTCCAGTTCTTTTCAATCAAATGGCATTGTTGTGAAGAAGCCACTATGAACTTATTTAATAACTCTTCTGTTGTGTTTTTGTGTTGTTTTTCAATGTTCAGAGAAGTCTTTCATCCCTTTAAGGAGTCTTGACAAGAATTTTCAGAGGATTAACAGGGACCAGGTTGTGAACTGGAGACAGACCATCCATGATGGAGGAGGGGCTGTTGACAGATTTAGAAACCCTTCTGTAAAGAGGGAGACACTGTGTGTTCCATTTTGTGGAGTCGGGGTCTTATATCCAGTGAAGACTTCTTGATAAATAGTAGAGCAGCTGAGAATTCAGATAGTTAGGAGTAGGGGGAGATAGAGCAAGATATTCACAGGTCAACAGAAGAATGTTAAGGAAACAATTCTTTCAACAGACAGCTGGTAGCAGGCTTGGAAGACTAGCTCAGCAATGAGAATACATCTCAGGCAATGTGGCAGTACCTAGCCTCAAAATTCTTTTGATTCTTTTCCCAGTAGGAGATAGAGTCTATGTCCCTCCTCTTGACAGACTTGAGACTACTTTGACCAGGAAAGTATGGGGGAAGTGACACTGTACAACTTCTGAAGCTGGGTCACAAAAGGCAGTGCAGCTCTGTTTTGTTTGCTGGGACAATGCTCTTATATCTCTGTAACCAAGTAAGAAGTCTGACTGTCTTATGGCTGCCATGCTGCCAAGCCACATGGAGAGGCCACACGTAGACCTGTGGTCTGCAGTCCTAGTCTTTGAGTTAGCCGAGCCCAGATGCCAGATACATGAGGGAATCGTTCAGATGATTTTAAACCCTGGTTGTCAAGTCACCCTCAGCCTTTGAGTCTTCCCTGTTGAGGCCCCAGACATTGTAGAGCATAGACGAGCCACCCTCTCTGTGCTCTATCCAAATTCCGACCCACAGAATCCATGTTCATAATAAGATAGTTCCACGAACCCACTAAGTTTTGGGGTAATTTGTTAATGCAGCAATAGAAACTGTAACAGGCAACCTGTAAATGGAGGAAAAATAAAGCAGTTTAAGGGGTTAGAGAGTATGGTAGGTATGGTTGGGGGCAGTTATTTTAGATAGGGTGTCAGTAGACATCTCTGAGGAGCTGGCATTTAAGCACAGAGTGGAATGATGTGGGCGTGCAGGCTCACATATAGGGGGAACAGATCCTTGTCCTAGGGAACAGCAAGTGCAAAGGCCCTGAGTTGGGAATGAGATTACCCAAGGGATAGCACGATGGCCTAAGAGAGCTAAGAGAGTGAAGTGGGAGTAATAGGAAATGAGAGGGAGCCACACGTGGGGCTCTGTTGGCCATGATGAAAGGTTTGGGTCTTATGGTAAGCCAGCGTGAGGTTTTGAATAGGGAGCTATTCTCTACGCTCACTCCCTCATTGATTTTATCCAGTCTCTTGACTTCAGATAGCTTCTATATGCTAATGATTTCTAAATACATATTTCTAACCCAGACCTCAGTTCCTTTTTTAAACTTTTTTTAAATTTAATTTTTTGTTTTATATTAGAGTATCATTGATTTATGGTGTTGTGTTAGTTTCAGGTGTACACCTAAGTGATTCAGTTATACATATACATGTATCCATTCTTTTTCAGATCGTTTTCCCATATAGGTTATTACAGAATATTGAGTAGAGTTCCCCGTGTTATACAGTGGGTCCTTGTTGATTATCTATTTTATATATAGTAGTGTATATATGTTAATACCAAACTCCTAATTTATCCCTTCCCTCCACATTTCCCCTTTGGTAACCATAAGTCTGTTTTTGAAGTCTGTTTCTGTTTCGTAAATAAATTCATTTGTATCTTTTTTTTTTTTAGATTCCACATGTAAGTGATATCTTATGATATTTATATTTCTGTGTCTGACTTACTTCACTTAGTACGACAATCTCTAGATCTGTCCATGTTGCTGCAAATGGCACGATTTCATTCTTTCTTATGGCTGAGTAATAGTCCATTGTATATATGTACCACATCTTCTTTATTCACTCTTATGTCAATGGACATTTAGGTCGTTTCCATGTCTTGGCTATTCCAATAGTGATTGTAGTGAACATTGGGGTGCATGTATCTTTTCAAATTATGGTTTTCTCCAGATATATGCCCAGGAGTGGGATTGCTGGATCATATGGCAGTTCTACATTTAGTTTTTTAGGGAACCTCTGTACTGTTCTCCAGACCTCAGTTCTGAATTCCAGATTCTTTATATGGCTACCTCCTCAGCTCTCCACATGGATTATTAATAGATATTTAAAATGTCATATGTACATGGGTTATTAATAGATATTTTAAATGTCATACGTACAAACTATTAGCTTATTCCCTGCCCCAAACCTCCTCCTCCCACAGTCAGTATCATCAAATGGCCACTCCATCCTTCTAGTTTCTCAGGTCATCCTTGATTCCCTTCTTTCTCTCACATCCCTGTCTGATCCATCAGTAAATCCTGTTGGTTCTGCTTCCTGTCAGTTCTCCCTGCTTCCATCTTCACCTTCTTTCCATCTATTCTCCTGGCACAAAGTGCGGCTGTTGAAAAACCTGATGACAATCTGATTTCTTTCCATGTTAGTAGCTTGGTCTTTTTGCCAGGATGTCCAAGGGATTATATATATATTTTTTAAAGTCTAGAAATTTGACCAGAATATGTTTTGGTATTACTTGTTCTGGGTTAATTTTGACTTTATATAAGTAGTTTCAAATTTTTGACATTTAATTTCAGAAAAGTGCTCTTGAATTATAGTTTTTAGTTTTGGTTCTGTTCCTTGCTTTGGTGGTCTGTTTTAGGGACTCCTATTATGCAGTGTTGGATCTTCCTTGCCTATCTTCTATATTTGTTACTTTCAAATCAGTCTCCATTCTTTCTTCATTTCTTTTTTTAAAAAATTTTTATTGGAGTATAGTTGATTTACAATGTTGTGTTAGTTTCAGGTGTACAGCAAAGTGAATCAGTTATACATATACATATATATGCACTCTTTTTTATTTTAGATTCTTTTCCCGTATAGGCCATTACAGAGTATTGAGTAGAGTTGCCTGTGCTATACAGCAGGTTCTAATTTGTTATCTGTTTTATATATAGTAGTGTGTATATGCCAATCCCAGTCTCCCAATTTATCCCTCCCCTCCCCTTTATCCCCTGGTAACCATAAGTTTGTTTTCTACATCTGTGACTCTACTTCTGTTTTATATAAATAAGTTCATTTGTACCTTTTTTTTTAAGATTCCACATATAAGTGATACCATATGATATTTGTCTTTCTGTGTATGACTTACTTCACTCAGTATGACAACCCTAGGTCCATCCATGTTGCTGCAAATGGCATTATTTTGTTCTTTTCTATGGCTGAGTAATATTCCATTGTATATATGTACCACATCTTCTTTATCCATTCCTCTATTGATGGACATTTAGGTTGCTTCCGTGTCCTGGCTATTGTAAATAGTGCTGCAGTGAACACTGGGGTGCATGTATCTTTTCAAATTATGGTTTTCTCCGGGTATATGCCCAGGAGTGGGATTGCTGGGTCATATGGTAGTTGTAGTTTTAGTTTTTCAAGGAACTTCCATACTGTTCTCCATAGAGGCTGTACCAGTTTACATTCCCACCAACAGTGTAGGAGGGTTCCCTTTTCTCCACACCCTCTCCAGCATTTATTGTTTGTAGATTTTTTGATGATGGCCATTGTGACCAGTGTGAGGTGATATCTCATTGAAGTTTTGATTTGCATTTATCTAATAATTAGTGATGTGAGCCTCTTTTCATATGCTTTTTGGCCATCTCTTCATTTCTTTTGATTTAACTTTTTTCCTTTAAATTTTATGTTTTTCTTAAGTCATTATCTGCTGGACTTATGCACTCTTAATACTACTATAATCTGTTTCTACTCAAAACAATTCTGAACACATGTGTAAGTTTTCCACATCAAACAATTCTCCAGTTCTCTATGGACATCAACCACGTGTCTTACAGCTTAACTCATTCTGACACTAACTACCTGGAGTTAGTGCAGACCCCACAGGTTAAGGGCTCAGTCTCACAAGACTGCTTCCTACTTCAGATGTCAATCATGAGTAGTGGGTCAGCAGATTACCCACACTTCTCTCTGATTTGGCTACAAATTGGGGATTCCCCTGAGCACCTCCTCAGATTCAATAATTTGCTATAATGATTCATGGAACCAAGGGAAACACTAAACAGCCAGATGAAGAGTTACATAGGGCAACATCTGGAAGGGTCCCAAGTGTAGGAGCGTCTGTCTTTGAGGAGTTTGTGGTACACCACCCTCCTGCAACATGGATGTTTTCACCAACCTGGAAGCTCTTCGAACCCTTTTGTTTAGGTTTTTATGGAGGTTCCATTGCATAAGCATGATTGATTAAATCATCAGCCATTGTTGATTGATTAAATCATCAGCCATTGTTGATTAACTCAATCCCAGTCCTTCTCCCTTCCCCTGAGGTCAAGGAGTGGGACTGAAAGTTTCAACCCTCTTATCATATGGTTTTTTCCCCTGGTAACCAACCCCCATCCTGAAGTTATCTAGGGGTCCACCATGAGTCACCTCATTAGCATAAATTGGAGTACAGTTGAAAGGGTCTCATTATGAATAACATCCCCTCTCACCCCTGTCACTTGGGGAATTACAAAGGTTTTAGGAGCTCTTTGCCAGGGACTGGGGATGAATACCAAATGTATATTTCTTATTATATCACAACATCACTACCCCGTCTCCTTTTAAATTTAATCTAATTTCTGACATGATTTTTAAAAATTCCTAATACTTTCCTGAATTCTTTCATTTTACTTCTGAGTTTTTCTAGCTCTGATTTATGTTGCTCTTTTAGGTGTTTTGGACATAAGTTGTAGATTTCACTTATTTTCTGAAAATGTCTTTCTGGCATATTTTATGGTCTGTCTATAAGGGTGTGACTCTATGACTTTTATCTTTTTTCCTAAATAACTTTGTATGCTTTTGTTGTTGTTGTTGAACTTTTTATATGAAATTAGCTTTTCTGAATCTCTGGTAGATATAGTTCCACTTGGCTTCTCTAACTTCATTGGTCTAGAGTTTCCTCTTCTGTTTGCATGTAGTGTTCAAGAATCTGTTGGCTTACTTTCTGAGGTCTCCAGGCTCTGTTCCCCTTACCATTTATAAATAAATAAATAAATAAATAAATAAATAAATAAATAAATAATATATATATATATATATATATATATATATATATATATATATATATATATACTTGGCTGTGCTGCGCGACTTGCAGGGTCCCTGGCCACGGTAGTGAAAGCCCAGAATCCTAACCACTAGGCCACCAGGGAACTCCCCTCCCGTGACCCTTTTTCGATAGCCCTTCCATTTGTCCCCTTTCTTTGTCCCAGACAGCTCTAGCCCTTTCAGACCTTTTACTGTAACACCCTTGAACTCGCCTATTACTTGAGTGGGGAAAACCTTCCGGTTTCAGCTGCTGTTCGAAAATTGGCTCTCTCAGCTCCCCATTGAGTACCTGTTGGGTATTTGGGGATTTTCAGGTTTGTCAGATTCCTGATTCTCTCCTTTGTTTCCTCTTGTATAGATGTTAATCCTACTCAGGTCTTGTACCTGTTGGTCGTTGTCCCTACCCACTTATATTTGGGGGATCATGGGGATGCTTTGTCTGTTAGTTTTGTGGTACATATTGTCCATGAATTTTTGTTTTTGCTATTCTGTCCTACCTATACTATCTTTTTTTTTTTTTTTTTTTTTTTTTGGCGGCACCATGCAGCATGTGGAACTTCCCTGACCAGGGGTAGAACCTGCACCCCCTGCAGTGGAAGTGTGGTGTCTTAACCACTGGACCACCAGGGAGGTCCTACCTATACTATCTTTTTTCATGGTGAAATTTAGAAAAATTCAAAAATTATGCTATAGGCATCATCCCAGAATCTTCTAAAGTCTATATTCAATACATTATTCAGAATGGTACTATTAAGATGTACATCAGAGCATGTCACCATGATCTTTGATAAAAGTGCTTTTGTGGCTCTCCATGTCCCTAGAGCAAAAGCCTAAGTCCTTACATTGGCTTATAAGGTGCTATGTAGTCTGATTTTTCTTGAGCTGGCTTCCCTGTTACCTCTCTGAACTCATCTCATACTACTCACCTCCTTGCTTATTATACTATAGCCACACTGACCTCCTTACTATTTCTGAAGTTTGCCTGGGTCTTTACACTCGGTATTCCCACTGGTCTTTATTCAAATATCACTGTCTCATAGAAAGCTTCCCTGGCTGTCCTATCTAAAATTGCAACCCCTCCCAACATGACCTACCCCCCTTCACATTTCCTGCTTAATTTTTTTCTTAACACTTAACCCTACATACTTTATTTATTAATTTTCTTATCACCACCTGTTTTATTTGTTAGTTTACCTATTAATTTAAAGAATGTCAACTAGAATATAAATGCTATGGAGGTAGATATTTATGCTCAAAACTAAATTTTTCTTGAATGAGTGAATATATTTTAAAAATCCCAGTGGAGAATGGCAATGTGTAGCATGACAGAATTCAAAGGGAGAGACCAAATCAGGAAGATATTACTGTTTCCAGGCAAGAGACTGTTGTGGAAGCGGGGATACAGAGCTGGATTTGTGATCTATTTTCAATGTAGGACAGGCCTACTTGCTAACTATCAACTTAGGTTGTTAGATGTTGTCTAATTTTTTGATTGATGAACTGTTGTAACATGTGTATGTGAAAATGACTTCATGACAGGCTGATCACAGCTCCTGGTCCTGATAAATTCTCAGTTAGTATTTCACTGAATAATCTGCCAGGTGTGGCTAGGGGAAGTTCAAGGGTACCCAAGGGAAAAGGTGTTTTGGAGATGGCAGACAGGAAAGGTGTTTCAGTAAAATTTGCTGCATAATAGATCAGCCTATAAGGCTCAGGGACTTAACACAACAAGGATTTATTTTTTTTCATGATTTTATGGGTGAGCTAGGAAGTTTCTCTGCTGATTTTGCCTGGGCTTACTCATGTGGCTTCATTTAGCCAGAGGCTCAGCTGGGCTGGAAGGTCATCTCAGGATGGCCTCAGTCACCTGTCTGGCAGCTGATGCTGGCAGTCAAGTTGGGGGACCTCATGTCTCCTATGGCCTCTCCTCATCTTAGCCTAGACCAGCTTCCTTACATGGTGGTCCCAGGGCAGCATTTCAAGAGGGCAAATGTGGAAGCTGTAAGGACTCGCCTTGGAAGTCACACATTGTTACTTCTGCTAAATGCTACTGGCTAGAGCAAAACCAGATTCAAGGGAGAAGGGAAATAGACTTTAACTCTTTCTTGTTGGGAGGAGCAGCCAAGTCATGGCCAAGGGGCATGCTTGCCAATACGGGAAGAATTTGCGGCCATGTTTCGCAGCTGTCCACAGAAAGAAACCAACACTCCTTGAGTGTTAACTGTGTTCCAGGAACTTTGTAGGTAAGACACACACATGATTCTGCTTAATTCCCACAGCGATCCTGGGAGGAAGGCCACTGGAAAAATGGAGGCCCCGGGACAATATATAACTTCTGCAAGGACCTAGAACCAGCAAGAAGGAGGCTGGCATGCAAGTCCAGATTTACCTGACCCTAAAAGCCTGTTTTTTTCCTCTTCCTCTTTAATATTGATTCTGGTCGTCCATCTGCAGTGTATGGAAGAGGGATTCGCTTGACTCTGGCGAGCAGTTTTTTTCCTCCTCTGCCCTCCCTCTCTTTTGAGCAGATTTAATGAATTCCTCACCTTCTTTGAGGACTTTTTTTTTTTTTTGTCATATGCTTTACAGTTCACATTTACTGAGTAGTTGCTATACATGGACCATAGTTTTGCTGCTGGTGGAGCTGATTTCTAGACACAGTGTTCCCAGCTGACCTGGCTGCTCTGGGTTGCTGGGTTGGTCAAGGGTTCACTGTCCTACCAGACTGACCCTCCTGTTCCTGGAGTTGTCAGAGGATTTTCTTTGCTGCAGATTCCTGCCCCAGTGGAGGCAGCTCTAAGCAGGCAACCAGAAGCCAGGAGCCTGGCTGCGCTCCCTGGATGTCCTGGGGAGTCCTTCACCAGGTAGTGCCCTGGAGAGCCTGGGGCAACCTCCCTGCTGCCTGGCCTCCATTTCCTGTTTTCTCAGGGGAAAGGCGAGCAATGGTGTCTCCTTTCAGGGTAAGAGATGAAGGAGCATTTAACCACACTCTGCTCTGCTGGTTCACGCGGGTCTAGGTGCCTGGTTCTGGTCTGGGTACTAGGTTCTGTTCTGGGCAGAGGTTGCTGGTTGATGAAAGCGTGTTCAGACAGTAGGGTTGTTTTTTTTTTAATTTTTAAATCTTATTGGAGTATAGTTGATTTATAATGTTGTGTTAGTTTCAGGTATACAGCAAAGTGATTCAGTTATAACTGTATTCAGTTATACAAAGTGATTCAGTTCAGTTATACAAAGTGATTCAGTTATATATATTCATTCTTTTTAAGATTCTTTTCTCATATAGGTTTTTTTTTTTTGGCCACGCCGTATGGCACGTGGAATCTTAGTTCCCTGACCAGGGATCGAACCCATGCCCCCTGCATTTGGAGTGCAGAGTCCCAACCACTGGACTGCCAGGGACGTCCCCCAGACAGTAGGTTTTGCATCTTCTACCGACTACTTTCCTTGGAATGGCCTGTAATAGTTTCAAAGCATGGTCCCCTGAGAACCTTGCAACATTCCTGGAGGAAAGCAGGCAGGTGATAAAGTTTACATTTCAGACATGAGAAACAGGAGGCTGTTACCTGACTCTTTGGGGCCACCCCGTTAGACCTGGACTCAAGCCCACTTTATTTTTTTTATTTTTTATTTTTGGCCGCGCCGTGCAGCATGCAGGATCCTCACTCCCTGACCAGGGATCAAACCCGTGCTCCCTGCGTTGGGAGCACGGATTCTGAACCACTGGACGACCAGGGAAGTCCTCAAGCCCACTTTAGGTCCCACTTTTCTGCCCTTGTACTTGGCTGCCTCTCGAGGACCAGGTGGGAGGATGTGGGCATTCTGGAAGAGTCTGGGGACATGGGAGGAATGGATATCTGGCCCGTGACTCTCTCCAGTACCTACCAGTCACTACCTGAAAGCCAGCAACTATGATGTAACTACAGCATCGTTCGGTGATGGCTGCCTTTGCTCTGTGGGTGGGACCACACTGCCGGCTGGAGGGGGAATCCCATTGGTGACAACACAGCGTCCTTTTGAGCTGACGCAGCAGCAGATGCCGCAGACCAACTCTAAGCCCGACAGCATCTCTTCGAAGTTTGTGAAGGGACAGCAGACGTCAGAGCCCTCCTGTAAATCACCTTCACAAAGGTTCTCTGCGGTTGATTCACTGATGACTCATTTATAATCTAGTTTCAACATTGTGAGTCAAAATGCACCACTTTCATTAAAAATAACATTCACTGGGGTCTAACGGCTTTCTTTTTTCTGTTTTTTACTGTACCATGCGGTTTCTGGATGGGAAGCTGTCATATAGCAGGTGAGGGGTTTAGAGGGACCGGAGCATAATGGCACATGCCTTCCCAGGCTCCATCTACTCAAGAATTGACTAACAAAGTATCAGATGCCTGCGGTGTGTCCTGCAGCCTTCCAAGCTCTGAGTGTGTGCATGTCAGTGTGAACCAGTGTGGGCGTGTGTGGGAGTGTGTGTGCTGAGTGCACGAGTGATCTGTGAAAAACAGGGTGTCTGCCCTCCAGGAGATTCTAGTCCAAAGTATCAGGGCCACTTGGGATGCTTGTTAAAAATGCAGATTCCTGGGCTTCATTACACACCTCTGAGGGTGGAACCTTGACAGATTCCTGGAGATTTTTAGGCCCAGTAAAGTTGAGAGCCTTTACGTTGGGTGAGAGAGATGAGAACTCCCTGTGGGCAGCCCTCTGCGTGAATGAGGAGAGAGGGGAGAGGCGGGCTGGCTGGAGGAGGGGAGGTGAGAGAGGAAAAGGCCAGGGCAGGGGTGGGGTGGGCAGCACCAAGGGTGAAGCGGGCCCCCAGAGTCCCCGTGGGGACTGCACTAAAACCCCCTGCTTTATTTGAGGCACCCACAGTCTTTCTGGTTTGGGGACCCAAGCTTGGGCATCCCCTATTTCCTTGGTGAAAGAAAATAAAACCCCCAAACGGCTTACTGGGCATTCTCTGCACCTTAATGATGCTGGAAACTTCATTGGGAAAGACCCTGATTAGATACAGTTGAGTCTGACCTGGATGACAGTCCAGAGGGCCCCCCTGACCCCCACCGAAGGTCTCAGCTGCTCTTGGGAAACCACCATTTTATCTCTGCCATTTGTATCTTTCTTCACCAATTTTTGTTGTTGTTCTGAAGTTTCATTTCATGAAGACTTTTCCCTCCAAGCCCAGGGCGAAGTGGGACCTGACCATTTGGGTCACCATCCCCATCACTCCCTCCTCTGATGGGTCTCATGTCCAAGGGCTTCTGGTACCCAGGCTCTCTTAACGATGGAAATAGGTGTGAGATTGGGAGTAAGGCTTAGCGTGGCTCAGAGTAGGAAGTTATACATTTCATCCCAGATGGCCTGGCCGTTATGGGGGAGGAACACGGTCATTCAGCATCTACGGTTTGGCCTGGTCCCCCTACCCCATCCTCCTGGTCCTTCCATTCTCAGTGGCGCGAACGCCCGGCCCCTTACTGGGGCATCACCACTGTCCTCACCCCTTTGCCTCAATGCCTCTCATTGTCCCTTTCCCCAGCCTAAGCCCGAGCCCTCTGTCTGTGGCTCCCCATGCCTGCTGTGGCCTGAGGCCTGAACTCCCTCTTCCCCAGCTTCCCTCGTCTGTTGTGATTCAACCCACTTCTTTTTTTTTAATTAATTAATTTATTTTTGGCTGTGTTGGGTCTTCATTGCTGCACGTGGGCTTTCTCTAGTTGCGGCGAGCGGGGGCTACTCTTTGCTGCAGTACGCGGGCTTCTCATTGCAGTGGCTTCTCTTGCTGTGGAGCACGGGCTCTAGGCACGCGGGCTTCAGCAGTTGTGGCACGTGGGCTCAGTAGTTGTGGCTCACGGGCTCTAGAGCGCAGGCTCAGTACTTGTGGTGCATGGGCTTAGTTGCTCTGTGGCATGTGGGATCTTCCTGGACCAGGGCTTGAACCCATGTCCCCTGCATTAACAGGCGGATTCTTAACCACTGCACCACCAGGGATGTCCCCTCAGCCCACTTCTAGTTGCTTCCATCTGCTTCCACACCAAGGGACCTTCCAGGAAGTTTCCCCAGCCCCTGTCCACCTGGCTGCCATTCCTGCTGGGTTTCCCCCTCTTCCTGGAAGGTAATTGAGACTGTAGGATGGAACTTTGATGGCTTAGGAAGGGATCTGATCAATTACCTGCCATTTCCTTTGTCCTCGCTCACCTCTCCTCATCTGTCAGGTGCATCTTGAGGCAAATGGTCACAGGTAAAGGAGAGGGTCTTGATCCCTGAGGCACCATATTTCAGTGCTTATCAGGAGCATCACCTGACCCATTACCTGTCACCTGGCTCATCTTCAGTAAGAAGCTTACTTCAGTGGAATGAATCATCGGGGTCTTTGCTGTTAGCTTTGGAGTTGGCTTGGGAAGGGGGCTTTGTTAAGAAAAGAGAGGCAGCATAGAGTGTTGGCTAAGAGTGCAGAATCTGGAGTCAGAATGCTTGGGTTCAGGTCCAGGCTCTGCTTCTGTGTGGCGCCACCTGTTGGAGGAGGATTGGGATACATCTGGAGCCAAATCAACCACCTGAGCATTGCTCATCATTGGCGAGGGGTCTGCCCTAGCGATGTCACACGGATGATACTGGTCCATCTTGCCCTTGCCTTGAATCTAGGCTTAGTGCATTGTCACACACCCTTGCCTCTCCCATCCCCCATGCAACCTGACACACACGCACACAACCCTGACTTACACAGTATTTTTAAAGAAATTTGAAAAAATTTAAAATAGTGCTAAAATACACATAATGTAAAACTTAGTGTAATAGTGTAACACTAACAGTGTTAAGTACATCCACATTGTGCTGCAACCATCTTCACCCTCCATCTCCAGAGCTCTTTTTTATCTTGCAAAACTGAAACTCTGGGTACCCATTAAACAATGACTCCCAATTCTTCCCCCACCCCCGCTTTAACCCCTGGCAACCACCATTCTACTTTCTGTTTCTATGGATTTGAATATTCTAGGTACCTCATATAAGTGGAATCATACAATTATTTGTCATGCTGTGACTGGCTCATTTCACTTGGCATAATGTTCTTAAGCCTCATCCATGTTGTAGCATGGGTTAGAATTTCTTTTTTTAAGGCTGAGTAATATTGCACCGTATGGATAGACCACATTTTGTTTACCTATTCATCCATGGATGGACACTTGGGTTGCTTCCACCTTTTGGCCATTGTGAATAAAGTGCTGTGAATGTGGGTGTGCAAATATCTCTTTGAGACTCTGTTTCCCGTTCTCTTGGGTATGTACCCGTGGAATTGCGGGATCACATGGTGATCCTATGTTCAATTTTTTGAGAAGTTGTCATACTGATTTCCATAACAGTGATACCATTTCACATTCCCACCAAAAGTGAGCAAGGGTTCCAATTGCCCCACATTCTGATAGGATTTGTAGACTTTTACTGAAATATTTTAGTATTGGAGGTGGTTATATTCCATAGTATACCACAAATGTTTCAAAAAATGTTCTTTTTTTATTTTTTCAATTTTTATTTATTTATTTATTTATTAACATCTCTATTGGAGTATAATTGTTTTACAATGTTGTGTTAGTTTCTGCTGTATAACAAAGCGAATCAGCTACATGCATACATATATCCCCATATCCCCTCCGTCTTGCCTCTCCCTCCCACCCTCCCTATCCCAGACCTCCAGGTGGTCACAAAGCACCAGCTGATCTCCCTGTGTTATGTAGCTGCTTCCCACTAGCTATCTATTTTACATTTGGTAGTGTATGTATGTCCATGCCACTCTCTCACTTTGTCCCAGTTTACCCTTCTCCCTCCCCGTGTCCTCAAGTCCATTCTCTACGTCTGCGTCTTTATTCCTGTCCTGCCCCTAGGGTCTTCAGAACCATTAAAAAATGTTCATTTTTTAAATTAATTTTTATTGGCGTATAGTTGATTTACAATGTTGTGTTAGTTTCAGGTGTACAGCAAAGTGAATCAATTATACATATATCCACTCTTTTTTTTTTTTTTTTTTTTTTTTGCGGTACGCAGGCCTCTCACTGCTGTGGCGTCTCCCGTTGCGGAGCACAGGCTCCGGACGCGCAGGCTCAGCGGCCATGGCTCACGGGCCCAGCCGCTCTGCGGCTTGTGGGATCCTTCCGGACCAGGGCACGAACCCGTGTCCCCTGCATCGGCAGGCGGACTCTCAACCACTGCGCCACCAGGGAAGCCCTATCCACTCCTTTTTAAAATTCTTTTCCCTTATAGGCCATTACAGAGTATTGAGTAGAGTTCCCTGTGCTATACAGTAGGTTCTTATTAGTTATCTATTTTATATAGAGTAGTCTAAAAGTGTTCTTTAAGCATCTCTCTCTTTCCCTGGGACTCTACTTCTGGAGGCAGGCGGCTCCTCTTCTGCTGCTCTTTTCCGCACCACTCGGAACCCCTCCTAGTCTTATCATTCTTTTCATTATTTATTGTTCCAAGTATTTTTTTTCTGGCTTAAAAAAAAAAGACTTTTTTAGAGCTGTTTTAGGTTCATAGCAAAATTGAAGAATGTTCAGCGCTTCCTCTGCACATACGCAGCCTCCCCCATTGTCAACATCCCCACCCGAGTGGTATGTTTGTTACAGCTGATGAACCTACAGCCACTCACCACAGTCCCCCAAAGTCCATAGTTTATGCTGGGATTCACTCATGGCGTAAATTCTATGGGTTTGGACAAATATAAAATGACATGTATCCATCATTATAATATCATACAGAATATTTTCATGGCCCTAAAATGTCCTCTGTGTGGGCTTCCCTGGCGGTGCAGTGGTTAAGAATCCGCTTGCCAATGCAGGGGACACAGGTTCAAGCCCTGGTCTGGGAAGATCCCACATGCCGCGGAGCAGCTAAGCCCGTGCGCCACAACTACTGAGTCTGCGTGCCGCAACTACTGAAGCCCGCGCGCCTAGAGCCCGTGCTCCGCAACAAGAGAAGCCACCTCAATGAGAAGCCCGTGCACCACAATGAAGAGTAGCCCCCGCTCGCCACAACTAGAGAAAGCCCACGTGCAGCAACGAAGACCCAATGCAGCCAAAAAAAAAAAAAAGTCCTCTGTGCAAAAGTGCTTTTTGATTAGGTATTTGCTCATGTGATTCAACATTAAAACAGTCAAAATCTCCCTCCCAGACAGTCCCATAGCCAGCCAGTTCCATTCCACAGAGACCACCTGTGTGTTACTTTCTTGAATACATATTTGGGGATATTTTATACACATAATATAGGAGAGCAAATTGATGAGGGGTGAAGTGAAGCATGAAATATAAAAGTAATAACAGGTTGGCACCAAAAACAGAACTGAAAGTATACATACAGGGAAAAATCAGATAGGTTTGCTTAACGCCAGCTGAGCTCATGAGGTATAATGTAAAGCAACCACCTGGTTCTTTGCATGATTTGGATCACAGAAGAACAAGGTAGGCTGCACGCATCTGGAAGAAAAGCAGTTTGCATTAGGGCCATGGCACTAAATGGGGCTGGGGTGGTCCAGGATCCCTAAAGGAGATCTTGAGGAGAATTCTGGGCAGACTCAACAGAAGGGGTGAAGAAGATGGGAGGGTTGGTGTTTGGATAAATATAGAAATCCAAGTGTGCATATTTGAGGCATGTGGGGTACTGTGGTTGTCAGTTAGTTGTCAAGGTGGACATATTGGCTTTAGAAGTGTCTGTGCTTCCTTGCTTTACTTCCCTGCCTCTTGGTCCCATTTGCAGGATGGGTTCTGGCCAGGGCAGGAGTGGTTCCCTCTTTTGGTACTGCTTGCGAATATGTGTTCCTCTCTTCTTCTCTGGTGCATGGCCCGTCCCTCCATCAAGCGGAGGGCGTGATACTGCCATGCGCAGAGTTTGCTTTATTCCAGCGAAGCCAACCTGTACTCAGGAAGAGCCCCGTCCTTAACCTCTGTACTCTACTGCCTTCTCTTGGTTGCTTCTACGCATTGTATCAACCACTAAAGAATATGTGTTTATTCTTTAGTCCATCATTGAGGACATTTTTTTAAAAATGCCCTCAAAATGCCATATTCAACAAAACTGCTGGGTCGATGGCTCCATTCCTGGAGTAGGACAGTGGCGTGGACCTGTGTCTTGGACCCTTTTAGATCTATTTAGAGACACCTCTCTCCTCTTCACAGGGACCACTCAGATAGTCATAAATCACATTAGCAGATGGAATGCCAGTTCCTGGTAGGTATCGAGAAGCACCGTAGCCTATTCTAATTTAGGACTGAACAACATTTTGCAACTCTGAATTGACATGTTATTACATTAAATCTTCACTAAATATTGACCCCAGCTGTAGGGCAGCAGGGTCCTGAGTTGCCATGCGGTGTGACTGGCTCACAGCATCTCATCCCCTCCACCCCACTCCCACCTTCTGCTCCAGTCCCAGCCTCCTCTCTGCATCCCTCACCCACCAGTCAGATGAGACACATCTTATTGTAGATTGTCATCATTATCACATCTGTGATGAACAGCAATAAAAACCCAAATAGAATTCCTCAGATCTTCCCTCTGGTTAAAAAAAAATTCTAACGGTATTTCAAGGTCAGGGCTAATAGTACAAAAGAACTGTATTCATTAATGTATATGCATGTGTTGAATGTACGTGTTCTGACTTTCAAATTTAATGAAATGGGTAAAACTGTGAATCGATAAATATGCTTTTCATGAATTCAGGCTTCTGGCAAAAGTATTTAAAGGGTAGAAACATTGAAGATTGTTCTTTTGGCACGTGAAGGACAGAATAAGTAATCCCGTTGGGGGCAGGGTATTGGTGTGTGTGTGTGTGTGTGTGTGTGTGTGTGTGTGTTTTCTAGACTACTAGAGAGTATTTCTGAAGCTGAAATCGTGGGAGAGAACGTCTTCCTCAGCATCTTCAGAGGACATTGAGTTGATTTGGCTTCATAACATGCTTTCATGAGTCTTGGTCCCATTGTGAAGTTTTGCAGGTCTGTTTCAAGCCCTCGGTGATGTCTTTCTGCAACCTCTGTAGAACCAGGGGACAAAGGTTGACATGGCTCTCTATATCCTCTTAATTAAGTGCCAATCAAAAGTTGTCAGCGAAGTTATAAAACCGATACATGTAGGATTCCAGAAAGATATTTAAGTGACATTTGGCAAGGCTGGTTAATTTGTTACAAAAAGACCAGTATCCCCTTTTAATCTTCCCATGAAAACCTATGTACTTGGAGATTCAAAGTCACATGAATCTTTGCCTGGCAGAAATGTAAATGTTTTGGAAAAGCTATGTCTTTGCAAGTTTGAGCCACTGCAGACGCCGAGGGACCCGTGGATGAAGGATGGAGGATGCAGGCTGATGTTCTGGGCAATTTCTAACTCTGACAAGACACAGATCCCTCTCTCCCTTCCCTGCGCCCACATGTCCTGTCAACTTCAGTACGCACCCGGCTTCTGGGGACCATGGAGAGAACCTTCCCTTCTCCCTGATTCGGGCCCATTATGATACGGGACTGGGGGCTAGAGGAGACCCCCAATTTAAACCCAAACCACGGTGTATACCATTACTATTCCTTCACCCTTTTCAGGTGGGGAGGAGGAGAGTGGGAGCTGATCTCAGGCTGCTTTGTGAATTTTAAATTCTGTGTGTCTGACCCAAATGGGCAACCAGGAAGCATCCTCAGAACAGAGCCCTGCAGCCATCAGATCAGCCCTGTGCCACCAGGGAAGCCCTGAGACTAAGAAGGGGGAAACGAATGGAGAGAACTGAATGTAAGTGGGGCTGCCAGGTGTTGGATGTTAATGCAACCTGGCTGAATCCCTGTTCACCAAAATGGAGCAGAAAGAGGGCTTGCTTATAACTGAATCGCTGTGCTGTACACCTGAGACTAACACAGCATTGTAAATCAACTATGCTCCAATCAAAAAAAAGAAGAGAAAAAAAGAGGCCTTCCTGCCTTTCTTTTTTTTTAAATCAGTTTTGCATATACTTATACCCACTCTTTTTCAGATTCTTTTCCCATATAGGTCATTACAGAGTATTGAGTAGAGTTCCCTATACTATACAGTAGGTCCTTATTAGTTATCTATTTTCCATATAACTGTGTATATGTCAATCTCAATCTCCCAATTTCTCCCTCCCTCTCCTTTCCCCCCGGTAACCATAAGTTTGTTTTCTACACCTGTGAGTCCACTTCTGTTTTGTAAATAAGTTCATTTGTACCGTTCTTTTAAGATTCCACATATAAGTGATATCATATGGTATTTGTCTTTTTCTGACTTACTTCACTTAGTATGATCATCTCTGGGTCCATCCATGTTGCTGCAGTTGGCATTATTTTGTTCTTCTTTATGGCTGAGTAATAGCTCATTGTGTATATGTACTGCATCTTCCTTATCTGCCTTTCTTGTTCCTGTTCTCCAGTCCAGCTGGTCCACTTGAGGACCCGCTGATGGCAGCAGGTTGAGATTCTACCCGCGGCCGCCGTTGTTCGCAGCTGCGTAGACGCACCCTGCGGGAGTGGTGGGGCTGCTGAATGAATGCCTGGGCTTGATGTCAAGATACCAGGTCCAGCTCGGCTTCTTCTTAGTTCTGTGGACTTTGGCAAACTGTTCCTCCTCTCCCAGGGCTCATTGTCACACGGGAGCCGTCCATGTCACCGAGGTGTGGAGAGGCTCAAGTGAGGATGGTGACTGGTAACTGAAGACCACGTGCATGTGTGAGGTTGGCTCTGAGGTTTCAGGCTGAGAGTTGAGTAGGACCAGGTCTGCTCTGGAAATATGAAAGTCTAGATAATCACAGACTTTTAGTAAGTTAGAGCTGGCTGAGAATGGAGCAAATAGTTACTCCAAGTGTTCTAGTGGACAGATAAGGAAACTGAGTCTGAGGGCAAGGAAATTACTTGACGGGTTTTCTTGGGCCATTTGAACAGCCTCAGGAGACCCTGGAGAGACTCTGTACTCCATAGCGGGGCCACATCCCGCCCAGTGAGATGGCTCTAGGTCTCCGGGGAGTCTCAACAATTCCCAGACAAGGAGCACTTTGCCAGGCCAAGGCCATGGACCATCTTGCTTGTTCAAATAGTAGAGACGATGATCTGAAAGACAGAGGCAGAACTGACCCTACATGAGGAACAGAGGCCAAGGGCGAGATCCAGAGGATTCTTTTTTTATTTTTTAATTAAAAAATTTTAATTTTATTTGAGTATACTTGATTTACAGTGTTGTGTTAGTTTTAGGTGTACAGCAAAGTGAATCAGTTATGCATGGTATTCATTCTTTTTCACATTCTTTTCTCATACAGGTTAGCACAGACTATTGAGTATCACAGAGTTCCCTGTGCTACACAGTAGGTCCTTGTTGGTTTTCTATCTTATATATAGTAGTGTGTCTATGTTAATCCCAAGCTCCTGATTTATTGCCCCCCCCCCACCGCCCACATTTCCCCTTTGGTAACCATAAATTTGTTTTAGATATCTGGAAGTCTGTTTCTGTTTTGTAAATAAGTTTAAATCTTTATAAAATTAGATTCCACAGATCAGTGATACCATATGATATTTGTCTTTCTCTGACTTACTTCACTTAGTATGATCATCTCTAGGTCCATCCATGTTGCTGCAAATGTCATTACAGTATTTCGTTCTTCTTTATGGCTGAGTAATATTCCATTGTATGTATGTACCACATCTTCTTTATCCATTCCCATTAACAGAGGGTTCTGCTGTTCCCATTGATTGTGTAAAGTCCCTTGACCTTAGGAGCACAGGTAAGCTCAATCACGTCTTCCACGTCCCAGAGAAGCAAACACGCCTGTTACCTGCGGCCCCTCTTGGGTGGGTAGGGCCAGGAGGAAGCCGTGACTCACAGCCCCTGCCTGAAGGATTCTTTCTCCACAGCAAATTGCTGTGATGCAGAATCATAGGTGTGGACGAGACTAACGTTAAAGGCTACAACTTTACAAGGCATAAATAAAGGCTGATGCATGACACCCACTAACAAAATAAGGGGCAGTGCAAGCTCTTGACCTCACCCAGGGGGCCTTGACTTGTTCCATGGGGCCAGGGCTGCTCTTTGCTCAGGGTGGAGACGGCAGAACGTGGGAGACGGCAGCAAAGGAGAACCCCAGGCGCCAGCCCAGGAGAACAGAGAGGCCTCTTCTTTCCAAAGATTTGCATACCGGCAGGCCCTGGGCTCTCTTTGCTTTGAGACAACTGATGCCTGCAAGTCCAATCACGCAGGGACAATGCAGGAGGGACAGCTGTGTCCTTGCTCCCTCTGGAATGTTGGAAACAGCTGCCTTGGGACGGGAAACAATCTCCCACTCTTTCCCATTTCCCACCTCCCTCACCCGCCCAAACCTGCCAGGCCTGTGATCCTCTCTAGCAAGAAATCTGTGCTCGTACTGTTTTCCTTGCCACTGATGACACTGTGAAACCTACAGGATGAATGACAGTAGGGCATGGGTTCTAGTGGCTTTACTGGGAGAAAACAATTTCTCCCTTCATTTCTCTAGTCCACTGGACGTAGTGTAGGGCCTGATGCAAGAGATGGGGAAATGCCTGTGAAACAGGCCGCAGGTGAGGAGCAGGGCTGCAGGGCCGGGGCTCTAGGCCCATCGTGCAGGGGAGGAAAAAGAGGAGTGAACATCACTTACACATTTGCTAGGAACATGGGGACCCAGGAGATTCAGTGCAGAGGGTTCTGCGGTCTGTTCCAAAGCACAGACTGTTAGGGGGATGGTTGTGCTCTTTCTAGAAGCAGGCTGCACACGGGCTTGTAAGGATTTGGACCTGCTGTAGAGCTTTTCCCGAAGGACTGCCTGCAGCTCCCGCCAGTCGGGTGGGGGGGACCCACTTGATCCTCTGAACTGAGTCAGTTTGGGGAGCTGAGTCAGAGGGAATGGCATCGCTCACGCTGGAGTGCGGCCAGGGCACGAGGAGGACTTTTCTAAAAATAAGCCATTCATGTTGGGACGCCATGCTTCTGTCTCCATAGAGACCTGGCACTTAGTGCCAGGCTGACTCCTGTGGTGCCCTGTGCGGGTCGAGACCAGGAGTGAATCAGGGGAAGAAGGTTCTCTGGCCTCTTTTTCTGCCAGGTTGGGTACAATGGATGGAACCAGTGCTTGGTGATGAGTCTCCCCATTGTAGGCCTGGACCTTGGCCAGATTTGGGGGTTGTGTCAGGAAGAGCCCGGAAGCAGGAGCTGTGCAGCCGGAGCCGGTGGTGTCCGTGGGGTCCATTCCCCCAAGGGGCTGTGTCTCTGGGCCCTTCGCTGGCTCCCTGCTCCCAGAAGCCAGGCTGACCCGTGGCACAAGCCCCTCCGAACGCTGACACTCCTTTTCAGCTGTCAGTGGGGGTGAGGGACGTGAACAGTTTTACCCAAGATGAAAAAAAACTGTATTATTAGTTTTTAAATGAAAAATTAAGGTGTACTCATTATTTTTTTTAAAAAAACAAATATTAAAAAAAAAGTAGAAAGAAGAAATGAGGGACTTCCCTGACAGTCTAGTGGTTAAGAGTCGGTGCTTCCAATGCAGGAGGTGTGGGTTCAATCCCTGGTTGGCGAACTAAGATCCCACATGCTGCGTGGCATGGCCAAAAAATAAAAATAAAAAAAAATAAGAAAGAAGAAATGAAGAGATCACCTATTATCTCCCTCCTTCCGAGGAAATGGATGTATTTTTCTACACAGGTATGCACATTTAGTTGAATCTATTTTCCTTTTATAAGAATGGGATGAAATCATCCCATTCTTTTCCAGCTGATTTACTTACTTAGTCATATATCATAACAACTTTCCAGAGCCGTAATTACACATTTATGTAATCATTTTAATAGCTGCATATAGAGGAAGCATAATTTAACCTAGGGGTCAGCAAGCTTTCTGGAAAGGACCGGAGAGTAAATATTTTTCGTTTTGTGGGCCAGATGGTCTCTGTTGCAGCCACTCAGCTCTGCAGCTAGAGCTCCAAAGTGGTCAAAGATAATATGTAAAATGTGTAAATGAACAGGTGTGGCTATGTTCCAATAAAACTTTATTGACAAAAACAGGCCCTGGGCTTGTTTTGTCACATGCACGCGCACGCACACACACACACACACACACACAGACATGCAGATGGAGGGGCAGCGACTTAGTCTGGGGCTAATCCCAGCATCCACATGCTGACACAGGGCCATTGTTCTGAAGGGAAGTGGCCCACTGGAGAGTGGATTCCATGCGTGCCCTTTTGCTCATATCACGGACAACTTCAGTGGCCTGAATTCAGCAGCCATTCCCATGACCCCAGGCTGTGTGTGGGGAAGGAGGACGTGGGCATAGGAGAGAGAGTGGTTAGGAGGGTCCTCCAGAGCTCCAAGGGAGAGGTGATGGGGGTGGGGCAGGAGATGCTGAAGATGCTGAAGCCATCCTAGGTGACATCAGGCGTGAGGGGGAAGAAGCTGGTTAAGGATGACTGGTGTGATTTGTCCTGAATAGGAGAGTCATGTACCAAAGTGAGGAATGGGGGTGTCTGAGTCTGAAGCTCTGGGGTGAGGTTGGAGCTGGAGATACAGATTTGAGGATCATCAGGAAGACGTGACATTTAAGACGCCAGAGTGAGAGCACTTGGCCCCAAGGTTGGTCCCCTGAGTCTAGAAGACTCTTTTGAGGGCTTTTGCTACAAAGGAAAGCAGATGCAACATCGCTAATCATCAGGGAAATGCAAATCAAAACCACAATGAGATATTACCTCACACCTGTCAGAACGGCAATCATCAAAAAAGTCTGCAAATAACAAATGTTGGCGAGGATGTGGAGAAAAGGGAACCCTCCTACACTGTTGGTGGGAATGTAAGTTGGTGTAGCCACTGTGGAAAACCATATGGAGGATTCTCAAAAAACTAAAAATAGAACTACCGTATGATCCAGCAATTCCACTGCTGGGCGTATATATCTGAGAAAAAAGATTCGAAAAGATACACGCACCCCAATGTTCATAGCAGCATTATTTACAATGCGCAAGACATGTAAGCAACCAAAGTGCCCATCAACAGACAACTGGATTAAGAAGATGTGGTATAGACATACAGTGGAATATTACTCAGCCATAAAAAAGAATGAAATACCACCATTTTCAGCGATGTGGATGGATCCAGAGAATATTATGCTTGGTGAAATGTCAGGCAGAGAAAGACAAGTACTCTATGTTATCACTTATATGTGGAATCTAAAAAATAAAACAAATGATGGGACTTCCCTGGTGGTCCAGTGGTTAAGACTCTGTGCTTCCAATGTAGGTGGCACAGGTTCGATCCCTGGGTGGGGAACTAAGATCTCACATGCCGTGCAGTGTGGCCAAAAAAAGAAAAAGAAAAAGAAAAAAGAAAAAAATGAATGGATATAACAAAACAGAAATAGACTCAAAGATATAGAAAACAAACTAGTGGTTACCAGTGGGGAGAGGGAAGTGGGGAGGGGCAAAATAGGGGTTGGGGATTAAGAGGTACAAACTACTATGTATAAAATAAGAAGCAAGGATATATTGTACAGCATAGGGAAATATAGCCATTAGTTTGTAATAACTTTAAATGGAGTATAATCTATAAAAATACTGAATCACTGTGTTGTACACCTGAAACTAATATAATGTTATCTATCAACACTTCAATTGAAAAAAAGAAAAGCGGGGAAAAGGAAAGCAGAGGTCCCAGGCCCCACCCACCTGCCCAGGACGCAGCTGGATGCACTGCCTCTCTCGCGGGGCCTGGAACACCCCTCGGTGCTCCACCCACACTCACCATTTTCCCCATCTCTGCACTTTCCACCCCATTTTCTGATTGCTCCTGGAATGCCTGCATTCTGCATCCTCCACTGCCCAAGGGCTCTGAGAGAGACCAGTACTCAGGATGCTGAGCCAGCAGAGAGCACAGCCATGGAGGGGCTCCGTGAGCACACTTTGAACAAATGAATGCCAAGTCCTCCTGGATTATTTTTGTTCACATGGCATTGGTTTTAGGACCCATTTTGGAAAATCGGTCCTGGTGTGCTCCCATCTCTCCACAGACCAGTGTTGGTTTTGTCCCGTGATTATTCAGTAATATAATCTGGAGACATGCCACCAGGAACTTCAAGCGGGGGCAGACCCTATGAACTGTGTAAACTTGAGCAAGCAACGTAACCTCCACAACCCTTGGATTTTCCATTAGTCAAAGAGCTGCTGTTTCTCTGCCTCACGGCTGCGGATGTGGTACCTCCAGCTTAGTTCTGAAGCAGAAACATGGCTCTGTGTGGGCTCCAAATTAAAGGCACAATCAATGGGCTTCTCCAAAAAGACCTGGTCTGTATGCGTGTAAAGAGGGGGCAGATTTAGTCACTCAATACTCTTTATTCAGAACTGTGAATTAAAAAAATTTTTTAATGAAAAATATTTTAAAATTGTGGCAAAATACACATAACATAAAATTTACCATCTTAGCCATTTCTAGGTGTACAATCCAGCAGTATTAAGTCCACCCACGTTGTGCAACCATCGTCGTCATCATTTCCAGAACTTTCTCACCATCCCCAACTGAACCAAACTGTGTCCCCATTAAACACTAACTCCCTATTCCTCCCCTTTACCCCCTCAGCCTCTGGTGACCACCATTCTACTTTCTGTCTTTACAAATCTGACTCCTCTAGGGACCGCATATAAGTGGACTCAGGTGTATTTGTTCTTCTGTTGACTGGCTTATTACTTCATGTAGCATAATGCCCTCAGTATTCATCCATGTTGTAGCCTGTGTCAGAATTTTCCTCCTTTTAAAGGCAGAATAATATTTCACTGTATGGACATGCCATAGTTATTTTATCCGTTCATCCGTTGATGGACACTTGGGTTGCTTCCACCCCTTGGCTAATGTGAATAATGCTGCTATGAACATGGGTGTGCGATCAGAACTCTGAATTGTATATCATGGCTTGACTCACATGCACTCCCTCAGCATCCTCAGCTTTCTTGGTCCAGTTGTTTGATTCATCTTAAGGGTACAAGAAACCTGGAGTCATCTGGGCTGTTGCTCCTGCACTGTCTATGTTTTTAACTTTTTTTTTTTTAACAATTCCACAAGGCTTTTGTTGAGGTGGTTAAACATTAGATAACTTAAGGTTTTATGGTTTGAGAGTTAAGGGTTTTTTTTTTTTTTTTTTCCTAGAGACTCATCTGTTTTATCTCCACTTGGCTTTTTAAAAATGCTGGAACAGTTTTTTGATTGAACATGAAGCTTTTCTTTTCTTTTTTTTTTCCTTGACGTTTATACGACTGAAGGTGGAAAAATAAGACCCTTGCTTATTAATAGTATGAATCAATCTCTTTCCCTCCTGGGAAATTGAAAACAATTTTGGAGAAGAGAGTAAACTTCAGATTTTCCTGTGATATGAATTAGGTCGACCTTTCCTCGAGGTCAGACTTAAGAGGGACCTACCTGGGCTCGACAGACAGTGATGGAGCCGGTGTCACCAGATTTCACACTCCGTTTCCATTGCTCTTTCCAGCTGGAAACGCCTTGCTCTCAACGCTAGAACAGCCTGTTACAGCTTCTCCAGGGAGAGCAAAGCGGGAGATGGTCACTGTGTTAGCAAAGGTCACCCAGGGAGATATCTCAGCCCAGAGCCCTTCATGACGCTACAGTGCACACCTGCTCCAATAGCAAATTTTCGAAGGCAGTGGTGGTTTACTGTTTGGTTCTTTCTTCCTTTTTTCTTTGTATGTGGCAGATGTGTTTGGGGAAATTCCCCCTAAGACTGGCGCGTGGTTAACACATCCTTTGACGGTTTCACACGTTCCCCCTCTGGAGCTGGTGGGGCCCGGGAGTTTCCAGCCTGTCTGATCTGGAGTCACTGGCCGGGGCACGATGTTCACGGCTGGAGTCGCATCTGGTAGCATCTGGTACTTGCCCAGGAGTGGGACACAAAGAATAAACAAAGCAAAGAGACCGCGCTGGAAACTGGACTGCAGAGCCGAGAAGATACTTAGAAAAGTGGCCTCAGGCCAGCTCCTACTCTCTCGAAATATGCCAGGAATGCAGGGCCCGGAGGAAGGGGACAAAACCGGAGGAAAGAAGGGAAAAGCACAGTGCGTCACCAAGGGCACCCTCCCAGCTCCTCTAGCAGTCCAGACAAAGCAAAAGAACACTCCTTGCCCCAAATAAAAGTGGATCCGAACTGAAAAACAACTGCTACAAAATTTGCATGTATATTGGGCAAGTACCTCCCCAAACAAATCTCTTAATCTTTTTAGCATCCCATTTTGGGGTGAGGACTATTAAGCACCTACAGGAGGGAACAGAGCGGAGATAGAAATCTCCAGTTGCCAGGGAACTGCTTGGAGCTGGGGATTCTTTCCCAGTTTGAGATGAAGATCAAGACAAAGGACAAAAGGTCGAAGGGGACATGGGGAGTTGGGGGGTGGGGGAAGGAGAACAAAACAAAAACAGGAAGTGGCCAGCTCAGGGATTTTCCATAGGAAGGCTGGGAAGCATGCCCGGATATAAAGAGAAAAAGGAAGAAAAAGGGCACCTCTGAATCTTCTGGAAGCCATTTGAGATGTTGGGAAACTGGGTTCTCAGCAGGCACCAGCTTGATGGAAGCATGGCCGAGGATCAAGATAACAGATGGGAAGCCAGGGCCCCTAGGCTCAGCGCTGGCTCATCCTTGGCATGGCACGAGGTCTCAGGCTGCCTTTGTTCTCCTCTTCTAAGGAGACTTCGTCACCTCTTGTGTCCCTTAGAATTGTTCCTGTGCGTCCTAATGCTGAAGTGTGAAAAGGGTCTAAAATAACCCAGAAGCACGTCCCCACCTCTAAGCAAGGATCCCCAAAGGGTATTTCTGATGTATATGGACATCCAGTGCTTAGAACTGTTGTCATACAGATGGAAAAACATATGTGTTACCTGCCTGTCACTATTAGGACTCAATGACTCAGTCCTCTTGCTACCAGAATTTGGAAGGGGCTGTGCGAGGCTGGGGAAGGCTGTCTGCTGTCCTTTTTCAGCTTGAATTCTGCCCCTCCCTCCCTCTCCTAATCAGGGCAGAAGCAGACTTCCCTAGAGGTTTATTGTCTCTTCATCTCTGCCTTCTCAGAAGTCAGTGGGTAAGGGTCTGTGGGGCAGGGGAGTGACCGGTCCTGGGTGGGGGTACAACAGAGGAAATATCCCTTGTTGCTGTTTGTAAATCTCACCTTCTGTACAAGAGCGAAGGATGTCCTGGATCCCAAGCCTGTCCTCTGGGCAGTGGCCCTTGAAGGGCCTGACTTAGTGCTCCATAGGAGATGCTCAATACATGCTTCTTGATTTGAATTGAAGAGGTTTTTGGCCAACAACAAGAGGGGGAAAAAATAAATCTCCAGTTCCTGCCTGGACTTGTTTTGTCTTCAGATCTTGTTTTAGTTCCTAGTTGATCAAGAAAATCAGAATTTTATGAGAAGACTGTGTCAGCGGGTGTTTAACACCCTATATGCAAATGAACCAGTAAAGTAGATTGTAGGCAGCCACCAGAGGTCAAAGGTCATTCTCCAAGCTCAACAGTTATTTTGCTCAAGATAAATGAGTGGAGCAGGACTGCAGGAAATGAGTTGCAGCAACCTCAATTCATGTGTGAAAGTTTCCAATTAGGAATTCAGAGGACTTGTTTTTTAATGAAAAAGTGAAACAACTTCCTTTTATGTGTTTCCCCACTTCCTTGGTGGTCCCCAGCTAAGAGCTGGATCCAACTGCAGGAATATGGCTGTCGTTTGGTTCACGACCAGAAGCAGAATCTGAAGTAAGGGGAAGGTCATTGATTGGGGCCTCTAGTTTGGGGGTGGGGGGGTTGGGGTGTGTGTCACACTACTGCCTGGGCCAAATCCGGCCCATAGCCTGTCTTTGTAAATAAAGTTTTATTGGAACTTGGCTTTGCCCATTTATTGGTGGACTATCTGAGATCGCTTTCACAGTACAAGGGCAAAGTTGAGTAGCTGGGACAGGGACCATACAGTCTGCAGAGCCAAAATATTTACTTTCTGTAAAGCAAGTTTACAACCCATGTTCTAGTTCATTGGTTCTTTCTTTTCCCCCCAGTTCATTGGTTCTTAACTTTTGTTGTGCAGTGGGATCCCTTTGGAAATATGATGAAAGCTCTGTAATCCCCTTTTAGAAAAATACATGACCTCTTGGTTAAGAATGCCTGCATGTAACTCTACTAGACCCTTCTACAGAGCCCGGGACCGTTGGAGTACATTCTGGACCCCTCACAGGAGTAGCTTCTGAGGGTATGAAGGACATTTTCTGCCCACTGCACTGGTCCCAGTTGTGATAAAGCAAAAAGAACCTTGAATTGCAGGTCAGGAGACGCAAGTTCTTTTCTGGCCTCTGTCACCCATAAGCTGTGTGACCTTAGGCAAGTCACTTCCCTTCTCTGTGCCTTGGTTCCCTCATGTGTCAAATGTGAGGTTCCGAATAGATGATTTCGTGAAGATCTTTCTGGCTTTAGTTGCTATGGTCTTCAAGGGTCTGGAATTTATTTCTGGAGGTTGAGATTCACATATTTTCAAAACATCTGAATCTCCTTGGCCACCCAGCTGGGTCTGTGTTCGTTAATTTGGTTAATTCCAAGCACTGAAACCTGGGATTTGATAACCCCACAGGATATCTGGTACCAGTGGTAGAAAACTCTGCCACGCTTTGGTCTCCATCCCGACTCTGCTCAGCCGTCCTGATAAATCGGGTTGCCATACAGGGGCTGCTTAAGAGGGCACGGGGTAGACCCAGTTCAGCCCATCAGAACTCAGGGGAAACAACTCAGAGACCAAGGCCTCCTGGCAGAGTGGTCCACAGTAACACGTTCTACCAGAAGGAGGACACGAAATTTATCTTGGACAGATATAGCCTGTCAGGGACATAGACAGTTTTTGCATTTGTCTTACTTTTGGTTTAAAAATGAAAACATATACATAATTTTCTCTGATCATAAAAATGCTTCCAGTTTCTTATAAACAATTTTAAGAAATACAGAGAATATGGAGAAGGTAAAAATCACCTTGAAATCCACTGTCGCAGAGATGAGCGCTGCTTAACAACTTGATAAACGTTTCAGGTGTCTCTTTTAGGCCCCCATACCGTCAACACGTCCATAAATGGGCTACACATGTTTTGTCTCCTGTTCTTATCAAAATGATCCAGGCGAATATTGTTCTATGGCTTTGGATGTAGATGTAGTCGTTAGAACAACGTCAGAAATGCCTAGTGCTGTCTGGGACCTAGTGCAAGGGTGGAGCAGAGAGGAGAGGACAGCCATTGGGGACGATGGAAGAGAATGAGTGCCCGGACTGGCAGCTCCATCCAGCAGCCTCTGCTGTGGCCTCACGATGCCCAGCCAGGGCCAGAGGCGGCTGCAGGCGAGCTCTTCCTTCTAGATCTGCTCCGTGGTTTCCTGGTTGGCTGAATGGCCGTTGCTCGGTGGTGATGATTCATGGCATTTGGAAATTGTGGCTGTGTTCTGAACAGGGAAGTGAAAAATAACCCAGGCAAGGGCAGCACAGGACAGGAGAGGGACCGTCACAAGATGTGAAACTTTACTTTGGAAAGTGCAGGGGGCAGGGGAGCCGCAGGGAAAAGGGTTGCGGCGGTTCGGCCCTGCTTGCCCTTCTCTGGGGGCCTCAGCTTCTCTGAGTGTCGGTCACTAAGCTGCCCCTCGGAAATGGCTACCGCTCTTGGCCAAGTGGCTGAGGGTAGAAGGAAGTGGACGGGTGATTCAGTGAGTGTCGGCTTCCTCTCTGACTCAGGATTGGATCTGTGTTTTTAGGGTGGTGCCAGGGGGCCCTGGGCCGCTTTAGATAGAGTCTTTGAACTTGGAGTCAAAACTGAGGCTCTGACCCCTGTGATTGCTTGCCCTACTCTGACCCTTTGGGATGAGTAAGGGGATTAGGCTGGACTCTGGGCCTCCCTCCGAGTTGGGTGAGCCCTTCTGACTTGAGGCCTTCCTGTGGTTTCAGCTGAGAGAGACCAGTAAGGTGGGGAGCCCAAGCCTCTCCTGGGTCTGTTCCCACCTCAGGGGCTTCCTCGGATTTGGGGGTCACATTTGGGGGAGCATCTGGGTTCTGAGGGGCTCGGCCTTGGCAGGTGTCAGACTTGTTGAACTAGGTCTCCTAGAGTCCATCTGTCCATTAGCCAATGATGGGCTAATGAGTCCATTAGCTGGGCTCCAGCACAGGAGCCCAGCTGCTCCCTTCCCACGAAAAGAGTCATGATTATTCCAGAGCGCTGTTTCCCAAGGATCCGCCCTTAGTGTGCTGCCTACACGCCATCACCACTGTCACCTGAATCCTGTTCTAAGAAACACTTCAATTATCCAGATAATGACCTCTGCCTGAGAGTATACAAGCCTGAAAGTAGTGACTTGATAAAGACTGAAATTCTCTCAAAGTTGCTGCAGGTGTTCTGTATTTCAGTGTCCTAAACAACCTTGTATAACCTTGGATAATGGTCTCTTTCCCCCCCCTCCATCCCTTCCTCTTCCCATGGCCAAAGCAGAGGTCAGCCGGTCTCACTCAGGTAGGGTGGCCGGAATCCAATCCCTGGTGAGTTTCACAGGGATGCTATTATTAGCCACAGGCAAGAGAAATGCGACCCAAACCACTCGGGGCTTCCAAAAGGGGCTCTGAGGACACCTGCAACAGGACCCGACCCTGACAGGCATTCTCTCTCATCTCTTACTGAATCTTCCACTGAATATTGATTCCAATCTCTTTGATAAGCTTTCTCTGCATGGCAGAGAGTGTACGCGATGGCAGCTTCTGTATCACACCTCCCAGATTCACCGTTAGAGAGGGGCTGAGAGTTCAAAAGTCCCAGAGAGGCCCTGATGGCCTTCGCTGCAGCCAGGTGACCTCCCCTGGCTCGGTCTCTGTGGCCAGGGGAGATCTCTGAGCAGGTGGCTACTCACATTTGTATGCTATATGATCCGTGCAGGGGAGGCAATATTTTCCAAAGAAGGTAAACAAACACTAGGCCCATGAACCACAGGCACTGAAGGCTCAGGTCCTTGGCCGCCTCATCCCTGCTCCCCGGGGCTGCGGTGAGGGTCCTGGCCTCGGGGAGGAGGTGCCTCTTCAGCCCTCAGAGCCCATCATTTTATTGCTTGAAAATCCATAAAAGGTGGGGGGTTTCCTCAAGTACATCTTTTGGGGGGGATACACGGCTGGGGATGCAGCTGTGTTATCTTCTGAGGAGACAGCCTTGCAGGCTCAAAGCAGAGTGAGGTAGAACAAAGGAAGCATTCTGAGAAGCATGGCAAAAATGAAACCAAATAAAAACCCCATAAAAATCCCTACTAGGGCAGAGGAAATACCAACTCAAGGCTTCTGAGCCGCAGATTTGGTAATAAAGATTCAAGGATAGGCCATTCCGCTGTGATCCTGTTTGGGCTGGAGGGAGAATGTGCTGGAAAACAATAAAAGGGAGTCGTCCGAGCAGGGGAGGGCCGTTGGGGTATGTAGCTGTGTGGTGCATTCTTGCAATTCAGGAAGTGACCGATGACCAGGGTTCGTGGGGAGCCTGACAGATACAGGCCACAGGAACTGGTTCAAAGTCTGTGCACGGCGGCCGCAATCAGATGACAGGCAGCTGGCCTGCCCCCTGCTGGCTCTGATTGATTGTCCAGGGAACTCTGACCTCCACTGGGTCACAAAAATACCCGTTTGGAAATCTCTCTGAAGACCGATTAAGTAAACAGTCGCAGTGCAGATAATAATAATTGAGTGACGTCGCTGGCATGCTTGCAGTCAGGAGAAGTGTGTGCTGATAATGACGTGGACAGGAATCTTGCCTTTCTTTCTGTTCCTCTAATTCGGCTTCCTGGCTTATGGTCACAGTTTTGGGCGCAGAGAGCGTTTGCAGGGGATGGAGTTGAGGATGTGGCGACTTTCACTCTCATTTCATGGCTGTCAACATCCCAGGGATAGTGTACCACCTGTCACCGCACCGCAGCTGGCCGTGGCCTGTGGCAGGGGGCCCTCCTTCCCACCCCAGCTAACCTGACATGCTGCTCGTGGAGGGCTTTCCATTTGGTTTGTGGCCCGGGGCCGCTGGGACCCACAGCGGGGGTATCTCCCCAGGTCTCCTAGGAGCGGTGGGCTGAGCGTGATGAAAAGTCTGGTTTTCATCTGGGAGCATCTGTGTGCGTGCTGGTTCCGTTCTGTTTTGGCCAAGAGCTGGTCAGGTTCCCCTGGGCGGGGAATAGGGCCCCTTTGCCACTTTGCTTCTCTAATGGTCTCTGAGACCCCTTTGTAGATGGAGGTGAGAGTTGGCTGCCAGCTCTGGACTCAGCTATGCTTCTGGACTCAGTATGGTTTACGTCTGATCAGCCCTCTGGGCTTTGGCGGCAGTTTTGATGTTTGTTCATCCCATTCATTCATCATTGATCCATCCACTTACTCACTCGCTAGGGCTGTCATTTAGTCATTCAGCCACAATGAGACTGTATCTTCTTATCTTTTGTCCCTGCTGTCTGGCACGATGCCAAGCCTGTGGTAGGGGCTCTACCCGTTTGCTAATTTCCTTTCCTGCCTCACTTCTGTGGAAGTCCTAATGCCCAGGACCTCAGAATGTGACTGTATTTGGATACAGGGTCTTTAAAGAGGGAATTAAGTTAAAATTAGGTCATTTTCAGCTAAAAATGAGGCTCTAATCCAATCTGGCTGGTATCTGTATAAGGAGAAGAGATTAAGACCCAGACACACACAGCAGGAAGACCATGTGTAGACACAGGGAGAAGACAGCCATCTACAAGCCAAGGAGAGAGGCCTGGAACAGATCCTTCCTTCAAGGCCCTCAGAAGGAACCAGCCCTGCTGACACCTTGATCTTGGACTTCCAGCCTCCAGCACTGCAAGGACATAAATGTCTGTTGTTTAAGCTCCTGGGCTGTGATACTTTGTTACCGCAGCCCCAGCAAACTGATACAACTGTTCAACACATTCCCTGAGCACAGGACTACCTGCAAGGTGTTCTAGGAGCATCTGGAGACAAAGCAGGGAAGTACATACAGGGAAAGAGGAACAGCCAGGGGCCCATCCTCTCTTCACATTTTCTCCACCCAAACCCCTCTCTACTCAGCTTCTCCTTACCTCTACCCCCAACAGAAAGTGGAAACAGAGGGGGAAATGAAACAGAAGGCTCCCCAGCAGATGCCATCCTACAGAAGCTCTGGAATAGAATGAAACCCTTTCACACAGAATCAGAAGCACTTTTTTTTTTATTTGCTTGTGTGTCTTTTACACAATAAAGTTTATTTCAGTCTTATATGAAAGAAGTCTAGCAGTAGATAGCCTAGGACTGCTTTAGCAGTTCTACATCCATCAGTGTTCCAGGCCCCTTTCTTCTATTCTTAGAATTTGGCATCCATCATGAAGACCACCTCATGGTCCAAAATGGCTGCTTTAGCTCTAGCCATCATATCTTCATTCCAAGCCACAGAAAGATGGCGCAGGTAAATAAGTCATCTCAGCTGAGCACTCATCCAAGAAGTGTTTTGCATATATATTTGCAGAACCGCATTTTTTGTTTGTTTTGTTTTTTGTTTTCTGGCTGCGTCTCTCCCCCCAGTCCTTATTTGGTGCACATGTGTGTATGCACATGGGCAGCCTGAGTACGTGTGTGCGTCTGAGGAAGACTGGGCAAAGGGTCCTCAGCTGTTGTGGACACACTGTGACCGTGCACCTGGCAGGGCCTTCCCCAGGGTGCTTGCCATCCCCAGCTCTATGGCACACGGTGGCTGGAAAGGGCCACAGTCAAACCTTTCTCGGGATCATGAATTACATCCCTTGTTGCCCTTTGTGACTACAGGTGATGCCTATGTCGTGTGTCCACACAACTGCTACAGGAGGACTATCCTTTGGCTTATGGCCCTGGCCAGTGGCCGTGGGGCTGTGACCTCTGTGTCTCCAGGAATCAGGAGCTCATGTCATCGTGGAATAATCCTGGGATCTCTGGGGACACCTCTGAGCCTTCATACCTGCTGGGCCGGGACTTCCCTGGTGGTCCAGTGGTAAAGAATCCACCTTACAATGCAGGGGATGTGGGTTCAATCCCTGGTCAGGGAACTAAGATCCCACATGCCGTGGGGCAACTGGGCCTGCATTCCACAACTACTGAGCTCACGTGCCTCAACTAGAGTCTGCGTGCCACAAACTACATAGCCCACGCGTCCTGCAGCCTGTACTCCACAACTAGGGAAGAGAAAACCCACACGCCACAACTAGAGAGAAGCCTGTGCGCCACAATGAAGAGCCCGTGCAGCAACTAAGACCCAACGCAGCCAAAAATAAATAAATTTAAAAAATAAATAAATCTTTAAAAAGAAACCGAAAAACCTGCTGGGCCTATTAAGAAGCTCAGTCCATTTGCACATGTGCCCAGTATGTAAGTCTTGATATTTCTCGTTCTTCCATGGTGTCCACCATTTTTCGATCAAAGACATTTTGCACCACACAACTCAGTAATAATCCTGTCCCCTCATGGGACCCTTTTGCAATGCTCCCTTAGCTCATTGATTTTAAAGGGAACTGGGATTCCAGGAGCTCAGTGTTGACCAACGGGTCCCGTGTTGCGTAGTGCCGGGTCCCCAGAGGACTTGGGCAAAGATTTTACCGCCCATGTGGTTGCAGTCAACTTCTCTGTAGATGCTGGGGGAGTGAAGTTTGCAACATGGTCACTTGTACTGATCGTGGTGTTTCTGAAGCGTGGTGCCATTTCTTCATTTAACGTTGATGTGCAAACAAGCTTCCTTTCTTTTCTGCGTACAGACAAACATCTTCCAGGATGGTCTGAGGCTGGAAACGCGAGACTGTCCCACCTCCTCCTGCAGTGCTCTCCTTCCTTGGTTGGCCCTCCATTCCTGCCCGCTTGCTTCCTGCTTCTCACCAGGCATCTACGTGATGAGACCTTAGGTGTGCCCAACTCCAGAGGTTACCTGCATTTTACTTTTTTTTTTTTTTATAATTTATTTTTTTGCGGTATGCGGACCTCTCACTGCCGTGGCCTCTCCCGTTGCGAAGCCTGATGCACAGGCTCAGCGGCCATAGCTCACAGGCCCAGCCGCTCCGTGGCATGTGGGATCTTCCCGGACCGGGGCACGAACCCGTGTCCCCTGCATCGGCAGGCGGACTCTCAACCACCGCGCCACCAGGGAAGCCCTGCATTTTACTTTTAATTTAAAAAAAAATTGTTGGCCGTGTCATGCGACTTGTGGGGTCTTAGTTCCCTGACCAGGGATCCAGCCCAGGCCCACAGCAGTGAAAGAGCTGAGTCCTAACCTCTGGACCGCCAAGGAATTCCTGACCTGCATTTTAAATGCGTGATGAACACCTAAGCTTTCAAAACCCAAAGAAAGATCTTCCAGTGCTTCAATGGAGCCGGGGGTTTCTACCTGGACTGGCTGGGTGATGGTCTACTTTGCTTATTTAAATAACAAGCCAGTGGTGGTGGTCAGTCTCGCTCTAAGCCCAGTGGCACCCCCTTTCTTGGTGTGTGTCTGGTGCGATGCAGGTGACTTTTCCTTCTCCAGCCAAGGCTTCGGTGTCACTCAAGGGTATTTATTATGTGTCTTGCACAAGTGGAGACTGATTTGGGCTTTGGTGCCATCTCTCTGCCACTTCCCCCTCGCCCCAGAGCTATATTTATTAGGTAGCAGACAAAAAAAGACAGTTCTATATGCTTTCAAACCCACACCCTCTCCTCCCATGCTTTGTTTTCATAAATGTTGGTTCTTCCAGAGAACCGAACAGAGCCCGCAACCCTGCACATGCTTTTCAATAACCCCATGGCTAGAGTCCGCTCCAGCCAATGAGGAGGGAGCAGTGACCCCGAGATAGGAGGCTTTATTCGGCATGACTCATCCTTGGAGACATCCAGCCCACTTGGCCTGTGTTGTGAAGTGCCTGGTTCTGTAAATATTGACAGTTAAGAAACCATCCCGAGAGCTACTAAGCAATAATCTGGAAGGTAATGCATATGAATATGCCCTGTGATTCGGCAACGCTCGACATTTGCTAGGATTCAGCCACTGATAAATATCACCGCACTATCTCTCTTCCTAATAGTGGCCCCTTTGCTGGTGTGTGACTCACAGTTGATATATTTTGGGGTCTGATTCAGCAAGGAAAGTTTGGTCTGCCACAACAGAGAATGACATCCAAGGCCGCTTCAGTTTCTAGGATACTGGTTTCTTAACAAGTGTGGCTTTGCCAAGAAGGAAAAGCTCAAAAGGAGTCTCCGTCTTTGAGAAACTGAAGTGGGTATGAAGGGACAAAGAGCAGAAGGGTGCTTTTCATCATTCTGAGTCTGTGTGTTAAAACTTGCTTGTCACACGGACACATTTCTGGTGTATTTCACCTACGGGCGCCCGTGGCTCCCCAAGGGGTGACCTCTCTGTTCAAGCCAACACTTTTAGGCTTGTCGGCACTGCCCTCAGAGAAGGGACGAGGATGCCCACACAGAAACTGGATTTACCCCTTGTTCCCCCTTACCAACGACTTAAAATAAATGGATTATTACCTGAATGTCTCCTGACGCTTTCTGAGGCCTTCGGCTCTTTGGTTTATCGAGCTTTATTACTGTGTAGGAACTTCCCATTTGAATCTCAGTCCTTTTGAATGGCCCTTGTTTATTTCCTACATTTGTTCCGGGCTGAGGGCCTGTCCTGCCAAATCAGAGATGAGCTTTTCAATAGGCAGGCTTTGAAGACAGGCCTTTGGCAGACCAGTATGCTGGCTGAAAGTGTGGCCCTTGGCCGAGGGCATGCGTACACACACACACACACACACACACACACACACACACCCCACACGTGCAAGGCTGCAGCCCTCTGCATAGTCACTTGGCATTTACTCTGCGTTGCCCTGTAAAGAGAGCAGAGCTCCGCTTTTACTGACTGCATCAAGAGGCAGCACAGCCCTGAGAAGGGAGCATGCTTTGGGGCTGGCATGCATTGAAGCATGCATTACCTTGATGTAAGCCATCACTTTACCACTAACTGGCTGTGTGACTTTGGGCAAGTGTCTTAACTACTCTGAGCCTCAGAGTCCTTATTTGTAAAGTGAGGATACTAAAACCTACCTTACAGGGCTAGTGTGAGTCGAGATGGGATAATGCATGTAACACACCTGACTCATAAAAACTGCTCCGTCCGCTGTAGCTAATATTGCCTTTAGCACCAAGCCACTATGACAACTGCTGCTGCTGACAGTTTTGGATTGTTCTGGATTCAAGTTATTATGGGCTTACTCTAAGTCTGAAGTTTTATGTGCATTGTATCCGACCCTCAAGGGGGCGTTACTATCCTCATTTTACAGAAGAATAGCCCGAGGCTCAGGAGAGCAGCTAGCCAGAATCGGAGCCAGGCATCTCTGGCTGTGGGGAGCATACACTGGCCACGACCTGTGCCATCTTTTCAGGGACACTGGAGGTCACGAGTGTGTGTGTGTGTTTAGCGGAGGTTGGCAACTTGCTGTGTCAGGAGGACTCTAGGGCACCTGCTTCATCTTTGCCCCGTTACATGAGCACAGACTGCTCTGTGTGCTGTTAGCCAAACAGCTTCGCAAAGCCCTTGCTTAACCACCTGGCAGTGGCTGACTGTTCTGTCCTTTTGTTTAGGTAGATCACACACCTGCCGAGTTACGGAGCAGTGTTCCAGAGCCTGCTGCTATAGTCCAAATTTTTAATGGAGTGTCCAAGGGTGGGTGACAGGAATCCCAGCTGTCGGGATGTGTGTGTGTGTGTGTGGGGGGGGGTGTCTGGGGTGCTTGAGGAGTGGAAAGGAAGCTAAGGTGGACAGTCACCTTGCTCTGTCTTGGTGGCCAGAGGAAACAGACGGTTCAAGTTCCTCCCCCAACCCACCTCTGTCCAGGAAACATTTTACCTGAGATGATGAGATTTCAAATTATGCCCTCGCAGGACTGCATTATTAAGGGTGCATCTCTGGCGCCAGGACTATACGGCATGTTTGGAATAAAAGAGAGGCAATCAGTAAGGCAACATGCAGACCACGAACGAGAGACTTCCCCTGTTGTGGCCCAAAATGAAGAAGGTGTGTTTCCCGGAGTGGAAGCGAGAGGTGGAGAAAAGGATCCTTGTGATGACATTGAATGGAGAGCCTGCTTACATGTAATAAAAGAGAACTTCTAGACACAAACACTTCAGCTGGGTGAAACCTATGTTTCTTGTTCCTCTCTCAA